>NC_060280.1:36211338-36542113 GCF_021613505.1 Equus quagga | reverse complement strand
TTATCCTCCCCACTCCCTCCCCCCAAGAGGCCCACGCTCGAAGCCTGGGCCAAAGACCGAACCTGAGTTGGAAGGGGAGGGTTGGAGAGAAGGAACACTGTCCCCCCTTTGGATGGAAGCGAGACCTGGGATGAGGCTGACACTAAAATCAGGGAGTATTAGAAGAATAGGAGGCTGCGGGGTGTATAAAAACCTTGGCGGTTTGGGCCTCGATGAGAGAGACGATCTCCTTGGCGAAGGGCAGGTTCTCCTCGGCTAGAATGGTCAGCATATTGATGTGCGGTTTGCTATTGAAGGTCAGGTCTTCGAGTGATGACTGATAATCCCGACAGGCGTCCTCCCGGGCCCCCGCAGTACCGGCCTCGGCCGGCGTCTGCTCTGACATTGCGCCGCGGCCCCCCTCCGAGGTCCGCCGCAGCTGAAGCTGAAGCCGCTCTCGACACCCCGCCTCCCTTCCGACTCCTCTTCCTCTCCCCGGCTCTCTCGCGGCTCCGGCTTCACCACATGCTGACCGCGGAGGGGGGTTGGGGGACGACACAGGGGGAACCTCGGGTATGAAACGCCGCCGTCTCACTGGTGATCTCCGTCCACTTCCAGCCGCCACAGAAGCTTCTTTCTCCACAGACACAAAATGGCGGCGGCAGTGGCGGCTCCAGCTCCGAAAATGTCTGTGTTCCCAACCGCTGCGTCGTGCGAAATGAGCTAGGGGAGGGGAAATGTGCGGTAAAAGGGCGGGGCCGTTGGTAAAACCAGGCGTGATTGGCTCGCCGGGCAACGTCACAAGCCCCGCCCCCGGCCCTTCCGCAGGACGTCCTAGCACCGCCTTCTTCTCGGAGCCCTACCCGGGCTTTCGCAACACCTACAGCTCAGAGGTACGGTGGAAAAGACGGCGCCTCTCATTGGCCGGTTCATAAGGGACTGTTCGGTCATTTGTTACCATAACAACCCATTCAGGGAGGCCGATAGACCTTGGGGAGGCTGTTCCCGAGGCCCAACCCAACCAGTTTGAGAGGAAAGCGCAGTTGTCCCCTCTTTGTCCCTCCCTCGGCAGTCTCCTAGCCACTGAACGGCTCGGTCAATCATCCTCCATCCCGCCTGCCCCGGCGGCCGCTGCCGGGAATGGGGGCAAGGGGAAGGAAAGCTTTCGGCCCGCCCCCCTACCGCCGACGGCCGCTCGCGTCTCAGGTGCTCCCGAGAGCCTGGGCGGGTCCAGCGGTCGGGCCGACTGTCCCTCCCGCAGCTAAGGCCGAGAAGGAGGCGCCGAATTTATCCGGAACCTCGGGAAGAGTCGCTGGAGAGTCGACTCCAGCAAGCTGCTTCGCACGTCCACAAACAAAAACACCTAAGCTGCCTTTCTTGAGTTGACTCTTCAAGAAAATGCCTTTATTTACCGGTTGTGTGTGAAAGCCTTTTTCCTAGAGGTTTGGAGAACTTTGGGGAGCCTGCTCAGATCTCTAGGAAGGGTTTCTCACAACAGCCACGTCCAGCCCCGAGCTTGATAGCTTCCCTCTCAATCGTCTGCATTTCGAAACAGCCTTAGAATACGCTATTTGGAGGAAGTAGGGGAAAAAAACATGTATTTTACTTGTAAGGATCTTTTCCCAGGCTTCTAAAATAAAATCCTGTTTGGAGGCTGAAAATGATCTCTCGAAACATTCAGATAGTTCTCTGTGGAGCGGCAGCATAACACAATAAATTAAAAGAGTGTTTTTTCGTTGAGTAGAGAGTAACCTAAAGGTAGGCTAAAAAAATTTAGGTGTTAATTAACACAAATTTGCCTCACCATCGTTCTCCTTGGGCTACTAGGTTCTGTGGAGTTACTCGGATGGACTCCAGAAGAAACTGCACTTAAGAAATAAATTCCTTTATTTGTCCCGTATAAAGTAACATTTTCACTTCATTTCTTTTGTTTTTGTTTTTTTGGCAGCTTTATTAAGGTATAATTGACATGTAATAAACACATACTTAAGGTGTACAAGATTGTTTTGACGTGTATTTTTCATTTTTTCTTAACATGATATCTATGAATGAAAAGTAAAACCTGAGGAGGAGAGCTTGTATTTTCTCATTTGAAGCTAAGAAATATTGTTGAATAGTTGTTCATTGGTCTCAATAATTTCAGACCATTGTCAGTGGTGATATTTAGATATAATAGACACGGGTAAAATTAAGGAACTTTCAAAGTTCCTGTTTTCCAGAGGGAAATGTCCAGGGTAAAATAGTTCTCTAATAGTTTTCCTTGTAATTTTAAACGCGGATTTATTTACTGAACTTTGAGTTATAGAAAATATCTGCCTTTCATTATTTCTTAATATCCTTTTAACAACCAAGTGAACTTTTAAAAGATATGAGTCTTCAAAGCCCTGGTTTGGCTTCTGTTGTATCCCTCCCAGGCTACACATGGAGTAAACAATATATGCTTAGCATATAAATCAGCCAATCTATGCATCCACCAAAGACATGGAAAACTCGAGTGACATAGCAATCTTATTTGAATCCTGTGCTGTGCTACCACAAGATATTTTTTCTATATCCTCAGGACACACCACAAACTAGATAATTGTTATTTTTAAATATAAAAATGAATGCGTGAAAATTCTCCCATGATAGTTTCAGTGCCAGTTCTTTCAGCAGAATGTGTAACTAATGCATTCCGCACCAACTTTAAGCCCCAGTTATCTGCCCACCTCTAGGCTAGGTGTGGAGGTGAACATGACAGGCCCTTGGCCTGGCCTTCATGAAATTTGTAGCCCTATTATAATCTCATGTAGTAATATGAAAAAGTACCACACTTGACAAGGAAACAGTGAGTATCCCAGAGCTATTTTCAAAAACCAAACCCACTGATTATTGTGTTTCCACAGAATATGAAGTCTTTCCATTTTTTTGAGGAAAATAACTGTACTCATCCCTTCATTTACAGAATGTTTACAAGAGGAGTTAATTCCTCCAGAAAAAAAATCTCTGTCTAGGCAATCAAGTACCCTTCTGATGTAAATCTTTGATGTCATCAGAAAGACTGAAACATGTATACTAAGCATAGAAAGTAGAAAGGAACTAAGGGAATATGAATTAAAAAGCAATCCCTTTAAAAACAGGTCGTTAACTAGCACTGTCAGCAGGTGGAACTTCTCCTTTAACATGTGAATCCAATGTATGTAAACAATGGGTAAATATGTGTAAATAATGCAGGAATAATATTTACACTATATATGTATATGTATATATAAAAATATTTACACATTATATATAATTTATATTCTTTCTAAAAACATGAACAAGGCTTTTATCCATTTAAACATTCTTTACTGTTTGCACATCCTATAATTACAAAAGCAATCCATATTTATTCTAGAGAATTCAGGTACAAGCATTTAACCAAAAAATGAAAGTTCCCTCCCTCTGCCTTGGCCACAAGGTAATCACTGTTCACAGTATAGTGTGTATTCTTCCATGCCTTTTCCAATGAACATACACACAAACATAATGTGCACAACTTTTTATTTTTGATCTTTACAAAAATGGGATAATTCTATAAAGTTCCTTATTTACTTTTTGAACTCAAGGTATCATGGACATCCTTTCGTGAGCAGTCCTAAAACTATGTAATTCAAAGCATTTGTTTTTATAGTTCATGGCTTAGAATGATGACTCTCGCAAGAATAAAGCCATTCTAGTGTTAGCTCAAAACGAGGCTTTAAATTTGGCATGTAGTAGATATTCAATGAGTACTTGTTGACTGATCCGGACCTTCTGATTTCAATTTCACCTTGCTTGTCCACTGTCGTATTCCACTAGCTCAAACAGGCAAATACAGGGTTAGCTGAGAACCCAGGATAGACAGTAGACTTGATGTTATGGAGTTTAGAGATAGACATTATCAGGGATGGAGGCTGACTGACAATTCAAATGGAGTGATCGCTATGTTCCAAAAACCAGTTCACAGTTTTTGGTCTTACAAGTTTTATTTTGCCAACAATCCTATTCTTAGCAATCTTTCTGCTTATTTGCAGAAAAATACAACAATGGGTACAATTTCTCAATTTAAGTTTTGCTCCCATATATTTATCTTAATCATTTGGCATTTCCTTCCAGTTGTGGATGAAAAAAGCAAAAGAATATGCAGCAAATGAATACTAATAGAAAATCTCCCAAATAGTATTATTGTGTAACACATTTTAGATATTCCTGGCTAAAAAACTGTTCATTTTTTTATTAGTTCATTCAACACGGCCCCTGCTCACAAGGAGATCATAGTCTGCTGGGTGAGATAAGCAATTAAACCTACAATTACTGTACGGTATGATAAGAGTCATATCTTAGAGTATAAGAAGACAGCAGCATAGACTGGGAGCATGAAAGAAGCATCTAAATCAAACTGGAGCAGTCTGGGAAGCCTTCATGTAGGGTTGACAGTTGGCGGGTTTCACAGGAGTGACTAGGAGTAACTAGATTAAGAGAGAAAGGGGCATTCCTGGCAAAAAGACAGAGGTAAAGCAAAGATTTGTGGGACCCAAAGCACACACAATTTGGAGAAAAATAACACAAAATTACAAATATAAATTTTATGGCCCATGTTGTGTAAGTTTTACTGTATAGTGACCTATATGAAGAGGCCTACTCAAAGAAGGAAATATATCTCTGAGATCTGCAGGTATTTCAAAACAGATCAAAATGTGTGTATGTAGGAGAATTTATGAGATAATGGCCGATCATGAGTGATTTCTTATGAGCTTATAGTACAAGAAATGGGAGTCCATTGAAGAATTTTTATAGGAGAGTGGCGAGATTTTTGTATCAAAAAGATAATTCTGGCATTGCCAGATGTGGTAAAAATTAAATTACATTTCTTCAAAAACACTTAGGTTTGTCTTCTTTTCATATTTAAGCAGAAATTGGGATGGGAAAAGTGGATATACATCGTAATAGGTGATTTTGACGTATAGGTTTGGTTATAAAGTTTACTCTGAGAATTATGTGAATTAGTTTTAATTGCATCACATTCTAAAATTCATTTCCAAGATTATTTGGTGTTTGAAATTCTTGTGAGTGAAAATAAAAAGCTCTATTCTTCTTATCACTTAAGTCATTTTCTGGTACCGACTTTTGCTTTGAGAGGCCCAGTTCATCTAATTTCAGGACTGTTCTGTGCCAGGAAATAACTTAGGCCAAAGCAAGAATAGAGACTGTTATCAGAAAAGTGAATTAAACTGAAGCAATGTGTGCATGTACCGCATGGAGAAACCGCAACTTAAAATAGTAGTTCAAAGCATGGAGGCTGACATAGTGGTTTCATTCCTGTCCCTGTAGCAGCTTCTTAGCCAGATGACTCTAAGAAAGTCATCTAATTTCTTTAAGCTTCCATTTTCTCATATGTAAAAAGGAATTACTGACAACTTGCA
Source organism: Equus quagga (assembly GCF_021613505.1). Classification (NCBI taxonomy): domain Eukaryota; kingdom Metazoa; phylum Chordata; class Mammalia; order Perissodactyla; family Equidae; genus Equus; species Equus quagga. Next base: position 36,536,711 of record NC_060280.1, on the reverse strand, counting down.
CCTCATCAGGTTATTTACAAGGATAGAATGAGATGATATATGCTATTGTGGGACTTTACCATGGTGTATTTGACCCATTAATTTCACTTCTAAGAAGACAAGACAGATTCACTCACACAGGTGTGAAAGAAAGTGTGTAGAAGGTTACTAATTTCAGCATAACTTGTAGTAGCAACCAACTGAAAACACTTGAAATGTCCATTAGTAGGGGACAGGTTAAATTATAATACCTCTATGCAATAGAACAGTATTTCAAACTTTTTAGTCTCAGGACCCTGTTACACTGTTAAAAATTGAGGACCCCAATAGCTTTAGTTTATATGGATTACATCTATCAATATTTATTAAAACTTAGAAATTATAAAAATATTTATTCATTTAAAAATAACGATAATAAACCCTTTACATGTTAATATAAATAACATATTTTTCAAAAAAGTAACTGTTTTCCAAAACGCAAAAAAATCAGAAAGGTGGCATGGTTTATATTTTTGCAAATCTCTTTAATGTCTGGCTTAATAGAAGACAGCTGGATTTTTAGGTCTGCTTCTGTATTCATTCTGCTGCAATAAAATAGGACATGTAGGCTCTGGAAAACTCCATTGTGCTCTAGTGATGAGACTGAAAATGGAAAATAGCATCTTAGTGTTATTATGAAAATAATTTTGACCCCAAGATCCCCTGTCACTTTGAGAACCACTGCATTGGAATATTACGTGGCTTTTAAAAAGAATAAGGAGGCTCTTTACGTGTTGCTGGAGAACAATCTCTAAGATACATTGTTAAGTGAATCAAAAGAACTAAAAGCAAGGTCTAGAACTCTGCAATAGTATACTAACACTGCATTCATTTATAAAAATCAGAGTAACAGAATATATACATATAGATATGTATATGCTTGTATTTGCAGGTAACATCACTGGGAGAATGTATGGACACTGGTAACATTAATTGCCTCTGAAAACAGGGTAAGAAGAAATCTTTTCACCTCGTTCCCTTTTTTTGCCTTTTGAACTTTCTACCTTATGAAAGTATTAACTAATCAAAAAAACTAATTTGCTTTCAAAGAAAGATGATATATATGTACTTTCCAGTGCCTGGCAGATGCTCAATAAATTATAGATAGTGCCTTTTTATTCTGAAATAAAACCATTATTTTAAAAGCTTTTGTAGCAATAGGGAAAATGTAAAACAACTGAAAATCTTTTATTTTGAATGCACACGCTCTTTATTAAACTGCCTTAGAATTAAATGCACAAAATCTGAACATCCTGATAATTTCAGTTATTTGAAATTTGTTATTAGAAAGATCATAAGAATTGTGGAGATAGCCAAATAAGAATCTGCAAATAATGTCCAATTCATTCAACCAGTAAATAGATGAGCTACCTGATCAAGCAAAAAACCCTAAGGCTAATTAGAAAATTTCATAGAGCCAAGTCAGCATAAACTTTTAAAAAATGTTTAATACTAACCATTGGTTTGAAATAATTTTTGCTGCATATTAATCAACTTTAAATTCTCAGGGAATTATAACAACAAATATTTATTTCCTCTCTCACAGGTCTATAGGTTGGATGTGGCTCTGCTAGGCTTAACTGGAATCAGTTGGGCTTGACTTCAGGCTGCTGATTGGGTTCAAGCCTGTTCCATATATTTCCTCATTCTTCTTGGACCAGTGGCTACCTGGAACATGTTCTTCCCACGGAGGGTCACTGGAGTCCAAGAGAGTAAGCAGAAACGTCAGATGCCTGTTAGGTCTTGGCCTGGAACTGGCACACTTGTCACTTTGGCCCACATCTCATTGACCGAAGCAAGTTAGAAGGCCAAACACATCATCAGTTGGGAGGAGGGGAGGTGTCCTCTGCCTCCTCTAGTGAGAGACACTAAAGAGTCATATGATTTTTGGTTTTGTTTTGTTTTGTTTTGTTTTTTGAGGAAGATTAGCCCCAAGCTAACATCTGCTACCAATCCTCCTGTCTTTGCTGAGGAAGACTGGCCCTGAGCTAACATCCGTGCCCATCTTCCACTACTTTATATGTGGGATGCCTACCACAGCAAGGCTTGCCAAGCAGTGCCATGTCCGCACCTGGGATCTGAACCAGCGAACCCTGGACCGCTGAAGCAGAACGTGCACACTTAACCACTGGGCCACTGGGCTGGCCCCTAAAGAGTCATATAGGAAGGAGGTAGATGTAGAATTCCCATACAGGAAGGCCATGAAGCATTGGGAATAATGATTCAAGCTATCACACCATTTTTAAAGAGCTCATTGTGCTCCTTAATGGCTCAAGAATAATGACTCTGGGTAAATGCAATCCAAGATGCAAAATCTCTGGTCCATAAACAACCTTATCCTGCTGAACTGGTAACCTCAGTTTCCTTGTGTTGGTAAAGACTGAGGCAATGAAGTAAATCAATCACTTATTTGAATAATCTGTATATATTTGCTATTTATTTGGGGGAAAGGGGAGCAAGATAAGTGGCAGCAGTAGGGGTTTGTTGCCAGTGCAAGCTGCCTCCTTGTTTTGGCCCCAGGCTGGCTTTCAGCCTTGCTGAATATAGCATCTCCAAGGTGCCTTTGCCACCACACACTGGGTCATCATGAATGATAGGAAGATCCAGCAGCAAGATTTTTGCTGAGTGTGTGGCAGAGCATAAACTTGAAGGCTGGGCTGGATAGCAAAGACAGGATCTTGTGGTATTTAGATCTCAACAAGCTACTAAAAGAGAGTCCTCTAATATACACAGAATCTATCTGTCCCTCAAGACATTTGAAATCAGGTAAAATGAAACTAATTAAAGGTGCAACCCATCCTTAACCACTTCAACTATTGATTGGACCAAAGTGATCAGCTCCGCATCCTATATGCCTAACAGAAGAAAGGATGTGTCCTCTGGGGGACAGAAGGTAATATGTACACCAACCACTATAGTTTTTAAAATAATATCTGGCTAACATCAATTAAAAATTAAAGACTTGAGAAGAAGCAGGGCAATGTGACCCAAAATCAAGAGAAAAAAAGTCAGTAGAAGCAGATCGACAGATGACCCATATGTTGAATTAAAATAGAATGACTTTACTATAACTATTACAAATATGTTAAAGAAATTTGAGGAAAAGATAAGGTGAATGGAAAGATGAATAATTTCAACAGAGGAATGACTCATTCTCTCTAAAAAAAAAAGACCAAATGGAAATTATAGAAATAAAAGAAAAAACATGAAGTTAAAAATGTAGCTCAGTAAATTCCTGGCCATTATTTTCCTAGTCACTATGATTCAACATGTGAGATCATTTGTAACAGCTGATAGAGACTTGAGAAACACTTTGATCATATTAGCAACACATTAGCATTCTAGCTCTTAAGTAAATCATTTCCTCAGAGGATTTGTTTGTTTCTTTCTTTCTTTCTTTGGCTGAAGAAGACTAGCCGTGAGCTAACACCTGTGCCAATCTTATTCCACTTTATATGTGGGTCACCACCGCAGCATGGCTGATGAGTGGTGTAGGTCTGCACCTGGGATCCAAACTGTGAACCTGGGCTGCCAAAGCAGAGTGCACTGAACTTAATGAGTATGCCATGGGGCTGGCCCCTCATTTTTTTTATATTGCTGCATATTTCACCTTTTGCCAGCAGTCTGTGATTGCACCCTCTTTTGGATTCAGGATCTCCTATACACCTTCACCATCTAGAACATTTCAGAGAGAGTGCTATCACAAACAAACAAATAACTGTAGCTAATTTTTAAGTTGTTTTGACATTTAAGGTTAATACAGAAAAATCAGCTGTTCTATCATCTCAGAGGAGCCAGGGTTTTCATAAACTTCTATCTATTCACTTCATGTTAAATCAAAGAAAAATTCTGATTGTAAGACATTTTACATGGTCTTATTTGTACCATCCTTGAAATGTTTTTACTCTCCCTGTTACAAATCAAAGGCCTCCACACCAAAACCTTCTCTAAGAACATCTGCCTCTGAACCAGAATTGTAACATTATGCCTCAGATAATTTACTTTATATCTTTTATCATATGCTCAAAGAACTCTCATTGTTTTGAGATGAGTGGTATTATTTAAATAAATTGAATATTATGTCAATTTGGGTAAGACCCTTTTATTTTTATTTATTTATTTATTTTTTGAGGAAGATTAGCCCCGAGCTAACTACTGCCAATCCTCCTCTTTTTGCTGAGGAAGACTGGCCCTGAGCTAACATCTGTGCCCATCTTCCTCTACTTTATACATGTGATGCCTAACACAGCATGGCTTTTGCGAAGCGGTGCCATTTCCACACCCGGGATCCAAACCGGCAAACCCCAGGCCACCGACAAGTGGAATGTGCAAACTTAGTGACTGCCACCGGGCCGGCCCCATGGGTAAGACACTTTTAAAAAGTACTACTTATAATTTTAGAGATCAAGCATTTTAGAGAATCTGACACATAAACTTACAATCTCCAAACAAAAATGTGCAACTGATTACTTGATTTTAGACTTATAAAATAATTTTTTATACTATTGCAATTAATAAAATAGTATTGCAATATCTTAAAGAACTCAAGAACTTGGAAAGGTTTTGTTTATGAGGTCAAGCATTCAAAGTGCTTAAAAGAAAATAGAATGTATTGAATTTATAAATGCAATTTAAAGGTTTCAAGAAATGCAATTAACTAATTTGGAAATAGTGTTAATTGTTTGATAAAGATTTGTTTACTCAAGTGGAGTTGATTGACAGTAATCAGGAAATTTTTAACATTTTCTAGGTATATAAATAAAATAATTGAACTTATTATTTTAACTCAAAATCATAATTGATGTGGGCTCAGCAAGCTGAGGAGTTGAAAGAAAGATTTCTTGGACTCTCAAGGTCTGGTAGTAGTGCTCTTTTATTCAGAGAATAGTATGGGGACAGAACCCATGGGCAGTGAAGAGCTGCAGTGTGTTGAGGGTTAGGGCTAAATTTATAAGGCATGGGGATGTGACTTACTTTTACTAGATAAAGGAAAGATGATGTAAAAAGTCATTAAATGGTATCAGTGCAGATGGGCTCTGGTTACTGTGTGGTCATATAACTTTAGATATGAATCAGGTCACATAGATCAGCATGTAGGCCAGGACACCTTGGGCTTTTCTCCCTGGGGCAGCCTTGATCCACATCAATAATGAAAATTAAAGTTTCTTCAATTGTCATCTTAGCATATTAACTATTAATTTTTAAAAATTCCAATATCAATGAAAAATCTTTTCTATGTACAAAGCCACTCTTGGACAGTTAAAAATTCACATTAACAAAGTCATTTGTTGGGGCCAGCCCAGCGGCGCAGCAGTTAAGTTCACACGTTCCGCTTCAGCGACCCTCAAAACAAACAAAACAAAGAAAAAAACAAAGTCCTTTGTTGAATTAGGTTAGGTAATGAAATTAAAAGTATCTGATTATTTGAAAGGAATATGTCATTCTTTTGTTTAAATATAACAATAATCAGCCTGTTAGAAACCTTGGAATACATTTTTTTTTTTTTTGAGGAAGATTAGCCCTGAGCTAACATCCGTGCCTATCTTCTAATTTTTTTTTTTTAAGGAAGATTAGCCCTGAGCTAACCGCTGCCAATCCTCCTGTTTTTGCTGAGGAAGACTGGCCCTGAGCTAACATCCATGCCCATCTTCCTATACTTTGTATGTGGGATGCCTGCCACAGCATGGCTTGACAAGCGGTGCTAGGTCCACACCCAGGATCTGAACTTTCGAACCCCTGGCTGCCAAAGCAGAACGTGTGAATTTAACCACTGTGCCACGGGGCAGGCCCCTTGGAATACATTTTTGACAGCCTGACATCCTTCACTTCACCAGAGAACTTGGAGGCAAAGCAGGGTAGTAGTGTAGCTTCCTTCTTTTTCTATTCTGAGCCAGAGCCATCATTCTAAACATCTGCTGCAAAGACTTGAACCCTTCTGCGGCTTCCCATAGCCCCCACGATCAAGTCCCAAATGCCATAAGGTCCCACTTACTTTGGGCCTTGCCTACCCGTGTGCTTCAGGAAGCCAGTCTGCCCTGGATCTCCATATTCCAGCCACATAAGCAAAGCTCCGAGTCTTTTCTTTACTCCGGGCTTTAGCAATTCCATTTGCTCTGCTTGCATTGTTCCCCTCAGCATCCCCTCACTGCACCAACATGCACAATGGCTGACTCACTCTTTCTTAAAGAGGCCTTCCTGACCCTCCAGACTAGGTTAAGGACCCCTCGTTTTAAGTCTTTGAAAAAGCTTAACAGAAATCATATCGCTTTGTCACATGATTGTTCAGGCAACCATAGGGGGTTGTTCATCCCCTGTAAAGTATATTTAGATTGTTTGTAGTGTTTGCTGTTATACACAATGACTCAATTGACACCTTTGTATGTTATTACTATACTACAACAGATGCTGTCGCTGCCCGGCACATATTCCCTTGGCCCTCACTGTTTCCTTACTCTTGGGGATGTCTTTTCACTTCAAGCACCTGTGACTCTGCCTTAGGCTTTCTCAGGGCGAGGAGAGAGCTTGGTCCACACGTGGGCAGGGCACTAACAACCCAGCAGCCCACCATCCAATGATGGATGGCACTTTGTGGATAACTATCTCAACCTCCTTGGGCAAGACACTTCTGAGACAAATTCCATCCAGTCCCCTGAGAAGGACCGAGCCCCAGTCGCCCACAGAAGTAACCTGTTTATTAATCCTGCACCCTGTATGGGCTTCCTTCCCTTCCCTCTCTCATTTCCCCACCCCCTCACCAGTGATTCTGAGTCACTGTCCAAATAAAACACTTGCATTCAAATCCTTGTCTCAGGGGCTATTTCAGGAAGAATCCAACCTAAAATATTATCAAATCTTTGCTTACCTAGATGCATTTGATAATTACTAAAGTAGGATCTCTGGCTCAAGGGTTAAGTATTTTAAATTTTGATCTATAATGCCAAATGGCTCTCCAAAAACCTTGGTGTGAGGAATGTCTATTTAGCCAGGACTATTTAAAATTTTTAATTTTTTAGTATATATCCTTTTGAATTTTATACATGATTTGAGACACATTTCTAGCAGTGAGCAGTTGTTAGCTAAATTGTGTACTAGGATCTTTTAGTAGCTTGTTAAGAGAACAGGGGCTTTGGAGTCAGGTAAACCCAGGTTAGAGTCCTACATCTTACTTATTACCTTACTTGTTAACTATGTGACCTGGACAAGTTATTAACATCTCTAAGCAACATTTCTTTTATGTCTAGAACAAGCAAAAAAAAAAAAGGTACCAATTTCACAGGTTATTTGAGGATTAATGGGGTGATTCATTAAAAAAACAGCTTAGTGAGGGGTCAGCCTAGTGGCACAGTGGTTAAGTTCGCGAGCTCCTCTCTGGAGGCCCAGGGTTTGAAGGTTTGGATCCCGGGGCGGAGATACACAATGCTTGTCAAGCCATACTGTGCCAGGCGGCCCACATATAAAATAGAGGAAGATGAGGACACATGTTAGCTCAGGGCCAATCTTCCTCAGCAAAAAGAGGAGGGTTGGTGGTGGATGTTAGCTCAGGGCTAATCTTCCTCAAAAAAAAAAAAAAGAAGAGACACTGGTGGAACCATAATTCAAAAAACAAGATAATTAAAAAAATAGCTTAGTGGCTGGCAATATTAAGAACCCAATAGGGGCCGTCCCTGTGGCCGAGTGGTTAAGTTTGTGCACTCCGCTTCGGCGGCCCAGGGTTTCCCTGGTTCGGATCCTGGGCATGGACATGGCACCGCTCACCAAGCCATGCTGAGGCAGCATCCCACATGCCACAACTAGAAGGACTCACAACTAAAAATATACAACTATCAACTATGTACCGGGGGGGCTTTGGGGAGAAAAAGGAAAAATAAAATCTTTAAAAAAAAAAAACCAATAAATGATAGTTATTATTATTACTAGAAAGAAAGAACAATGTCTTACTTATATTTATGTCCTATGGTACTGAGCACAGTACCTTGGACCTAGAAAATGTTCAAATGTTTATTTAATTGAATTACTTTATCTACACAGTTGTTGAAGAGATCAAATGATAGAATGTGTATAAAAGGGTTTTGAGGGGCTGGCCTCGTGGCCGAGTGGTTAAGTTCGCGCGCTCCGCTGCAGGCGGCCCAGTGTTTCATTGGTTCGAATCCTGGGGGCGGACATGGCACTGCTCATCAAACCACGCTGAGGTGGCGTCCCACATGCCACAACTGGAAGGACCCACAGCGAAGAATATACAACTATGTACTGGGGGGCTTTGGGGAGAAAAAGGAAAAGAATAAAACCTTTAAAAAAAAAAGAGGGTTTTGAAAACTAGAAGATACTGTAGAAATGTGGTGCTACCTGTCCCCTACCTAACCCTTGACTGGTCAAAAGCCTCACTTTTTTTTAGAGAATAGTTGGCTAGATGGTGTCCCTCTTCCTGTTCTTCTCAAAATCCTTATTTTGAGGCATTTTTAGACTCCTACTCTGTATGAAACTGCCATTTCTACACCTGTTCTGCTTGCAGCTGTGCCACTGAACTGTCAGGAGCAACTGCTTCAGTATGGAACCCTATTGCCAGTCACCCTGCATCAAACTCCACTAGGCTTGTGGCCCATGCCACAGGCAGTCAGATCGGGGTCAGAAGTATAGAAATTTGATCTGGGTTTTTTGAGACGGTCCAAATTTCAAATGTCCAGATATTTTAAACTGATTTTTGCTAATTGTTATGCTTCTTTTTATGTAAACTTATTATTATCAATTTATTCATTCCTTCCTCAGATTTTTATTAAATACCTAATATGAGATAAGCACTGCTGCCATCTTGAACAAGACAGACACGATCCTTGCTCTCAAGGAGCTTACAATCTTGTAATTACGTGAATCACTAAATGTGCTTTAATTTTTATGCTTTTGCAAGACTTTTCATATGAATAAACTCACAAATTGAAAAAAAAATTTCCAAGCTTGTGTCTACCTTTAAAAATTTTTTTTTTTTTAAGATTTTATTTTTCCTTTTTCTCCCAAAAGCCCCCGGTACATAGTTGTGTATTTTTAGTTGTGGGTCCTTCTAGTTGTGACATGTGGGATGCCACCTCAGCATGGCTTGATGAGTGGTGCCATGTCCTCACCCAGGATCCAAACTGGCGAAACTCTAGGCCACCCAAGCGGAGCACAAGAACTTAACCACTGTGCCACAGCCGGCCCCCAGATACATTTTTCATTTTTAAAAATATGGTCACTTGAGCTGTAAAGAGATGCAAAGGATCATATCTTTCCCAGCAGTTCTCTCAGAAAGAGGAGGAGAAAGAAGACAGAATTTTACTTTAAAGCCAGGCACTTCACTTATCTAATTAAATCAAAACAACTTGAGAGGAAGATGTTCTCATCTCCATTTTAAGAAGAACTGAGGCTCAGAGAAGCTAAATGTCTCGCCAGTCTACCACTAACAAATGCCATTGCTAAAGTTAGAACGCAGTGCCGTCCGGTTCCCCAACCCAGGCTCTTTCCCCAATCCCATTCTACCCCAAACCAAGCAACCAAATATTAAGCCAAATACATATTATTGAATGGTACTTGCCATGGGTGGGATACAAAAGAATATGGTTCTTAAACTCAAGGGGCTTAAATCAGGTTGTCATGAACAAAGCTAAGTGACTCCAACTATAATGAGTTCCCAGAAAATACACATAAATGTGGGCTTGAGTGGTTCAAAGTAGCCTCACAGAAAATATATGTTGCCCTAATCTCTTCCAGGCATGTGCATTTCTCATACTGCTAAGTGATCTCTCTGATCTGATTGTATTCAATTCGTTTTCCTGCCTTCCTGCCTTCCTTCGCTCCAAGAATATGGGCTCCCTGAGGTCAGGACCCACAATCTTGCTCCATTAACCTTTGTGTTCCCACAATCTAACACAATGCCTGCTATGTAATAGCAAGAATTTGAGAAAAGTTGAATAAAATTGAGATGGCTCTTGAGAACTGGGTATGAGAGAATTTAAGATTAACAAGGGTAGAGTATTCTGGGTGGTGGCAATGACGAGGGCAAAGGTGAGGAAGATTAAACTACGGCAAGTGTGGTAGGAATAGTCTGAATGGAACAGAAGTCTGAAAAATTGAATGCCATAGTTCTTCCAGTGTTCATGGGGGCACCTATGACCTGGAAAGGAAAACTTTTCAGTCCAGAAAACTAAGTTGAGATTACAGGCACAATAAGGGAAAATGGGAAAAGGTAGTTAAAATCATCATGAAAACAGAAGCAGTGGGAGCACTGGAGAAACGTGTAAAATGCTCATCATCTCCCAGCAACCTGGACCCTCTGTGAGCAGCCAGCCCAGAGGAATCAGACTGTAGCAATCACCTCATCTGTGCTGCTAGACTGCATTCCAGGGGTGAGTTAATGATCCCATCTTTCCATTTGATCCTAAGTATAGCTCTAGGTGAGGCTGTGAAAACATCCCTGAGCACTAAGGGTAGCCAATTAGAAGGCACTTCTTTCGTTGTATTCTTCCTCCTGCCCCTTCTTCTACCCCTCCCATTAAGTCATAATGACTCCATCTCATTGGCTGAGTTGCTAAGCTCTTTAGCCTACTGGAGCAAATAAAGGTGAGGCTCAAAGAACAAGAGAAAAACAAGAGTGTTATACTGTTTCTTATCCTACTAAGAAGAGGCCCACCCTTTTTGAGAGGCTGAGGGGAGAGGTCTTTCACAGAGCCACGTAGCCCAGGTTTCAAGCACAAGCAGGGCTCAGATTTTAACTGCTATTTATTTTTTCAATTATTGAGGTCATATTGGTTTATAACATTGTGTAATTTCAGGTGTACATTTTTCTGTATCAGTTTCTGTATAGTCTGCATCATGCTTACCACCAATAGTCTAACTTGGCTGCTATTTAGTGTTGAATATAACAAGAAAAGGCCTTGTCATAAATATTAATCCTAAATGAGACCTATGCACCCTCAGAAGTAGCTACATCAGAGAGAGAGTGATTCAAGATGAGGGGCCTCAAGATGCGAAAGCTGCCTCAGCTCACAGAGGCTCTTTCAGGGTCTAAGAATAAGGAGAAGAGACCTAAATTACAGCACAGTTATCTTTGTGCCTAGAGGGCTGGGAGGAGAATGTTCTAGGCATTATTGTTGTCTTCAAAAGGACAAACTGTACTTGGGCAGTTTTAAGTTTCCTCTCGCCTGAAGCTTACCAGAATCCAGGTTGTCCTTCACCTGGTCCGGTACAGTATTTTTTTCCACTAAACAAGTAAGCCAAGACTATCTTTATGGTTTTTATTCCCACTAGCAAGATCAAACCCCAGGCTTAAACCTGTCATCTTGCTAGTAACTCAGCAAACATATACGGAGCCTGCCCATGAGCCAGGAATTAGGCTAACTGCTGGGAATAGAGAGAAATAAGTTATAGACTTTGACCTCCAGTTCCCAGAGTCTAGTCAAAGAGGCAGAAATGTGAACAATTCATTGCAGTGCAGTGCAGTAAGTGCTATAATTCAGCTAAGAATTGGAAATAGAGTTGAATAAAGAAAGATTAACTCTACTTGTGGTAACTGGAGGATAGTGTCCAAGAGAAGACGATGATTAAGTTAAAACTTGAGATACACGTAGGAGTGTGACTGGTGGACATGGGGCAAAGGAATTCCTGGCAGGATAAACAGCTCGTGCAAAGGCATGGAGGTGTGAAACAGCATGACTTCGGTGTTATCATTACGTGCTAATGAATTGAGTTACACTTCCTGGTGTCACCCCTTCAATCAGCAGTGCCGACCTCTGCAGTTTGCACCAGATACCATTCATTCATTTAGCAAGTATTTATTGAGCCCCTACTACTTGATGAACTCGGTTCTAGGGGCTGAGGAGACAGCAAAACTGGCAAAGTCCCTGACTTTAAGGAGCCTACATTCTAGTGGGAGGAAGCAGGTAATAAAAAAACAATACATTACAGAGTGATAGGGTTATGTAAACAGGTAGCTGCCATGGCATAGAATCTCAGTTCCAGAAATACATTATTTAGGATTTGTTTGGCTGCACATAACAGAAAAGGCCAATATAACAGACTTACACAATATAGAGTTTATTTCTTATATAAAAGAGATAAGTAGTTCAGGGCTGTAATGGTATTTATCAAGTTGTCAGAGACCCAGACCCCTTCTAACATTCTATTCCACCATCTTTAGGATGTCACTCTAATTCTCATGTTGCAAGACAAATGCTGGTGCTCCAGGAATGACACAATGGTCTAGGCGGCAGGATGGAGGAACTGAGAAGGGTCGGCCCTCTTCCTGTTAAAGAGATATAAGAAGGATCATACATCATTTCTAGTTACTGTGGCCCTGCCTAGCTACAAGGAAAACTTGAAAAATAGTTTTTTAGCTGGGTAGCAACAATCTCAGGTAAAAATGAGCATTCTACTTCCAAAGAAGGGAGAAATGAATAGGAAGTGTAATAGTCAAGCTCTCAACAGGAAACAATTGGTGCTCTCAAAATTAAGGAAATTTATTTACAAAGGGACTATCATAAAGGTGAAGATCAGGGTTCCACAAGGCACAGTGCAGTGACCTGGGGGCTTGTAGCAGCTGTGTAGTTACCAATCCAAGATCCAAAGGGACAAGGGGGTGAGAAGTCTCAGAACCCAAAAGGAGAGAGGAATGTGTAGATTTGGTGGCCTTGGAAGAACTGTGACTTTGGTTGAGGGACTCAGACAGCCAGAAGTGGCCTTGCAGGGAGGATGTCAAGGCAATAAATACCCTGCCCCTCTTCCTGCCCTCCCTCCACTCTCAGGCCGGGGCTTTCCTTTATCCTACCCTACCTGGAGGGCACTGAGCCCTAGGCACGGAGCGGGGAAGGAAAGTGAAGAGTGGATCTAGGGGGCAAACAGGAAACATTGAGCACAAGGCACAGTGGCAATCTCGGCCACAGGGAAGGTTTGGAAACACCAGACTCCTGTCCACTTGAGTTTTGCATCCAGTCCTATTTCTCTCTCACAGGTCTTCTTCCTCTATTCTTTCTCTCATGCTCCTTAGCCCTTCTCCCTGCCTGCTCCTAATAATGCTACTTTGACACTTCCTGATGAAGGTTCTACCTTTCCAACAGACAATCCTTCACTGGATCACTTCTAACCTCTTGATCTAGCACTCTTTAACTCAGAAACTATCTTCATGCGGTGTGCTCCCACTTCAACCTGTTTCTACCCCGAGAGTAGGAATAGTTGAAGCTCATAGAAATTCACAAAATCTGAAATATAGAGAGTTCATGAGTAATGACGCAAATTCATTTTATAGATCAGCACTCTTCAACATGGGTAATTTCAGAATTTTAGTCATCCATTTTGCACCTACCATTTTATTCCTAATCTGCTATTAACTGGAGTGTTCTGCTGGTCTCTTTGGGTTAGTTTAATTCCAGGGGTCTACTAATAACAGAAAACATAAATACTTCCTCAAGCTTAATAATGATTATATTAATGCTCTTTGCTGAAGACACTGATGATCAATTCAACAAATAAACCCTGGAAACAAGACAGTCAACCCAGACACAATATCTATCAGATAAGCATCAAGTGATATGGGATAACCACTAATCCTACAAAAAAAACCTTTAATGTTAAGCAAGGATTGAGCCTTTCTAAAAGTCTTCTCTTTTGTGGTTGGTTTTTGTGGGCAGTCTATGCATTAGTAGCTATAGCTTCCACCACCAAAATTGTTTATTTTTCCTAAAAAACAATAATTGATTAAAAATTTTTTAAATCCTGAGATCATAATTATTCTGTTTTTATAGAGACACCACCATTAAAACTCCAGTACTAACGTACTCAGAACAGAATCAGTAGAAATAGCTTCACTACAGTCGCAGCCATTTTGTTTTGTGTGTGGTGTCAGGCAAGCTACTTCAACTCCTACGCCTCGGTTTGCTCATCTGTACATTAGGGATAAAAACATTTCAATTATTTCCATCCAATTACTTTTATAATATACATAAAAGTATACTATATTTTAAACATCCCTCTGTGCTCTTTTTTCCTTTTTAAAAAAAGCAACTTTATTGAGCATAATTTACCCACATTAACATTCACCCATGTTAAATGTCCAGTTTCATGAGTTTTGATAAGTGTACAGTTTTATAATCACCTATTTACCACCACCACCACCACAATCAGGATATAGAACATTTTCATCACCCCAAAAAGTTCCCTCATGCCCCTTTGCAGTCAGTCCTCTCCCACTTCCACCACCCTTTTCAACCTCTGATCAGCTTTCTGTCACTGCTTTTGCCTTTTCTAGAATGTCAAATAAATGGAATCATACAATATGTAGTCTTTTGGGTCTGGCTTTGTTCACTTGGGATAGACCTTTTAAGATTGATATGTGTTTTTGCATATGTCAATAGCTTGTTCCTTTTTAATTGCTGATAGTATTCCATTGGATGGATTTACTAGAATTTGTTTATCCATTCACTTATTGTTGCGTGTTTGAGTTGCTTCCAGTTTTGGGCTATTATGACTAAAGCTGCCATGAAATAACATTAATGTGCACGTTTTTATGTAGACTTATGTTTTCATTTCTCTTGAGTACGTACATAGCTAGAAGTAGAATTGCAAGGTCATGTGGTAAGTGTAAGTTTAACCTTATAAAAATTGTCACACTGTTTCCCAAGGAGGCTATGCCATTTTTTGCATTCTCATCTGCAGCAGAGAGTTCCAGTTGCTCCATAACCTTTTGAGCACTTGATATTTTCAGTTTTTTAAATTCTAGCCACTCCAGTGGGTATAGTAGTATCTCACTCTGGTTTTAATTTGTATTTGCCTAATGTTTCACCCCACTGTGCTCTTGATGATTTTATGAATTTATACTCTGGGACAGTAATTCTCAAACATTTCATCATCAAGGATCATTTTTTGTACACATACCCTCACTCCCTACCATCATGTATCCCAGATTTTTTTAACCAAACCATATTAATTCATAATTATTTGTTTCATTATTTTTTAAACAGTCAAGAACATCTGTGACTGCCCCTCAGAGCTGATCTTTCACACTGAGTTGATTATTACAATCCTGAAGTTAAGGTGTGAGTTAACCTGCCGAGTCCCACTTGAGGGTAAAAATTGTTCGGAAACCTCTATTACCACTTTCACAGATCCCTTAAGTACCCAGGAACCCAACACTGTAAATTAGTCTTAAGAAAAAAAGCATCGCTAGGCTAAGGTAAATTAACCTAAACCCAGTTAAAATTATTGCCAAGTCTAAATAGGTGATAGCTAGATTAATGAGAGCTCAGAATTCATTTGCTCTCAGAATTCGCTTGTTCTCGGAATTAATTTATTCTTATATACTAAAAGCTTGATCATCACCTTGGAACTACATAAATTTCTCATTAAAAACATGCTTTGTGATGGAATTATTTTGGAGTTTCTTTTCGAGTAGAGTGTAGGCTCAAGAAAATAAATTTGTGGAACTTCTAGTGGTTTCATTGTTTACTTCAAGAAAAGTCGATGTCCATAATAACTTCAATAAGAACTCTCATCATCAGAGGTATTAACCATATTCCTGGCCACCTCCTCGGATGTCTTAATGAGACACTCACAGCAAAACCTCCCCAGCAAGGTGAGATATCAACATTCTTGTATCAAGGTTAAATACAATGAAAGCCCAGGGCTTTTACAATTAGCCTTTCTACAGCAGTCTGAAGCTTCAAAGTATTTTGGTGTCATTAATTTGATGGCTAGAACCACAGACTGGCTAGAACAAAATGCTCTCTACCCCTTATCATGGCCTTAAATCAGAGCTACTAATTTAGGATCCTGAAGACTTACTCTAAATGCTCTGCTTTAAGAGAAAATGTAATTGCCAGTTACCCCTTCATTGTTCATTAAGAACACAGAGTGCTTCCAAATGTTTCTAAGGATAGATTCATACTCCTTCACAGTACAACTGGGTGTGCACGTGTAGTCAGAATTCTGAGTCCACGGGTGAGTGGATCCGGTGGTGATAGGGGCAGATTCCCAGCCAAGCCGGATAGATATCACCATCTCTAAGAGTAGGATAATGGAAACATCAGTGGCTTTGGACAGTCAAAGTTCACATTTTAAGTCACTTCCTGGCTAGGCTAATCTTGGGGAATTTAGCATCTATGAGCCCCGATTTCTCCATTAGTATAAATTAGGTCTATAAATGATACTTCACAAGGTAGTTGCATGAATTAAATGAGATACAAATATAAAGGGAGCTTGCCAAATGATGTCTTTCTGAAAGAGACCGTGGAGTCCAAAGGGACCTTTAAAAAATGGCATCCTCTTCACATTCTGGGCTATTTATTATTACACAGTCACTAGCCCTAGGGGAACCAGGTCCTTGACAATAAAAGGTACCTCAGTTTTCTGGTGACTCTTTTGCACCAGACTAGATTGGAGTTTTAGCCTCTGTGCAAAGCAGCCAACTCTTTTGATCAAAAAATAGATAAGGGGTGCTTTTCTGGAAATGTGTGGTGGTTCTTTTTGCTTTGGTCAAAGGGGTTAGAAGGAGAGACTTTAAAATATTTCTTCAGTTCCTACTATGTGCAAGGCATGCGTGACTACAATGCAGTGGTATGAGCAGGGACACCGGTACCAGGATTGCCTGCGCTCCTCCACCTCTTTACTAACTGTGGGACCTGTAGAGATGTCAGCTTACTCATCTTAAAATTGGGGTTATAACAGTATCTGTTATGAGGATTAAATGGATAATGTTTACAAAATGCTTTAGTAGAGTGCCTGGCACAAAGTGCTATGTGTTTGATAAGTTCATTTTGATTGTGTTTAATGTTTATTTCACCTATAGGTCTTGCTTTTTCCACTGGATTGTAAATCCCCAAGGAATGAATGAATCTTGGAAAGGGAAGGGAGGAATTCACATTTCCCTTTGTGCTGGAGACTGTCCCTATACCTACTCTGTGTTAGATCGTCTTACATGCCTAACACTCATGTAATTTGCACCCTTTGAGATGATATCATTTTCTTTTTACAGATAAACTCAGAGAGGATAGGTGAATTGCCTAAGGTTGTACAGTATCGGACAGAATTCAAATCTGGTCTAGTGACAAACCCCATAATCATATGCCTCAATAGTTATGAGGATATGGAGGGGAGAATCCAGTGCTTGCCGCATGATTACATTCTGCTGTTATTATCTCTCATCGGTTGCCCTAAAGTGTTTAGTGTATGTTTCTGAAAATACAAGGACATATACTCAATATTATGCCTATGGATCATAGAAATAAAGGTATTTATCCTATTTTCCTGAAGCAAATACAAATTTATGTCAGAGAAAAAGAAAAGAATAATTAATAACTATATTCCTAGGGGGAGGATAAAGGAATAGAAGGGATGAAAGGAGGAAAGAAGAATAAGGGAAGGGAAGACATTTTGCTGACCAGTAAATGCTATAAACTTCATTTGTAAGACTGATGAACACAAACATGCAGGAAGCATCATAAGAAACATAGAATTAGCTTCTACCTGGAGGAAAGAAAAGGTCAGCAGACAAACATGTCACACGCCACCAGGAAGCACCCATGTGAACAGACTCAGGTGCAGCCAGGCACAGGAGCCATCCCCAGGACAGATGAGTTTCAAACCAGGTATTAATACTAAGCAAGAGTGAAGAGGAGACTGGGGCCCATCGTCATTGCTGTTGGTAAGGCTGAAACCTTCAGGTAAGGCTGACAAATCAGTGGCTTTTGGAATTGGGTTTTGAAAAATGCTGTTTAGAGTACTTGTGAAAGATTGTTTCATAAGACAGGGAGTGTAATGAGAAGGAGAAAGGGAATGGATAGGCCAGATGTAGAAGAGGCAGAGGAAAGGAAAAGGAGAGAGAATGGGATCAGTAGAAAAGAATATTGAAGGTATAGATAAAAATTCAGATCATTAATTAGGTATTTTAATTTAGCACCTACTATATGCAGAACACTGAAACTATATGCTGAGGATACAACAGAATAATAATAGACACCATCATTCTCTGAATGTTTAGAAAGTGCCAGGTACCGTGGTAACGGGTTACACACTTTTTTTCTGTTTTAATCTTAACAGCTCTCTGAGGTGAGGATTCCAGGCTTGAGAGGTTAATCACGGCTAGTTAGCGGCAATCAGGGATTCCTAAACCAGGTCTATCTGAGTTAAGATGATGCACTTTCCTTCTCATCCCTCCTCATCTTCTTTTAAATTTTTATAGGATTTTAAAAAATGCATTTATGTATATTGTTAATTGTAAAAAGGGTAGGTATTTATTGTAGAAAAACTGGAAAACACTGTTAATAAGGTAACGAAGTAATAAGATTTCCCAAATCTGTACTATTTTAAAGAAGTACAGGAAAGAACCTCCTGAAACTGATTGCTAAAGCATGTACGAAAGATCCTGCTCTTGCACTCACATCAACATTGAGAATCATCCTTTTAAAAAATGCCCATTTGATAAAGAGAAAGGGAAGCTCATTGTTATTTTAATTTAATTAGCAATTTTCTAATACTGCTGAGGTTTTATGGTTTTTCATGGTTTTGGCCTCTCCTACTTTGTGTGTGTGTGTCACATACTAATATCATTTCTTCATTTTCTTTTGGAATGTTTGTTTCTTACCGATTTGTAAAATTATATTAAGCATGTTAACTTTGTCTATTATATGTAGCAAACATTTTTCGTAGTTTCTCTTGTTTTGTTTCTAGGATGTTTTGACATAAAGAAGCTTTTCCTTCTTGGTAATCAAACCTATCGAACAATTCCTTTATGTTGTCTCTTTTCCTTTCTTTGCTTTGGAAAGGCCTTCTCTACCCCAGGATTGGCTTTGTTATCTTCTAACAGGCTGGGTTTTGAAGGAGGCAAGGGATGTGGATTGACCCAGAGGAGAAGGAAGGGATTTAGAGATTCAAGGCAGGAGCAGTGATGGAGCTGATGCAGCCAGAAGCAGAGATGAGGCCCAGGGATTGGCAAATAGAAACTGGATTGCATCAGTCTACAGAAGGCAGACACGGAGAAGAAACTATACAGGCTTGGGCATTGAAGGCTGAGCTGTGGAGCTTGGTATTGATTTGTTAAACAGGAAATAGAGACTTATGCCAGCTTCTCCCAAAGGGGAATCCCAGGTGGGAAAAGAAGCTTACACAAGGATAAATTTGCTAGAAGTTGCACAGATCCAGGGCCAGAAGAGCTGGAACACTGTTGCTGCAATCCAGGCCCCAGATGATGACATACTAAACTGGCAGGGCTGGCCAGAGAAGTGGAATGGATCGATGAAGCAGGTCTAAGAAATGTTTCTGTAGGGAAAACAACAAAAAATAAATAACAGCCACAAGAACAAACCCAGGACATTGTGACTTAGTACACTAGGAGACACACAAAAGATAGAGGTTAACATGTCTCCAGTGTTGGGAGAAGGAGGTAAGGTTTCTGTTTCAACAATAGCAGCAGGGAGATTTGGAAGGATGAACTGGTTTCAGGAGTAGTGCAAAAGAGGAAACCTCAGCTTAGTGTTTGGATGCTCTAATTTCTTGGCAGTGATGGAATACCCACAAGCACCTATCCCTTGGCTAAGAAGAGAGAGAAAACAGCTCCCCCGTGGAATGAAGGAAGCTTGAGATCAAGCAGGAAACTGAGGGAATTGATTCTCTCTTCCCCGACATATGACCCTGAGCAGGCCTGTGCTTGAAGGAACATAAAACAGCTTGCTGTCTCCTTGGGCATGTTTGGGGACTGACTAATTAATGAGCACAGAGTCTAAAAGGAAGTAATGACAACTTCCATGTTGGTGTCAGTGCTTGGAGTGAGACCCCCCCAAGTAGGGTTGCCAGATAAAATAAATCTGTTACATTTGAATTTCAGATAAACAGTGAGAAAACTTTTAGCATAGGTATTATCCAAATGTTGTATGTGACATATTTATACTAAAAAATTATTCACTGTTTATCCGAAATTCAAATTTAACTTGGTGTCCTGTACTTTTATTTGCTAAACCTGGAAACCCTACCTACTAGGGGAGATTCCAGAAGTCTCCAAGAAGATAATAGTTTGTACTAGCAGTTGGTTCTGTTTCTGGGAAACAGAAAACATGGCAGGAAATTTCAACTTCCCAAAAAAGAGAAGAGGCAAATTGGGCAGGAGGAAGAGATGATAAATGCAGAACAGATGAATTAATCAATTTGTTTTTCTTGAGCTCTTGCTTTACATTGTGCTGGGTACTCTAGGGGCTTCAAAGAGCTGATGAGTTTGTTTGGTTTTTTTTGAGGATGATTAGCCCTGAGCCAACATCTGTGCTCATCTTCCTCTATTTCATATGTGGGTCATCTGCCACAGCATGGCTTGATAAGCAGTGCATAGGTCTGTGCCTGGGATCCAAACCAGTGAACCCTGGGCCACCGAAGCAGAGCATGCAAACTTAACCACTATGGCACTGGGCCAGCCCCTGACAATGAGTTTTGGGCTAATTCCTATAGTCAGTCATTTAACAAGAATATGCTGAGAACCTGCTGTGTGCTGGGTTCAGGCCTCGGAACTAAATTCTCAGATGAAGAAGAAAGCGTTGGAGCTTACAACAATAGGAGAGACTGGAATAACTCAGGAAAAAACATTTGGAGACTCATTCAAGATGGAATCTATTTGGGAACTAAAAGTGTGTCTTTGAAGAGCAACAGGGTGAGTGAAGAAGCGATGTCTCCTCTATCTTCATGGCTTTGCTTAGCTAGCTTGGAAAGGAATCCATAGTTGAAAGGAAGTAACCATCAGCTGAAGGTCACACATTAATTAAAGGATAGGGGCTTTGAGCCAAGCCTCGAGTCACTCTAAAGCTCTTTCCATGACACCATACTGCTGCTATAACAAAGAGCTCATGAGACGACATGCCAATTGCTTGCATTGACATGAAGATGAAAAAGTCTGCTCTCACCGCAGGAATATTTTCTGAAAAGAAAGTGCTGAACGAGAGCATTCTTCCTCCAGCCACCCTTTTTTCCCTCCAAGTTCCGAGATCCTTTGTAAGAGGGATTTCTTCTGTGAGAAAGTTGAGAGTGCAGGTGAGTTTTCCTGTTGAGGATGAAAGATGGTGAAGGGTTCCTTGCTTGACAGATGTAGGAAAACTGATGTAGAACTTCCTTATGTCAAGAGCTCTCCTTCATGTCCTCTTCTATCCTGAAATGCTGTTGGCTCCATATCTGATACCAGAGTGTCTGTGAGGTCATGAGACCTCTGCAGCCCATCTGATGGGAAACCCGGCACCTCACGTACAGCATTGTGTCTCCTTACTTAAGGCATGACTGTTATAGGGCCAGAGACAAAGGGACTCACTAGTGTTTTTAAGAGTACTTAACAATTTATAAAGGGCTCCAATCCACATATATCTCTTATTACTCAGAAAAATCCTGGGAATTATTTTCAGATGGAGAACCCAAATCTCAGAGATGTTAGATACTTAGTCCAGGTTCACACTGCTTAAAAATGTTAGGGTCAGGACTCAGGGCTTAGGTTCTTCTAATCCTAAATCTCAAACTCTACTCACAGCACAGCTCCCTGTCTTCTAGGCAATTCCCTGTAAACAGCAATAAAACCCTGTTGCTGGGGACCGTCTTCAGGGGACTTGAGCCCTTGGATCCGAGAACTTATTGTCAAGGGACTTGGCCTCTAAGTCTCGCCCTTCTTTCTCTGATAAGAAAAACTACCATTTCCTGAGCGCATTCTGTGTACCATGCATCATTGTGAAAGCAGTTTATAGTCTCCATCTATTTAATCTTCACTATAATCCTATGCGTGTGTGTATTTATATATGGCTGTGTGTGCACATGACTTGCTCGACCTCACATACTACTAATTGATTGAGCCAGAATTCCAGTATTCTAGCCTAGGACTGTTTGATTCTGAAGCTGCTCTCATATACTTTCACATTCTACTTTCTATACTGTTGTTCCTATCTTTGAAATGCACAAAGTGACATTCAAACATGCTTTCACCTTTTAATTTTCAAATTTCTTTACTACATGTTTATTCTGTGACAGACATAAGAGGAAGAGAAAAAACTGTGATCCCCCAAAGGACTCTCAAATTTGGACTTTATTTTACTAGTTGACTAAGAACAATAATTTTTGAATGCATTTTGAGGATCATGTTTATATTTCTGCTGTGAGTCAAAGGTAGCTGTTTGTTTAAGGTCTCCAAAGCTTAACTATTGATTTATTCAGGCTTTAAACCGGTTCCTTTCCAAACCAACATGAGTGCTGTTTGTCACCAACTATGTTACAGTCTTTCAAGTGTCTACACTTAATGAGGACTCTACCACAGTTTCTCAGTTAGGTGTGAATGGCCTGGTCTCTGACATTTGGGTTCAATTTGCACGGCTGACATCTCAAGGAAGGCTCAAGTTTTTCTTCAAGGCATACATCTTCTCACCTTTCAGTGAGGGGAACCCTGTGCTGATTTTCCTGAAGCTTTAAGACAAAAAGGAAGTCACAATGAAGAGAGGGGGCCTAGGGCAGAAATGGGGGCTGGTACAGCTCCTGAGGGGGAAGATACAGAGCAGAGCCCCTGTGTGCTCACCTCCTCCACTTAATCGATTAACAAATATTTACTGAGCACCTACAGTGCCTACGTGCTAGCTGTATGGGGACTCTGGTCATACCCTCCTAGCAAGTGGGAGTAGACAGACAAGTCAATAGGTCATTATAGTTTCCTCTTCCTACACAAAAC
The DNA here is from genome assembly GCF_021613505.1 of Equus quagga. Taxonomy (NCBI): domain Eukaryota; kingdom Metazoa; phylum Chordata; class Mammalia; order Perissodactyla; family Equidae; genus Equus; species Equus quagga. The sequence goes on along the minus strand of NC_060280.1, from coordinate 36,514,009 downwards.
GCTCGCAGAGTATAAAGGTCAGTCCCTGACTTTAAGTTCTAGTCACAGTTGCTGATCTACAGGTTGGGGACCATTGATGTTTTTCTTTTTTTAAGCTCACATATTTTGAGCTTTTGCCATTGGTCTGGTGATGTGACAAAAAAGTTTTATATTCATCGTGTAAGACTGTTTCCTTGTCCATTAAATAGAGGCAGTAATGTTGCTTTACCTCCACCTCTACCACAAGCTACCTTGTGGGGTTATATTAAATGAGATGATGACAATAATAGCTACAATTTGTTGAGAGTGAATCCTGTGCCAAGGACCACGGTAAGTATAGCTATTGCTTAATGTAACCCTTACAAAAATCATGAGGCGTGTAATCTTATTAGCCACATTTCACAGATAAGCACATTGAGGCTCCAACTGGTTAAATAAGTTGCCCAAGCTTACAAGGAAAGTAAGGGATAGAGTTTGGACTCTAATCTAAATTAGTCAGAAGTTAAAGCTACGTGCTCAACTCTGATCCAGTGTGTCCTCATAATGAATGTGTAAGAAGATTCTAATGCATGGTTTGGCAATGGCTGCTGTCTGTTGTCTGTTTCTAATCCATTTTTCAATGCTATAGATAAACAGTTTTAAAAATTAAAATTTAAAACTTTCTCTGCTGAACAACATTGGACAGATTTATTCTTGACCAAACAAACAGAAAGACAAGGCCATCCCTTGGGGGCTTGGAAGCTAAAGTGAATGCATTTCCATTGCAGGCTCCCTTTTTGCCTTAATTAACTTTTTTTTTCTGGTTAAAAATACGTTTTGGTGACCTTTGGGAGCACCTTTGAAGGGAAAAAATTCACCAAAGGGCAACACATAGCCTGACCTAAAAGTGAGAAGGGTGGAGAGTGGGAAGGGAAGTAATATTTATTGAACTCCTCTGTATGCCAGTCATCTTAAGTATGTTATTCACTCACTTTGCTCACAAAATTGATTGAGCACACACTGTGTGCCTGGAACTGGCTGCGGCTGATCTGTCAAATTCTTACCACAACATTGCAAAATGAGGACACAGAGCCTCAAAATAGGTTAAGTAACTTGCCCAAGGTCACGTGACCGGTTGTTGACAGAACACAGTTTCAAACCCTGGTCAGTCGCTTTCAGTCTGTGCTATTTTTATTATACCTTTCTGCTTTGACCAGGTGATGCTGGGAAAGGAATGCTCTGAGGTTCTAAGCTGATAAGCCCAAGGTTTAAGTCCCAGCTGAGACTCAAACCACCCCCTGCCCTTCTTCTCCGTTGGTTGATGCATACTTCCAGAGAAGCTGGGGAATTCAGGGAGACCAATAAACACTTTCTATGAGAAACCTTTCTTATAGACTCAGGAAACTAAGCATTGCTTTAAGCATTATTTTGTAAAATTGCCAGTAACTTTGAGTTTGGCTTTGAAGAAAGGACTTTTAGGAGTTGCTGATTGCTCTGGAAACTCTCTAAACACCACAGTTTTCCAGAGGCTGGAAGCTTTGCAGTGATTGTAGCGTTTGCACACCTCAGAGGCAGGTCACTATAGCTAGTGGGGACACATGCTTCTTCACTGACGTGTGACAGAAATCCTCCAGGCACAAACAGGTGGGAGGCCAACGCCTGCTCTGAGCAGTCCAAAAGGAGCTAGATACAAGGGGCTTTGAGTAAAAGGTTTCACAGGGTAAATCGCAGGGTGAGTCTCACACTTGCCCCTGTCAGCTATATAGAGAGGCACGTGTTTTTAGAACATTTTGAACTATTCTTTTATACATCAAAGAGAACAGCTTGCTCTCGAATTCTGCAGCTGCAGTGTTTACTATCACTATCCCATTTTTTCCTCTTAAATTTCTTGGTATGATTAAGACACAAATCAAAATAGTCTGCATTTTAGAAAAGATGGCAGGTTCCAGAATTTACATCTCCATCAATATCTGGTTGGTTAAAGAAAATCATCTAACTGTTCACATCAATAAGCATTTATTGAGCACTTACCATGTGCCAGTCATTGTGATAGTGGCTGATGACAAAGTAATGAATGGCTTCTGCTTTCAAGAAGCTTCCAGTCCAGTGGGGAAACAGTACAGATATGCAGAGTAATACTCAGAATACAATGGAGTATTTTTCACAACTGAGGTATTTTCAAGGCAGGCTGCAGGGTGCTGGTGCCAGGTAAGCCTGGGCTCATATCCCTAGTACTTCTTAATGACACACGGACCTTGGCCAGATAATCTCATCAATCATCAGTTTACCCCTCTGTTTGAGCTAAACAATGCCATCACATAAGACTCTTTTGAGATGCACCATAGTATCAGACTTAGATATCATCAAGGTAATCTGCCATAATTTACTATTGCTCTGTTATTTTTGAAAAATAATACATGTACCTGGTGAAAAAAATTCAAACAGTACTGAAGTATAAGTCTCTCTACCAACCTTGTCCCTGGCTCACCTCCTCAGAGGCAACCACTCTCTTCAGTCCTTTGTATATCATTCCACAGATGTTTTAATGCTCCATATATATACATATATATCTTAGAAAATTTCACACAAATGATAGCATCCTATATATACTGCTCTGTACTTTGCTTTAATTTATTTTGGATATCTTTCTATATCAGTACACATGGATTGCATCATTCTTTTTAATGGCTCTGTAGAATTACATTTTATGGATACACTTCAATTTACATAACCATCACCCTGTTGATAGACATCTCAGTTATTCTGATCTTTTGCTCTTACAATGCTGCAATGAATATTCTTCACATATATCTGTGCAAGTGTATTTCGGTAGGCTAAATGGGATGCTGGGTCAAAGTTACGGTCATTTTGATAGATACTGTCAAATTGTTCTCCAGAAAGATTGTGCCAATTTATACTCCCAACAACAATGTATAAGAATATTTCCCCATACCCTAGTCAAAATAATGTATCATTAAACTTTTTGATTTTTGCCAAACTGATTAAAAATAATATCTTACTTAGTTCTAATTTTCAGATCTCCTATTTTAAAGTGAGGTTAACATTTTTATCATGTATTTAGAAGCCACTTATAGATCTTTTTGTTCAGAAAGTTTGCCATAACTTAATCCAATAATAGAAAATTGAAGAATAGAAGGGGGTGGTTAACATAGAACACCCTGTTTGACACCAGAGACGAAAGATGAAGGAGACAAGATCTATGCAGTGAAGATTGGTCATTAAAAGTATTTAGGCAAGAGAAGTTGATTCATAATTAGAAAGGCATTTTGAGAAGCTCTGGACAGTGTGGAAGATGGATTGGAAATGGCAAGACTGGAGGGAGAAAAATAAAATAAAAAGTTATTGCAATAATCTAAGAAAGAGACAATAGTATCCTGAACTAAGGCACTGCCAGAAAGAATGGAGAGGAAACCAATTTGAAAAGCCTTTTTTTTTTTTTTTAAAGATTTTATTTTTTCCTTTTTCTCCCCAAAGCCCCCCAGTACATAGTTGTATATTCTTCATTGTGGGTCCTTCTAGTTGTGGCATGTGGGACGCTGCCTCAGTGTGGTCTGACGAGCAGTGCCATGTCCACGCCCAGGATTCGAACCAACGAAACACTGGGCCGCTTGCAGCGGAGTGCGCGAACTTAACCACTCGGCCACGGGCCAGCCCCCTGAAAAGCCTTTCAGAAGCAGAATCAAAAGAACTTGATGACCCAATAAATGCCGCATATGAAAGAAAGAAATAATTTAGGCAAAGAAATGGATTAAAAAGAAAGAGAACACATGGGAGAGATTTTGGCCTCTAATATTACTAAACATCTACTAAGTAAGTGTTTTGATTAGTTATATATATATATATATATATATATATATGAAAATTGAACAAATTAAAATAATACACATACACATTGCATTTATTCAATTTCACAGTAACCTCATTAGGGAAATATTACAATCCATTTAAATATTAACCAAATTAGAAAAGTAAGTAATGTGTAAAATAAAAAAAACATTGGATTGTCCTGATTCATATCAAAATTCAACATCAGACATATCTAACTGCAAAAGTGATGCCCTGTACACTGTTCCAAGTTGCCTAGGCTTAAAGAAAAGATTCAGGGAGAAAAAATGATCTTACATCATGCAGGGAAGCAAACTGCCCACAACACTTGCAAAGCACCAGGAATTATTCCCTGAGCTTCTGTATCATCAGTTTAGTTTAAATATGACAATTCTCAGAGGAACCCACTATAATTCACAGCTGTCTCCATTCTGAATTGACCAGGGTCACCCTCTCTACAGAAAATAAACCCTCTTCCATTTCCCCTGTCATTTTTCTGCAACTCATTTGGGAAAACATGTCAAATTGTATTAAGACTTTTGACACTGTAAAAATAGCTATATTCAAATGTTTCACAAAAATGCCTCACCAAGAAGATAACATCTTCATTAAATATATTGACTGTTAAATTGGATGGGGATTGTGAACACATAATTAACATAACTGCTTTGGAAGAGTAATGGGCTGTTAGCAAAAAAAAAAAAAAAAGGCTCATTATTTAGACCTGGATGTTATGTAGTATCTGTAAAAGTAGACCCTACATCACTGTCTATCTTGAAGAAATCATAGATTTATATTTCACTTTTAACACTAGTCAACTTGCTAGCTTCCTTCCATATGCATTATTTTATTCTCAGTCTTTTCATCAAATAGATGCCTTCATTATTGTAACCAGCTAGTGTTTGCTGAGCCTAGCAAGGTAATTGATTTCATGGCTGTTTAGTCTTTTGTTCCCAAAGCTAATTATACACTTCATACTACGTACTTACTGAAGTCTAAAAAAAAAAGGTAAACACTAAGCCAAATTGGAAAATATGAATGAGAATATCTAACTATAAATAAATGAACATTAATTTCCCAGGTATTGAATTATGAGTAAAAGTAGAGAAAGGACATAATAACTCTTCAGAAAAATAACGCTAAAGTACAAGTTTCAAGTTTCTCAAATTAGGGCCAGGATAAAGAGAGAACTTGGTGTCAGATCAGGTGAAAACGAGAAGGAAGAGGAGATGAGGAATCCCAAAAGGCTATGATGGCCTTTGCAAACATCTGAGGAGTGGGCAGCATAAGAAGAGAGATCAGCCTTGTTCTATAAGAGAATTCAGACAGGAAACTCAAGAGCAGAGTCTGCCAGGAAAGAAACTTTCTAAGAGAGTTGTCCCTTTCCCTGAGCTTCCCTGAGAGAGGCATGAATCTTGATTATCCATGTTTCTTGGGGCGCCATACAGTACCTGACAAAGTATAGGGTTTGTGGAGTGAACTGAATAAATGGAATGAGCTGCCATGGGAGGTAGTGAGTTCTCTATCACTGGAGGTGGCTAGGAAGTTGGAGTGAATCTGAGAAAACAGAGGGCTAGAGAACATGCTTGATTATGTTCATGATCCCTTCCAACTACGATTCTTTTTTTCTTTGAGGAAGATTAACCCTGAGCTAACATCTGTGCCCATCTTCCTCTACGTTATATGTGGGACGCCTACCAAGAGGTGCCACGTCGACACCTGGGATCTGAACTGGGGAACCCTGGGCTGCTGAAGCGGAATGTGTGAACTTAACCGCTGTGCCACCAGGCCAGCCCCATAACTGTGATTCTTATATTTCAAAATTCCCAAGAAGTTTGAAAATCTTTAGCATAATATGATCAGCCTGTTCTCTGCCACATTTCAAAACATATTTCCAGTCTACTCACTTCTGTCCATCTCTGTTGTCACTTTCTTAGCCCAAGCCACCATCTTGACTACTGTACTGGACCCCTAAAAGGTTTCCTTGATTCCACTTTTGCAGCCAATGTACTCTCTAATATGGTAATGAGTAGACAGCCCTCCCACTTAAAACCCCTCAATGAAAAAAAATAAGAGACATAAAAAGTAGGAGGGGGGAAGTAAATTGTATATTGTTTATAGATGATATAATTGCTTACCTGGGGAAAAAAGAGAATAAACTGAATAACTTACAGACAAAAGTAGAATTTAATTCAGTGGTTGGGTTAAAAAATTAACTCATAGAAAAATTAATATGCACCCTTCAAGCAAACAATGACCAGTTTGAAAATATTAACGACATCAACAAAAACGACAACCGTCTGGGAAGAAATTGTAAGAAATACACAAGGTCTATGTTAAATGCTAAGGAACACAAAAGATTTGAACAGGGGCCAGCCCTGTGGCCCACTGGTTAAGTTCCCACTCTCTGCTTTGGTGGCACAGGGGGCATCCCACATGCCACAACTAGAAGGACCCACAACTGAAAAGATTTGAGCAATTAGAAAGGCAGCCCCTGTTCATGGATAGGAAGACTCAAGATCAGAAACAAAATCTATGATTTAAAACTCATCTAATAAAAATCCTAACAAAATTTTCTTTTGGAAATAGATAAGCTGATTCTCAAATTCATAGGAATAAAATAAATAAAAATAGCAATAAATACTCTAAAAATAAATTCAAGTCCTACCAGTTATTAAAACATTCTAAGGTTACAATAACTAAAACAAAAAAGAGATCAGTGAACAGAAGAAAAACTATAAAAAATACAATCAAAAACACATAGGAATTTAATATATAAAAAGGTCTCATTTCAAATTATTGGGGAAAGATGTCTTAGTCAATAACTCTTCATAAAACGCAGGACAACTATCTGGAGGAAAAAATTAGCCTGGAGCATACCTCATTCTGTATACCAAAAATAAATCAAAGATTTAATTGTTATTTTAGAATTACTAAGGGAAAGAGGAGGTATTTTATAATTTTTCTTTTTCTGAGGAAGATTTGCCCTGAGCTAACATCTGTTGCCAATCTTCCTCTATTTTGTATGTGAGCCACCATCACAGCATGGCCCCTGATAGATGAGTAGTCTAGGTCCACGCCCAGGAACTGAACCCGGGCCATTGAAGAAGAGGGCACCAAACTCAACCACTAGGCCACTGGGGCTGGCACAGTATTTTATAATTTGAGTGAAGAAGAGGAATAAACAAGTTGTCATTATTCACACATGATATTGTTACATACATAGAAAATCTAGAAGAATCTACAGATAAATTACTCAACTTAAAAAGTAAGTTTAAGCAGGTTGCTGGATAAAGGGCCAATATACAAATCAATCGTATTTCTATATTTCAACAATGAACAGTCATGAATGAAATTTTTAAAAAGATAACATTTAGAAGTTTCAAAGACAGTACTGAGGAATAAATTCACACACAAAAAATGTGTGAGATCTCTACATAGAAAACTATAAGCTTTGTTGATAGAAATTACAGAAGAACTAAATAAAGAGAAGGCTTTACTGTGGTCATGGATTAGAAGACGCAATGATTTTAAAGATGTTAATTTGCCTCTTATTAGCTACAGACTCAATGCAGTTCCCATCCAAATCCCAAGAAGACTTTTGTTTGTGAAACTCTATAAGCTGATTCTAAAATTTATGAGGACATGGAAAGGACCAATAATAGCCAAGACACTTTTGAAAAAGAATAAGTTAGGAGTAATTACTCTATCAGATAGCAAGACTTCTGATAAAGCTATAGTAATTAAGGCAGTATGGTAACGGTGCAAGAAAGAAAATAGACCAATGGAACACAAAGCCCAGAAATGAACTGCCACACAAACACCTGATTTATAACAAAGGTGGCACTTCAAAACAGTAGGGAAAGGACAGTCTTTCAATAAATGGTGTTGCATCATTAGATATCCATATGCCAAAAAAAGGTAAGACAATATACAAAACTTAGCACTGAGTAGATGATAGCCCTAAATATGGCAAACAGAATAATAAAACTTCTAGGATGTTACATAGGAGAGTATCTACCTTGAGGTAGATGAAAATTTCCTAAACAGAACCCAAAAAAGCACAATACAGGGAAAGATTGATGGGTTGACTACTTTGAAATGAAGAACTTCTATTCATGCAGAGACAGCATTAAGAAAATGAAAAGGCAAAGCACAGATGGAGACGAGATGTGTGTAACACATACAGTATACTAGGATTTATATCTAATATATAGGGAAAACACCTACAAACCATTAAGAAAATGTCAGACAATCCAAATTTATAAACGGGCACGTATCTTCAATAGGCATGTTGCAAAAGAGGATATTCAAATGGCCAATGAATATCAGTATTCCAGGAAATGTTAATTAAAACCACCATGATATACCACAATATATGCACTAAAATGGCAAGTATCAAAAATGCAAAGGAAGGAAAAACACGTGGAGCAGTAGCTCTCACATATTGCTGATGAGACTATGAATTGGTACAACCAACAGGGAAAAGCCTTTGGTATTAGCTGTGGAAGTTGCATGTGCACATACCTATGACCCAGTAATTCTGCTCCTAGGAACATACCCAATAGAAATGCATGCACATGTGCATCAAGAGACATATACAAGCACATTCACAGCAGCATTTAGCATTATTCATAAGAGCAAAAATCTGGAAACAATCAACACGACCATAAACAGTACAATGAATAATAAATGGTGGCATATTTTTATAACAGAAAATTATACAATGAAGAAATAAACACACAACATATTGAGCTAAAGAAGTCAGATATAAAAGAATATTGTTGTGTATATTATTTCATTCTTAAAGCTTAAAAACAAGCGAAAACTAAACTATAGTCTTTAGGAATTCATTATTACGCAGTAAAACTATAAAGAAAAGCAGGAAGTTATTACCATGAAAATCAGGACGGTGGTTACCTTTTGATGTGAGGGAGGGGGCGTAAGAGGGCTTTGGGGATGCTAGCAGTGTTCTATTTCTTGATATTGGTGGCGGTTACATGGCTGTTTGCTTTGTGATCATTTATTGAGTTATACGTTTTGTTTTATGGACTTTTCCGTATATGCATTATATTTCACAATTTGAAAAAAGGTTTTTAAAAAACCATTCCAGAGTGGAAGCATATGTGGCAAAATGTCAACATTGCTGCAACTAGGTGAAGGGTATATGGGTATTGGACTGGTCTTTCAACTTTTCTGTAACTTTTAACATTTAAAACAAAGTTGGAGGAAAAGCTCTCTTTTGATCTAACTTCCCCGTGGCCACTGCCCCGTTTTAACCCCTTACCTTACAGCAAAGCTCCTTGGAAGTGTTTTCTAGATTCAGGGTCTCCAGTTCCTTTCCTCCAACTCTCTGCTGAATATACTCCTACCGGGGTTTTGCTTCCACTACAGCAGTGAAACTGCTCCTCTCAAGGTCACCAGCGACCTCCACGTCACTAAATCCAACGGTCACGTCTCAGTCCTCGCCCTTATTTTCCATCCTCAGTATTTTACACTGTTGAGCTCTCTCCTCCCCGAAACATTTTCCAGCTTCCAGGAGACTTGCCTGATTTTTCTCTTACTATTCCAGATGCTTCTTGTCATTTCCTTTCCTGGTGCTCTTCATCTCCCCTGACCTCTAACTATTGTGTGGCCCGGGGCTCTGCCCCTGCATGGCACATGGACACTTCAAATCTTTACTTAAATGGAATTTTTTTGGTGAGGCCTTATCTGGCCACTCTTATCTAAAATTGCAACCCTATCCTTCTTAACTCCTTTTCTTAGTTTGTTAAAATATTCTCCTCAGTATTATCTAAAAATGCTACTTTACTTATTTATTTTGTTTACTGCTTGTTTCCCCCACTAGAATGTAACTTTTGAGAGTTACTTTCAGTGATCCTGCAGCATGTCCAGAGCCTAGAACAGTGTCTGGCACATATCAGGTCCTCAATCAGAGTTTGTTGAATACTTAATAAATTGCACTTTTAAGTAAAATCCGTAGTCACAGCTTACAAAACGTTTAATTTGTCTTCTGCCAGCCTCTCTACTCTCATTTCATACCCCTTTAATTTCTCTAAACATACCAAACCCTTCCCCCTCAGAGGCCTTTGCACTTACTGTCCCCTCTGCTGAGAAAGCTTTTTCCTGGCTCTTCACATAATTGGCACCTCAGGGCTCAATTTAAATATTCACTCCTGGGGCCAGCCCTGGGGCCTAGTGGTTAAGCTTGGCATACTCTGCTTCAGAGACCTGAGTACAGTCCCTGCATGGACCTACACCACTGGTTGGTGGCCACGCTGTGGCAACGACCCATGTACAAAATAGAGGAAGATTGGCACAGACGTTAGCTCAGGGTGATCTTCCTCAGCAAAAAAAAATTTAAAAATAAATATTCCATCCTCAGAAAAGGCCACTCTAACCACTCTATTTTGCCTCCCATCCTACCCATTTACTCTTTCATACACTTCCCTGTTTAGCTCCTTCACAGTGCTTATTTATCTATCACAACTGTCTTGTTAATTTATTTGATAACTTTTCTTGTTGCTATTGTTGTTTTGTCTGTCTACCCTGGTAGAATGTGAGCTTCATGAGAGTAGGGGTCTAGTCTGTCTGCTTTTCTCACTGATATTTCCCCCAGGATCTAGCACAGTCCTGGCACATAGTTGGTGGTCAATAAATGTCTATTGAGTGAATGAATGAATAAACGATTAAGTAAAGAAATGAATGAAACAACTTTCTCAGTGTTTAGAGAAGGGTTCAGATAGACACAAAGAAGCAACGTCATCACTATTGAGGAAAGGGCCAAGGACATTTGTCCTGACGCATCAAGAGCCCAAGAACGACATACTCAGCATTCCTTTAGAGTCAACCTCCTTACAAGATCCTTTTTCCCTCTGAACAGTCTGACCAGTTAATGAGGGATAAAGAGCAAATGTGGAAATAGTCCACCTGCACCAAATGGGCTCCTTTTGATGTACTAATCAGAGATGGCCTGAAGTGCTTGGTTATGGATAATTAAGGACAACTGGGCTTTGTGCTTGAAACAATGATGGCTATGTGGGAAGAGGAGTAGGAGGGTGGCTTCCTGGTTGGGGGCAAAGTACACTGTGTGTCCCACCCACATCTCCACTTATTTTGTTATTACTATATGTTTGAAAGAAGGTTTTACAGCATATTAAGGTCAGGTTTAAAGGAAAAAAGACACCACAATAGAGAAAAATGAAACTTGGAGTGGAGAAGTTAGAGGGGCAGAGAGGTGGTCAATTTCATGAGAAGGAGGAGCCACTAAAGGCCAGGCACTTCACTTAAATGACACCATTGAATCTTCATAATAACGCTTCATGGTAAGTATATAATTCCCATTTATCAGATGAGAAGACAGAAGTTTAGAGATATGAAGGATTTGTTCAAGTTCACACAGAAAGTAAGCAGCACCTTGGTTGAAACCTCAATCCCTCTGATGTCAAGTTCATACATTTCCCACCATACCTGGAATCTGCCCCTTGTTCCTCCAAATGAATGGTCCTGGACCCCCAGTGCTGTGAAGCCTGAGATGATGGCCCCAGATTTCCCTCTGTAATGCTAACCTATCATGTATTTCTCTTCATTCTTAGTGACTAGCATAGTGCCTGGTATACAGCTGGTTCTTCAATAAAGGTCTATTGAATAAAAAATGGAAGAATGAGGGGCTGGCCCCGTGGCCGAGTGGTTAAGTTCGAGCACTCCGCTGCAGGCGGCCCAGTGTTTCGTTGGTTCGAATCCTGAGCCCGGACATGGCACTGCTCATCAAACCACGCTGAGGCAGCGTCCCACATGCCACAACTAGAAGGACCCACAACGAAGAATATACAATTATGTACCAAGGGGCTTTGGAGAGAAAAAGGGAAAAAATAAAATCTTAAAAAAAAAAAAGGAAGAATGAACAAATGAACAAAGGACATGTCTTAAACTATATGGCTTCCCCTATGAATCACATGCTGAGAATCAAAGACACTTAGTTCCTAGGGGTCTTCCTCCCCACTGCAGTTCTCCAGGGAAAGAATGTCTCTTTAAGAACAGCTCAAAAAATATTAGCAAAAAGCGGCTGCAGTCAGTCTAGTGTTGTGCTTCCGCAGCCCTGATCTGGGCAATACTCTGCTTCGCTGTAAAAACCATAGGAGTGTCTTCTGCTGGTGTAGGAGCTGCCAATAACAATAGCTAGCATTTATGGAGCACATACTATGTGCTAGGCACTGCGCTAAGCCCTTTTTATGTTTTACTTTATCTAACCCCAAAAAGCCTGAGAGAGAGAGAGAAATAAATCTGTTATCTCACTTCATAGGTAAGAGAAAGGAGGTTTTGGCCTGACTATAACAATCAACTGCCACTTTGTGAGGCAAATACTGTAAAGTCCCTACTTTTCTCTCTCCTTTCTCTTCTTCCCATCCTTTCTTAAGATGTAAAAATATAATGCCTACAGAAACTCAACTGTTTGAAAATAGAGGCATCAGGAAAAGATTTGCCCAGTCAAAAGACCCAAGAACCCATAAGACATTGCATTTGCCCTGGTGAATGTGGTAGGACAGGGCTGCTCTCAAAAATACATTGTTTTAGGGACCGGCCCAGTGGCATAGCTGTTAAGTTTGCACGCTTCACTTTGGCAGTCCAGGGTTCACAGGTTCGGATCCCAGGTGCAGACCTACACACCACCCATCAAGCCATGCTGTGGCAGGCGCCCCACATATAAGATAGAGGAAGATGGGCATAGATGTTAGCTCAGGGCCAATCTTCCTCAGCAAAAAGAGGAGGATTGGTGGCGGATGTTAGCTCAGGACTAATCTTCCTCAAGAAACAAACAAACAAACAAACATTGTTTTAATAGCAGAGAATGCATTAAATTTGATGTCAAAAGTCCTGAATTTGAGACCCAGTTCCATGACTGTGGGTCTTTGACTGCCATTAACCTTGAGGACCCTCAGCTTCCTCACGTATAAAATGGGGATAATACAAATCCTTTCCCCCATGAGTTTCTACTAACGGTCAAAAGAAGGAACGTGATTTGGATAGAGTGAACCTGTCTATAAATGCTAACTATTCTTCTGTTTGGAGATGAGCTGGGCTTCTGCAGAACTCGCAAAGATCAGGGTCCATCAAGCAGCCCCAGTAGAGTGTTCCTTGCCATCAGAGATGACGACAGTGAGCTTGTATCCAGGGTTGGAGGCTATCAGGAGCTGTTTCTGTGCAGACATTTGCTTATGGAAACAAAGAACTGGAGGCGGGAAGGTTTCTGAGGCACCAGAACATGAGTTCCAGGTAGGGTACTATATCCAGAGCCATACAAGTGGGGTGAAGGAGACCATATGAATATGGTATATTTCTCCCTTTATTTATATGTTCTTTAATGTCTTTGAACAAAGTTTTAGTCTTTTCCCTAGAGACAGACACATCTTTTGTTAGATTAATCCTAGGTACTTGATAGTTTTAATGCCATTGTAAGTTGTGTATTTTAGAAACTTTAAAACACTATTTGTGGCTTGTATATAAAAATGCAATTGATTTATATGTATTAGTCTTGTAGCCAAGAAACTTTCTAAGCTCTTATTAAGTCTAATAATTTATATGTAGTCGTTTTTTGATATTCTTTCTTCCTTTCCAATCCTTAATACCTTTATTTATATATTTTTCTTGCTTTACTGAGGTGGCTAGGTTCTCTAGGACAATGGTGAATAAAAGAATTCTCATTCTTGATCTCAAAGGGAAATTTTTTGTCTTTTAACCATTAAGTATGATATAGTTTTTAAAGTTATCTTTTATCAACTTAAGAAAGCTTCTGCCTCCCTAAGTGTAAATTTTTTTATAGATATCTTTTATCAGTTTAAGAAGTTCTCTTCCACTTCCAACCTGCCACGTGTTTTGTTTTTATGAATGGATGTTAAATTTTATCAAAATCAGTTAAGGTATAAATCACATTTTTTATTTTTAAAAATATTAAACCAAAATTATATTCCTGATATAAATACATGATCATGATGCATATTTTGGATTTGCTTTTCTAGTATTTTATTTAAGATTTCTGTATCATATTCAAGAGTAAAATCAGCCATTTACCTTTGCAAAGTGGGTTTTCTTATCAATCTTACAAAGTGGGTTTTGGTAACTGCATTTTACTTATGACTCCTAAGAAGTTGAATAACTCACCAATGCCACATAGAGCTAGTTAGTGGTTATGCCAGGACTGAAAATCAGGTCTGTCTGAACACAAAGCCTGTTTGTTCCCTCTAAGCCACATAGCTTCCGTGAACATTTATTAAGGCTTCAAAGCCAACTGCCTAGCTCCCACATGTTTCTAAGACAGAAGATAGAAGGGAGGAGCATGATAAGGGTAATAGCAGCAAATAGTCTTGGGAGGCTGTGCTAATATTCTGATTCACCAAAGCCAAGAAGAAATAATTCATCTGCATTTGAGGAGAAAATCTGAAGTCAAGTGCCTAAGTAGCTATCCATGCAATTCTATAGGAATCAATTTTGCAAATAAGCATGAAAAAGAGGAAAACACAGCAACAGTTACTAGATCAAAAATATGACATGAGATCATTCAGAGACCAAGAGTAATCCAAATTATAGGAATTCAATTTCTCAAGACAAAAATATGGCTCCAGGGGAGCTGGCCCCCGTGGCCAAGTGGTTAAGTTCACGCGTGCTGCTTCAGCAGCCCAGGGTTTCGCTGGTTCGAATCCTGGGCACGGACATGGCACCACGCATCAAGCCATGCTGAGGCGGCATCCCACATGCCACAACTAGAAGGAACCCCAACTAAAAATATACAACCATGTACTGGGGAGCTTTGGGGAGAAAAAGGAAAAATAAAATCTTTGAAAAAAAAGGCTCCAGTTAAGTATTGTAATGTCTAGAAGTGAAGGAAACTATTGGTAATATACAGGCTAACTTGAGGGAGAAATCTAAAATGCACATTTCAGCTCCTGGATTTGAATAAACAAGAGAAAAACCTCATCAAGATGGAAGAAGGATTCCCGAGGCAGTACAGAAAATGTATTCAGGGCTGGCTCCGTGGCTGAGTGGTTAAGTTTGCACACTCTGCTTCAGTGGCCTGGGGTTTTGCCAGTTCAGATCCCGGGTGCAGACGTGGCATTGTTCATCAAGCCATGCTGAGGTGGTGTCCCACATAGCACAACCAGAAGGACCTACAACTAGAATATAGAACTATGTACTGGGGGGCTTTGGGAAGAAGAGGAAGAAGAAAAAAAATTGGCAACAGATGTTAGCTCAGGTGGCAATCTTTATTAAAAAAGAAAGAAAATGTATTTATAGTTGTTACATATTTTTAAAACTTAGTCTGTAGAGCATAAGGTGCTGCAGGCGTGGTATCTCCATTCCTTGAGGTGTTCCCAGTGGTGTCTATGAAAAGCTTTGGAAACCAGAGTATAAATCAATGATTCCTGGCATTTTCTCATACCCAAAGGACCTTTACAGGTATTTGCTCATAAGCTATCTCATAAAAGTAATCTTCATCTTTCTTAAGTTAATCACCCTTTTGATTGTACATCATGTGCCAGACACTGTGAACATTTTCTCTCTCCCTCTCTGAGTTCTTATCAAACCTTGTTTTATTAGAGTACACTAATTACTGTAACAAACAACCCCTACATCTCAATAATTAACACAATAAAAGTTTATTTCTGGCTCACATCACAATCCAACACAGGTTAAAGGTAGGGAGAGAAACAGGGAGCCCCTTGCACCTAATGGTTCTCCTAGATCCTCTGACAGATGAGGGGAGAGAGCATGGAGAATTGCAAGGGAAAGTTTCATGGGTCAGGCCTAGAGGTGATGTTGCTCACCTCTGCCCATATTTCATTGGCCAGAACACAGTGATGCGGCTCCAAGGGAGACTAAGAAACGTAGTCCTCTTGTGTGCCTAGGAGGAAAAGGAAAATATTTTGGTGAACAACTAGTTAGCCTCTACCATGATAGTATATTATGAGGATTAAATGAATTCTTGTAAAGAGTTTAGCGCAGCATCTCTGGGCACATAGGGTTCAACAGTATCCCATTAAACTCTTCTCAGTGAGATAGGTACTGGTATTAATCATCCTGATTTTAGAAATGAAAAACAGACTCCAAGAGGTTTTGCTTTCCCAAAATTGCATGGCTAGTAAATAGCAGGGCTGAGATTAAATCTAGGTAGGTCTGACAAGGTCCATTTTCTTAAA
This sequence comes from Equus quagga, assembly GCF_021613505.1. Taxonomy (NCBI): domain Eukaryota; kingdom Metazoa; phylum Chordata; class Mammalia; order Perissodactyla; family Equidae; genus Equus; species Equus quagga. Next base: position 36,498,014 of record NC_060280.1, on the reverse strand, counting down.
AACTAAAATGTATTTCTTTTTTTTTAGATTGGCACCTGACCTAACAACTGTTGCCAATCATTTTTCTTCTTCTCCTCCTCCTCCTCCTCCTCCTCCTCCTCCTCCCCCTCCCCCTCTCCCTCCCCCTCCCCCTCCCCTTCCCCCTCCCCCTCCCCTTCCCCCTCCTCCTCCTCCTCCTTCTCCTTCTTCTTCTTCTTCTCCACAAAAGCCCCCCAGTACATAGTTGTATATTCTAGTTGTGAGTGCCTCTGCTTGTACTATGTGGGACACTGCCTCAGCAAGGCCTGATGAGCGGTGCTAGGACTGCGCCCAGGATCTGAACCAGTGAAACCCTGGGCTGCTGAACCAGAATGCACAAACTTAACCACTCAGCCATGGGGCTGGCCTCTAAAATGTATTTCTTTGAGGCACTTGATGCTCGTAGGTCCTACCTTTGTTCAGACAGGTCACGCTCTCAAAGGTTCGGCTATGTTCAGCTCTTCTCATTTCCTGGGAAGTCATGTTGTACCCTTCCCATTTGTCATTCATAAATGAATTTCAGCCAATCATGGCTAAAGATGCGATTGGTTACTGTCGCTTGATTGCTACAATTTCTGTTGCACAGACCCCTAATTTCCAAAGTGGAGTGTGCTCACTCTAGAGGTATACAAGACAATCCACTGAGATGTGGTAAGAATTTTTAAACTTCTATGTATGTTTATTATTCATAAAAAATTAAACTCTATTAATATGGATTGAACTTGGCATGCACACACTTTCCCTACATTTGATGCTCACATGTCACATGAGGTATGAATAGAAGTTCTTTCACTTTCAGCATTTAGTGACATATGGCAGTTCAAAAAAGGATTTACAGATTTTTTTGAAGTCTAATTTTCGCTAAACTAAATCTCACAAAGTGAGCAACTGGTTTAAAAAGATGACTGAAAGAAAAAACCCCTGTGAGTTGAAGATGATACATAGCAGGACAAAAAAAATTGACGCTTCTACTTAGCACCAGTTACACTATGAGGTTCAATACAATGATGATCTAACCAAATCTGACAAATCGACCAAAAAAATCCAAAACTATTAAGTAGCCTATTTGAAATATTAATTTGTGTTCACCATTAATAACAAATACAGAATCCTAAGTATATATTTTGCCTTGAGATGAAATAGTTTATTTCAACTTCATGTCATTCCTGAAAAATTTTTATTTCATCTACATTTGATAATTGTATAATAATACAACAAATAATCTATTTATATTGAGGGTATGTGCCCAAATTAAGTGTACTTAATTTGAGATTACTGACTTAGACAAAGCCTTTCCACCTTTCTCCAACTAAGAGTTCTCGCCTGTAACACAGCAGAGACTAATACCTAATGATCATGCAATAGAAGTTAGTTTGCTACTATTAACCCTACGTTCAGTTCCAAAGCCCAAGGAGGTACAGATGATTCTAATGTAGACAGACAGACATTTACTATAAACCCCACCATTTCACCTCAAGTAAACAATGTCATCTGGTCTTTCTGGAGACAGTTTCTTTGTAACCATAAAATTTGCTACACTTATAATGTTAGATCTAAAAGGCAGTCATATTGACTTGAGGAATCCCAGAAAGGACTCCTTTTAAAGGCTCTCTTTTAGTGTGACTTGAGGAAACCCAGAAAGACCTCTTAACTCCTCCTCTACCATCAAAAGCCTCGTACCTCATTCCCACCTGAAGTCCCAATAATAGCATGTATTCCTGTGAAGGAGACTACCTTTACCTCACTCCCCACTCCTGAGTTCACCTTCCCTGCTCTGTGCTGCCAAGCACCTAGTATAAACCTCAATAACAGCACTTTGAATGCAGACACCTTGTTCACGTGTCTGCCTACCTGCTGAATAACATGCTCTGGCGGGGATAAAGGCTATCTTATTCACAGGTGTTAGAGTTAGACAGTACTGACTATATGACCTTAGACATATTACCAAACTTCTCTTGATCTAGGGTCTCATCTATAAAGTGGGAAAATACTTTATAGGGTTGCTGTGAACATTAAATGAGACAATAGGGGCCAGCTCCGTGGCCGAGTGGTTAAGTTTGCGGGTTGTGCTTCAGTGGCCCAGGGTTTCACCGGTTCCAATCCTGGATGTGGACATGGCACCACTCGTCAAGCCATGATGAGGCGGCATCCCACATGCCACAACTAGAAGGACCCACAACTAAAAATACACAACTATGTACCAGGGAGCTTTGGGAGAAAAAGGAAAAATGAAGTCTTTTTAAAAAAAGAGACAATATTTTAAAAAATATTTTGCTTATTTTCACTGTTCATTGAAAGTTATTACTGTTTTCTCTACCCCTCTCACCCAACACAATAATAAATATCTTTTGAGTGCATGTTAAGTGAAAGAATGATGAACCAATTAATCTAAGCTTTGAGATTCTCTTATACAATGAGTTTTCTTTGAATAATAATATTTCAAGAGTGTTTACTATGTCTCAGGTACTGTGGTATATGCTTTATGTATGTTTGATCTTCACAACAACCGTATGAAGTAGGTACTACCTTATTCCCCATTTCATACATGAGAAAACTGAGGCTTAGTAATTTATGCACAGTTGAGCAGTGGAGCCAAGATTGGAATTCAGGTCTATCTGACTCTAGGGCCCATATTCTTAACCACCATGTTCACTGCAGAGGAATACTTAAGGTTTAAATGCCCAATTTTCAGCCATGCTCACAGCTAGTCCTGTGGTTTTATTGCCAAACACAGAACAAGCTGTATGTATTTTGATTTAGAGATAACACTGCATAGACCATTCACAAACACTTCATAGAGACCATCCTGTTCCGTCCCTCACAAGGCTGTGCCCTCAGAAAAGCAATGTGCATAGCAGTGCCAGGAATCAGATCCTTTGAAGTATAGAGCCCATGAAATCAACCTGCCTGGGCTTTGGCCCATCTGCTAGTTCTGAGTCAGCTGGCAGGCAAAAGGGCCAGAGGCTCAGATCTAATCAGCTCCTGAACAGGCTCGACCACGCCACCTCCACCTTCCTCATCCTTTCTTATCCTTCCAACCTGATTTTGCCACAAGAAACTTGTTTGTGGGGGAAGGCACCATTTCCCTCAGAAATGGCCCAGTAACTCCTTTAGTCCATCTCTTGCCATGGACAGCCACACTTACTTCATAAATGACGAGTGATTAATGACACTCAACGCTGAAAGCTTTGGTAGTGTATCAGAATGGAGCGAAGACTTTGGAGTCAAATCTGTCAGGGCTCAAAGTCTCAGTTTGCAATATTTTTAGGCAAATTGTCTAATCTCTTTAAATTTCAGTTTTCCTATTCATAAATTAGTGATGAAAATATTAAGGATATTTTACTGAGTTGTTATAAAGATCGAGAAGCATGTGAATGAAATGTATGTAATGTACTTGGAACAGTGCCTTTGCTTACAATAAGTACTCAGATGTTATCTATAACTATTAGCCTGGGGTAAGTGAGAGTCTATTCAATGGAGACTTTATTCCTCTCCACCTAGAAAGTTCTTGTGTAAATTAAAAAACCTTTGGCACAGAGCAAGTGCTCCAAACATTGATCCATTTGATCAGTAAACTCCTCTTCTCTTTTCCACTTTAATAATAATAAATGACTGGAGTTTCTTCCATCACAAGCCTGGGTGAGGTGTTGCCTTGCTGTCAGTACAAATGGGAAAACACTATTGGAGATTAGGTAAACATCCAAGTAATTTCTCTAGCTGGACTGTACTAGGCCTTAAGGATTTTATATCAAGGTAAGGGCCAGAGGTGTTTAGAAAACTGTATAGTTTACATGACATTCAGTTTTCCTGTAACCAATCTGATCCTCACAACTTTATGGGATAGTTTTCATACTACATTTGGAATTATTTAGAACATTTGTTTTACACGTCATTCTCCTCCACTATAAGACAAGGACAATTTTTTTCGTCATCTTTCTCTACCCAGATAAAATTTCACAGATGAGAACACTAGTCTAAAAGAGTTTTCAATGGGTTTCTGAATGGGGAGAGGTAAAAAAGAAACAGAAATCATTCCATCCAGAAAGCCAGAGATATGCTACCTACATAAAATAAGCTTTGGGACAAACCTTAATTTCTTTATCTGTAAAATTACATAATCCCTACTTCAAAAGCCTTAAAAAGATAAAGAATGTAATCATGGTCCTTTGGTTGTAGCACATATTAATGAACCTAAAAATAAGTTGGATACAATTTCTGCTCATAAAAAGAAAATTGAGGGGCTGGCCCTGTGGGCGAGTGGTTAAGTTCGCACGCTCTGCTGCAGGTGGCCCAGTGTTTCATTGGTTCGAATCCTGGGCTCGGACATGACACTACTCATCTAAACCACGCAGCATCCCACATGCCACAACTAGAAGGACCCACAATGAAGAATATGTACTGGGGGGCTTTGGAGAGAAAAAGGAAAAAAAAATAAAAATCTTAAAAAAAAAAAAAAAGAAAATTGAATATGACCATTAGTTAATGGTCAGGAGGCACGGTGTGATTTTCTCAAATCTACAAAGGACTGATAAAGAATGGCAGCACTATACAGCACTGTAAGTACTACAAGTTAACAGAACTATGTTTCTAGGCTGCCTAGATACCCAGAGATATTTCCAGGGCTGAGTTCTTAACCTGGGGCTGAGAACACTCCAAAAGTATGGGTTTTACACAAATACAGATGTGGAGGTGTAGGGTAAGGCAAGGGACTTGATTGTTTCTTTTTGTGTATAGTAGGAGAGGTGACATCCTGCATGGGTCCACAGTTTTTACAAAATTCTTAGAGGTCCACACACCCAAAGAATCACTACTAGGGCATGAGAAAAATCCCTATTCATTCAACGAATATCCACCAAGCACTTACTATGTAAAGGTACCATGCTGTCTGTGCCCTCATATAGAGAATGATATGAAAAACAATTATTCTGAATACTTCCAATGATTTATGGCATGAAAAAATTTTTCTTCTTTTTGTTATTGGACAAACAGGCTCCCTTTGTGATGTCTCTCTATCCATCTGCCTATCTTAATGACCTACAGAAGACAGGCCTGTATAAAGTGCCTAGCACACAGTAGGCCCTCAACTGCAAGTTCCTGTCCCTTCACTTATCAATTTAAATCCACATCCATCGCCACCACCTTTTCCCCCTCTCTAGTGCTATGTTAATATTCATTGAAGTGAGTTCTTGCTGTTGGAGTATGTTATCCACGATGGGAGTAGGAGACATGGTGTGATTTTCCCATATCTACACACCTATAAAGGATGGAGCACTGTAAGTCTTTAAATAAGATAGGTCAAATACCCTACATTAAAAGTTCTGGCACACAGAAGGTACTGAATGAATAGTGACTTAAACAAACAAAAAAATCAAAATCAGAAGAACAACAGGTACAGACCCAGAGGAAGTGAGAATAGAAGTAACATTGGTAAGTTTTAGAGGGTTTCATAGTCATAAAATGTAAAACTACAAGGGACCTTAGAGTATACACAGTCATTCTATAAACGAGAAGACTGAGGGTCAGAGAGCTCTATCACCGGAGCCCAATTCAGATCAGTCTTAACTTTGCAGCTTCTGACATCAAACTAAATATCATATTGCAGGCGAGTAGGAGATTTTGGCTTACAGACCTATTTTTCCACCTCTCCCCTACCAGACTGTTAGACTTCCAAGGGCACATCCGTGTTTAGTTATCTTGATGGCCCCAGAATCTACCTAGTATAATATCTGACACCTAGTGGATACTCAATGAATATTTGCTGAAGAAACAAAAGTCCTGTTTTAAGCACAAAAGGAAATGTGAAAATACATATAGTATAGCTCCTGATCTCAAAGGAACTTACAACTTCGTGGTCATGTATCCTCAATATAGTGAGCAGTACGCAAACTTAAGTGGGAAATAAAGGAGGACAGAAGGTAGGGAAAGATTGAGTGAAGGCTTCACCTATCTCAATGTTCTATTATGAACATTAATGCTATAGTGTGGAACAGACCCTTTAATGTCCTTTCATACAGCTGTGGCTGATGATAAAAAACCTTACTGGGTGACAGGAAAATAGAACAGATGTAAGCAGTTTATCTAAAAATGCTTTCCCTAATTGCACAATATTTTTTTATTTTTAAAGTAATTGAGATGGACAGCCTTAGACAAAACTGCATCATCTTAGAATTTGTTACCATAAAGAATCAAGTCCCAAAGGAAAACAATAATTAATGTCACCGAAAACCAAGTCATTCTGGAAAACATTTTGTGGGCTTCCTTTGGAAGATAAACTTAAGTGTTACAGTAATAGCTTTATGGTCATGGCATTAAACATAGGACATAAAAGCTCAGCTATCAAGAAATAATATTTTGTTCTCAAATATCATGGCCCTCTCTGGACTGGGAATCAAGGATTCCAATTGTCTCTAGTCCAGGCCATGTAGGATTTTATGAAGCAATGTTCTATTTTCTTCACTGTCTGAAACAGTCTACTTCACTAGCACAAAATCTGTCACAAAAGAATTAGGTGATAAGGGGTGATTCAATTATTACGTAAAGTACTAAGGAATCCAAAGTTTTATAATTTACTTATTCCTTAAACAATAGCTGTATACCTGCTGTGTATGTGTCAGGCAGAAGAAAGAGCGTACTAACTACAGGTAACAATAACATCGGGCTGCCAAAGTCAGCTTACCGGTTTATGAGGCAGTCATTTTGCAGCTTTGTGCTAAAAGGGAAGGAAAGTTAGAAGGTAGAATCAAGTTGTTTCCTAGACATTGAAATCAGCTTTTGGGGAACATTGTGAACTTTAAAGGTGGTTTTCTGATTCTCTCCACTGGCCTACAATTAGTCATGGGTTCTACCTTTCCCAGGTCAAGTAATAAATGATGCAGTATATTCACAATTATTTTCACCAAAATATAAATTGTCATGTGGTCTGCACAAGAACTACAAGATAAAAGAGGATACTGGAAATTAAAATTATTCTGTAAAGTCTGGGATTATGCTGTCACTGTGTTTATGCTCCCAAGTATCAAATCACCTGGATAACTATTCTGGAAATGACTACAGGTTGACAATCCCTTATCCTAAATCCTTGGGACCAGGTATGATGCAAAACTTAGAAATCCTGAGAGTTCAGAATGGCAGTAAGGTCCATACACCAGGCATTATGGGATGTCCCCAGCAGAGCACACTACAATGAAACAGTATTTCTGCAGTGAAGTGAATGAACGCTCACACTAAGTAGCATGGGTAAAGCCTGTAAATGGCTTCACATCAGTACAGGTCAGGCCAGGTTTTACTTTCCAGCTACCCAATTTCTTCAAATGTAAAATTTCTATTTATTTTCTTCAAGTTATGGATTGACCAACATGAGTCAGAACTGTAATAATCTGTATATGCACTAACTTAGAGATATTGTTCTAGTGTTCCCCATGTGGATCAAAAGGGCTTAAAAAACACTCTTCACTCTCATCGACATTTTCTTAGTCATCATTAACAATGATGTTTTTGTCCAAGCTACTTTACTGCTTTCTAAAAAAGCCATGTGAAAATATACCCCACTGATATTGATGGGGGGTGGGGAGGTAGAGGGGGCATTAAAAAATTCCTTTAGGGGCCGGCTCCATGGCCGAGTGGTTAAGTTCGTGCGCTCCGCTGCAGCAGCCCAGGGTTTGGATCCTGGGCGCGGACATGGCACCGCTCGTCAGGCCACGTTGAGCCAGCATCCCATATCCCACAACTAGAAGGATCTGCAACTAAGATATACAACTGTGTACAGGGGGGATTTGGGGAGATAAAGCAGGAAAAAAAAAAAAAAGATTGGCAACAGTTGTTAGCCCAGGTGCCAATCTTTAAAAAAAAAAAAAAATTCCTTTAGCTGTAAATTACCAACACAAACCCCAGAAACCCTGAAATGTTCTTGGAGGGTAGAATAGAAAAGCAAAAAAGATACCAAGCATATTGTGAAGGCAAAGCAGAGAAAATTATTACAGGATAAACTACAGCTTATCCATCAAGTTTTAAAAATACTATACATTTTCAAATAAGACTTTTATAAATGTGCTTTAAATAGTTACGGAACTTTTATTTCATCATCCGGTCTTAGTTTCCCATAACTGTGTCTCTTTGGGAAATGTGGGAAAAAGACTACATTTGTAGTCTTGGCCAAATGGAGATACTTAAGTCTGGGACATTTACTTTGTTTCCTTTTTTGTTTCCCCTAAAGTAAAGGATACAGTAGTTCTTGTGTAGCAGATTTTAAAGGTTGAACAATCCTGGGTTCTATTCTCAATTCCTCTACTTGTTAATGTGTGACCCTGGGCAGATTTGTGCCTTAATTTTAAAATGGAGGTGGTTCCTAATGAAAATGGTTGCTAAATATATACTTATGGCAGTACTTATTAGCTTTCTGTTGAAACTGAATATTCCTCTTCATTCACTTATTGAATGTCTACTAAGGAAGAAGAGGTATTTTTAATTTCCACAGTTGGAGGTAGGTTAACAATGAAATGTTTGAGTAGCGTTGAGAAACAGAGGTACCACAGATTTGAAGCTGACCAGGTGAGGATAAACTGAGTATGCCAGGCACTCTCCTAGGCTTTTGGAATACATCAGATACAGTGAACAAAACAGACAAAAATCCCTCCCTCATGGAGGTTGCACACCACTGGGACCACTTGAAGATGCTAAGCTCTACTCTTTAATTCTATCTACAAGAGACACTACTTGGGTTACAAACAACCCCTCCAATCTGTTCATTTATAGAGTAAATAGAGTTCTATAGTTAGTCCCTACTATGTTGTTCTATCTTTCATGTTGTACCTTGATGAATGTTCTCTAAAATTGTGAATCCCTTATGAAAAAGGTGCATTCATGCATTCTGTTATTGAGCTCCTAATAACGTACCAAATGTGGTGGATGTAGACCAGCTTGGATACTAAATCCACTTTCAGACAATTCCAAAGCAGCCTCTTCCCCTGCTCCCCATAGAACAAATGGAGATAATTTAGTTTGGTTTTTTTTTTGAGGAAGATTAGCTCTGAAGTAACTACGGCCAATCCTCCTCTTTTTGCTGAGGAAGACTGGCCCTGAGCTAACATCCATGCCCATCTTCCTCTACTTTATATATGGGATGCCTACCACAGCATGGCTTTTGCCAAGTGGTGCCATGTCCGCACCCAGGATCGGAGCTAGCGAACCCCAAACCGCCGAGAAGCAGAATGTGCAAACTTAACCTCTGTGTCACTGGGCCGGCCCCTAATTTAGCACTTTCTAAAAAGTATCTGAGTCTTCACCATGAGAAATATAACTTCCTTAAATCCACTTTATGGTGTAAATATTTTGATTTTGAATTACATGAGGTAAGGCATCACAAGGTTTTCAGCGCTTAGGTCTCTAGAGATTTTAATCAGGCCTTGGATACAACTGTGAAAAAGAGAAAGTTCCTATCATCAAAAAGTTTCATCAGGGGCCAGCCCTGTGGCCGAGTGGGTTTGTGTGCTCCACTTTGGTGGCCCAGGGTTCGGATCCTGGGCATGGACATGGCACCGCTCATTAGGCAATGTTGAGGTGGCATTCCACATGCCACAACTAGAAGGACCTACATCTAAAATATACAACTATGTACTGGGGGGATTTGGGGAGAAAAAAGCAGGAAGAAAAAGATTGGCAACAGTTGTTAGCTCAGGTGCCAATCTTTAAAAAAAAAAAAGTTTAACCAGTATTTTTTTTTGAGGAAGATCAGCTCTGAGCTAACATCCGCCGCCAATCCTCCTTTTTCCTGAGGAAGATGGGCCCTAAGCTAACATCCATGTCCATCTTCCTCTACTTTATATGTGGGACGCCTACCACAGCATGGCTTGCCAAGCGGTGCCATGTCCACACCCAGGATCCAAATGGCAAACACTGGGCCACCAAAGCAGATGTGTGAACCTAACCACTGTGCCACCGGGCCAGCCCTAACCAGTGTTCTTAATCAGAAGTTCACAGAATTCAGGCGGTCCATGAACTTGGACGGGAAAAATTACATCTCTATTTTCAATAGCTTCTAATAAAATTTGAATGTAGGCAATGGATCACAGTAGTGTGAACAGTAAATGTGACTGTCACAGGTGAACTGATATATTCATATTACGATTGCTGCAGACAACTTGAAATATCATTTACGCTCATCACTATGTTGAAATTACAGTAGTTATTAGAGCCACTGCTAGATCTTGTTAATGAGTCATTAAAGCATACATAGTTCTTTATCAAAAACTTGTGGGGCCGGCCTGGTGGCACAGCCATTAAGTTCCCACATTCCGCTCCAGTAGGCCAGGATTCACTGGTTCAGATCCTGGGTGTGGACCTATGCACCACTTGTCAAGTCATGCTGTGGCAGGCATCCCACATAAAATAGAGGAAGATAGGCACAGATGTTAGCTCAGGGCCAGGCTTTCTCAGCAAAAAAAAAGAAAAAGAAAAAAAAAGAAAAAAAAGAGGAGGATTGGATGCAGATGCTACTCAGGCCTAATCTTCCTCAAAAAAAAAAAAAATTTTGTTAGGGGGGCTGGCCCCGTGGCCTAGTGGTTATGTTTGGCAGGCTCCACTTCAGTGGCTCAGGTTCGGTTCCCAGGTGCAGACCTATACCTCTTGCTGGTTGCCATGCTGTGGCAGCAACCCACATACAAGATAGAGGAAGACTGGCACAGATGTTAGTTCAGGGCAACTCTTCCTCAAGTTAAAAAAAAAAAAAAAGTTAAACATCTTATAATTATTTCAATATTATTGGCTTCCTCTGTAATCCAATATACTGTGCTTTATTATGCATTTAAAAACATTTTTTTTCCTGAAAGGTGGCCTATATTAACTTTTACTACATTGACAAAGGGGTCCAGGACAATAAAAAGGTTGAGTTTAATAGTCTAGAGGGCCTTATACTTGGTAATTACTCAATATATACTTACAGAATGAAAGAAATGGATGTAGATCTGGTTGAAACTGTGCCTCCCAAATACTGATACTTTGGATATCTATAATAAGAGTATTGCAGGGCTTCTTATTCGAAAAACAAATTTTTTTAATCAAATACTTTAGATGAAGACATGGGTCATATAATTTGATCATTTCCCTAAAAATACCTTATTATACACTTTAATTAAGCAATACTTGTTAATGTGGTTGGATTATATTCTTCGCTGAATATACATACACAGAAACATTTAAAAAATTTTGACATCTGTGTTTTGGAATTGGAGCAGGAATAAGAGGTACTGAGCACAATGGAAAAAAGACTGCATTAGGAAGACAACAAAGAGAGGGGGCCTGTTATTTAGAGGTCTGACTTTGGTGAATTATTTTACCTTGATGCTTTTCAGTAAAATTAGATGGAGAAGAATCACCTGGTGAGTTTATTAAAAATGCAGATCCCCAGATCTCACCCTCAGATTTTTAAGCAGCATATCTAGGTTCGTACACCAGAATCTGCATTTTTACCATGTATCCCAGGAGAATCTGACGCTGGAAGCCTGTAGACCACTATACATTACAGAAAACTATGTATCTGTTGTTCTATGCTAAATGTTACATTTTTAAAGATAAGGAAACAGATTCAAAAAGTTAATTTGCCCTAAACTGACACCTTAGTTACTAGTCACCAGACCAGGAATCCAGAAACCAGGCCTGACTCCAAGGCAGTTCTTTTGAGCTATGCCTTTGGAATTTCTTACAGATCTAACATTCCTCAGTGGGTTATAAAGCTTGAACTCATTTCAGGTATTTGCAGACCAAACCCTGAAAATGGTTTTATTTTACACAATACTTTCCTTATCTTCTCAATCTTTACACTGTCAGTGATAGAGTCCTTCAGATATGTATATCTCTCATGATTTACAATGCATATCACATATATGTGTGTGTACCACATATATACACACATCATATATATGGTACACACAAAATATTTAGTGTCTAAAGTATCATTTATTAAGCTAAGTATTTGGTAAACAAAACTGATGGGACATTGACTTACAACACTGAAGGCAGAGAAAATCATACTCTTCATGATAAAAAAACGGCTTAATTTTGAAGGGTATATGTACTTGCAGTAAATCCTAATTTATGGTGAGCAGACTTGCAAAAAACTTTTTGCCTCAAAAAGTGATCTCACACGTGATAGTGCTTTACATATTCATTCAATTCTTACTGTAACCCAATGAGGAAGATATTATCCCCACTGCACAGATGAAACTGGGGCACAGAGCAAAACAACTTGCTCAAAGTCAACACTGTAATTGGCAGAAGTGTGATTTTAACCCAGGCCAACTTGCTCTGAGACTACGCTCTAGGCCTCTACACTATACTCCCTTTTGAGTGCTTATTAAATGTTAAGCATTTTTCATATATTTCCTTAATTCTTAGCAAAACTCAATGAAGTCGGCAAATATTATTATTTCTTTTTTTGAGGAAGATTAGCCCTGAGCTAACTGCTGCCAATCCTCTTTTTGCTGAGGAAGACTGGCCCTGAACTAACATCCATGCCCATCTTCCTCTACTTTATATGTGGGACGCCTGCCACAGCACGGCTTTTGCCAAGCAGTGCCACGTCCACAGCCGGGATCTGAACTGGCAAACCTGGGCCACTGAGAAGTGGAATGTGTGAACTTAACCACTGCGCCACCGGGCCGGCCCAAATATTATTTTTATAGTATTGAAAACTGAGTCTCAGAATAACAAACATGTCTGAAGTCATGTTAAGTGTTGAGATTCAAACCCAAATCATTCTGTTGCTAAAGCCCATAGTCTTAATGACTAAACCAACTTCCCAAGATCATATGGTGATGATCTTAAGAGGATTTATCCATCTTAGTGTCTAACAGTATAAACACACACAATGTGAAAGGCTGTAATTCTATTTTGACCTCAACTAGTGCAAAAATATTTTAACAGCATGTCCCTGTCAGTTATCAGAGGAATTGATTTCAAGTTGTCTGAACTGTTAAATGTCTTTTAACTGAACTCGACTGTACCAAGATTTATTCTCAAAATTTGGGGTTATCTCAAACTACAATGGGTCATACATAACCTTTGGGTCTCTACTTAGGTTACTGAAAAAGCAGAATGGGCTCAGGCATGTAAGTGAACAGCCTATATGATGTTTCTCAGACAATTGAGCAGGTATTACATTAATAAATAACAATGAAGTTAATAACTAATCACCTTAGCAGTAAACAGGGGTGTCAAATAGCTTTCTGAATGTGCATATAACCTTGGACCCATGACAATAAACAATTACTATGTTAACATTTGTTTTCATGCCTTTCCCTCCCTCCCTCCAAACGGTGAAATGGTAGGAGATCGCTGGACAGTCTTACATTCTCCAGAAAGAGGTATTAGCTTGGACACAGTCGAGTTTTAGTCTAAACTGGGGAGTCACACTGGATGTATGAGGCCTTGCACTATGTATTGTAGTTCAAAATTAAACTTAGAGCAGACAGCAAGTCAACTGGTTAGCCATAAGCTTGTCCTTTCCTAGAAATACCTCAGGTGACTCCTTCTGGTGCATATCTCACCAAAGGTAATGAAATCATGTTTGGACATACTGAGTCCCAATGCCATATCTAGTAATAACCAACTTCCTTTGATATATTTTTTGATTATACTGAATCTTATCTGTCTTAGCTGCTCTTTTTTTTTTTTTTTAAGATTTTATTTTTTCCTTTTTCTCCCCAAAGCCCCCCGGTACATAGTTGTGTATTCTTCGTTGTGGGTTCTTCTAGTTGTGGCATGTGGGACGCTGCCTCAGCGTGGTCTGATGAGCAGTGCCATGTCCGCGCCCAGGATTCGAACCGACGAAACACTGGGCCGCCTGCAGCAGAGTGCTCGAACTTAACCACTCGGCCACGGGGCCAGCCCCAGCTGCTCCCTTTTTTTTGCTGACATCTTTCCATTTATTCCGCCAGTTAAACCTCTGAAGGGAAACAGCAGCTCATTTAAATTCAGTAACGGGATTAGAAAGTTCAGATTATAGAAAACTTAGTTCATAACTGTACCAGAATTGCATTTTCCACTTTTGTGGAGGGCTTTGTTGCCCTGTTGTTTTTCTTTCCTTGGGTATTTTTCTGTATTTCTACAATCATACTTTCCTCACATAAGGAATCTAAAGAATTCAACTATCTCAGATTTCTCTTCTTCTAAGTAACGTATATTGGTAACCACAGCTGGGCAAGAAGAGACAAGGGCTGTTCAAGCGTAACCTTGGTTCAACTGAAGACTGTTTTCACTAATAGTGGTTGTAAGGATCCCAGTCAGATTTGGCCATGAAGTATTAATGATACAGGTATAAATGGCGGCCACCACCTTTTAGAACCAGAAATTTCTCAAAAGCAGCTGAGGCTCATGGTTATTGCTATTTTTTTTTGAATAATCATAAAAATGCACTACTCGTGGAGTACCAGTTTGGTTAAATAGGCAGCCATGAAAGACCTGGAAATAAGTGAGAAGTGGGAAGGAAAAATAAATCAAATGAAAAGCATTATTAGGTAGAAAAAAATGGCAAAAGTACTTTAGAGCTCTTCCCCCTCAACTCCTGGCCCCATTTCAGGGCAGGATATAATTTTAAGTCCTGACTCCTTTGGGAAATGATCAGACTGCCCTAAAGTAGAATGTGATTTTGACCTTTAACTAGGAAGATTTAAATATAAACCATCTTTTGATGCCACATGCCCTCTGTAACCTATTATTTCTTGCCTCTTTCAGAGCCAAACTTCTTAAAAGTTATCTACATTCAGAACCTATTTCTTTCCCCACTCCCATTCATTCACTCCTCAAATCTCTGAAACCTGGCTTCTTAGTACGCCACTAATTCTTAAGACTTTCCATACAAGCAACCCAGAACTCCAACAAATGCCAAACAGGTCCCAAGAACGAAAAAGATGAGAGAGTAGAGTGTACCTGGAAAACAAGAAAATCCAGCAACCTGTCTCAGGCAAATACATTGCCAGATGAAAAGCAACAAAAATTGTTCATAAATTATCTCAGGAGCAGCAAGAAACAGAGAAGCAAACAATTTTAGAAAGACACACAAATGTGAATGCTGAAAACAGATGTCACAGAACTGCAACTCAAAAGAGGCATAATGCCCAACATTAAAAAAAAAAGTAAACAGAGTTGAAATGGAGAGTCTTGCATTGAGATTGTCAAATGCAAAATAAATAAATGTAAAGTTCATCACCAAAAGTAACACTAATTTTCATTACATTCTCAATTGCTGAGACAGAGTGAAAAAAAAATAGTTGCACCATACTATTGTTAGGAAGGTATTTCATTGAAACAGCATGAGACTGGTAAAGGTCATGTACACTATAACTTATGTGAGATGCTACTTACGTGCAGTACAGCAATTGTAACGGAAGTGTTCTACTGTTATTTGCAATAGTACAGTTTTATACATTACCACTTCGGCAATTGCTTTATTTCAACATATTTAAAAACTTAAAATAGGTTTTTCTGTCTTGTATATAAAATACTATGAAACAGTCACAAGGAAATGGCTCTACATATGCTGACGCTGAGCCAGGAGAATAAATGCTGTCCAGTTCGAGGAGGACAACTGCTAAGAAACTATAAAAGATTCCACTTAATACTACATTAATGACTAAAAGTCTAGTGGGGGAGGGTAAGGTAGCAGGAGAGTTGAGTTTTCTCTTGGCTCAAAGTCTTAAAACATTTATAACTTAGGTTATGTCAATTATTATGGTTACTGAACTTTATCTTCCGGTGGTGAAGTAGCTCAAACAAGTCCCCACGTTATTCAATCTGAAAAGCACCTATGTGCTAAATTCATCAAATGAGGAGTTAGGTGTGAAGAGGGTGGCTCTGATGAACATTTCCTAAAACGTTTTAAGATAGAACTCACTGAGGATTAACCTTTACGGCAAATCCAAATGCACACAGCACCCTCAAAGATTCTATATCAAATTAAGAATTATGAATATGTACCTACTTACATAATGGCTTACAATTGCACATCTCTGCAATTCCCTTACATGGCTATATTCAAGAACATTTATATTCAATTAAATTTATCTTCATACACAGATGGTCCCAATTTATGATGGTTCGTTCGACTTACGGTTTTTCAACTTTACGATGGTGTGAAAGCGATATGCATTCAGTAGAAACCATACTTCAAATTATGAATTTTGATCTTTTCCAAGGCTAGCAATATGCAGTCCAATACTCTTTTGTGATGCTGGGCACACACAGCAAGCTGCAGCTCCCAGTCAGCCACGCAATCATTAGGGTAAACAATTCACACAACCATTCTGTAGCCATACCACCATTCTGTTCTTCACTTTTAGTCCAGTATTCATTAAATTACATGATATTCAATGCTTTATTACAAAATTGGCTTTGTTAGATGATTTTGTCCAACTGTAGGCTAACGTCAGTGTTCTGAGCACATTTAAGGTAGGCGAGGCTAAGCTACGATGTTTGGTACATTAAGTGTATTAAATTCATTTTCAACTTAAAATATTTTCAATACACAATGGGTTTATTGGGACATAACCCAACCCTAAGTTGAGGAAGATCTGTACTTACTCTTGCAAAGAAATGTTTTCTAGTGCCACCTTCATTATCCAAACCTATTAAAAATTGAGAAATAAAAATCATAGGATAAATAGGGCTCATTTTTCTGGTTAATCATTAAATATGGACATTTGGATTTCAAATCTTGACCTTGGGATATTTACTGCATTTACCTTTAGTGGCATATTAAATCTAGCAGCTAAAATTGTGTGTTTGTTACAAACACAACAGTGGGTTGACTAACCTAGAAAATGTTTTAATTTTTCCAGAATATTGTTAACTCAAAATGTTTAAAATATGAAATATTAAAAGTTTCCAGAATTAAAGATCTTCCCTGGGAAACTCCAACTGTTGAACCCTGAATGGCATGTTCATCTATGTACACTTACAGAAACGTACATTAGAAAACATTTAACTCAATCTAAGGTGAGGTCTGGAAAGATCTTTTGGTAAAATGTTTTTCTCTTTTTCCCCCTTAAATTTGCTTGTCTCAACTCTGTGATCAGGTTAGAATAATCCCTAATGTAACTGTTAGGTCTATATTGCATTTGGGTTGCTGGGATTTCATTTCTGAGACAGGTAAGAAAATTGTTTCTACTTTGGAAAACAGATACAGAAAGGCAGACAACGTGACAGACAGCTGTTCTCTCATAGCTTGGAATATAAAAGCATTACTTTAGAACTTTGTAAGGCATGAAACATTTTTCATAATTTAGAACATCATTTTCTTCTAGAGAATTAGCTACAGCGATTCTCAATGAAGACAGGACCTGATTTTCATAATCAACTGTGGGCTTTTTAAGCTGTACAGGTGCACAAGCAAAATCTTACTGTTACGTAATTTTTTTTACTTTAGCCACTCCAGGCACTACCATAACCTCTTATTATTTTGCATTCCTTATGTGGTATGGGTTGAAAAAAGATTGTTGCCCTATATCTTCACTATATCAAAGGAAGAAATGGAACTGTATTTTGATAAGAACTTAGTCATACAAGTTTGATTTAACAAACTGTTGAAAGAGTACATCTGAGGTAATCCCTGTCCTCGGGGCCCTAACTGTTCTGGGACTACTTTTTAAAAACTTAAAAAATCCAAAACAAATTTACATGTCTCAAAGTCCTTTGCTAAATGCTTTACATAGATTATTTTGTTTAATCCTCACCAACACTGCTATGAAGCTATATTGTCACTGAAGCTTAGAATGTTACTAATTTCTGTGATACTGAGCAAGCCATTCAAGATAAATTTCAAACTGAAGCAATAGGAATCCAGAGGCCACTGGTATTATTCTCCAAAACACTAAAGGCAGTCAGTTTTCATGTACCATCTCCAAAATCTTTTTGCTGTAAGAAGATGGACCCATTAAGTGTTTGACTCTTGGGGCTGTTTTAAGAATTTCAAATGC
The DNA here is from genome assembly GCF_021613505.1 of Equus quagga. Classification (NCBI taxonomy): domain Eukaryota; kingdom Metazoa; phylum Chordata; class Mammalia; order Perissodactyla; family Equidae; genus Equus; species Equus quagga. Next base: position 36,480,033 of record NC_060280.1, on the reverse strand, counting down.
TTGTTTTCTTGGGTCTTATCTTTATTCCTTGACAGGTAGGGATGAAAGAACGTTACAGGATTCTGAATGTAAAGACCCCAAATTTAGCAATTAAGTCAAAGAATTTAGAGCTAAAAAAAAGGATACTCTATTATATACCATATATCCAAATATCAAGAATACTAAGCTAACATCAACAGGCACAAGAGAAGATGTTCAACATCATTAACTACCAGGGAAATGCAAATCAAAACTACAATGAGATATCACCTCACTCCTGTCGCAATTGCTCTCATTAACGAGACACGAAATAAGTGTTGGAGAGGATGTGGAGAGAAGGGAACTCTTATACACTGCTGTTGGGAGTGCAAACTGGTGCATCCACTAAGGAAAACAGTATAGAGATTCCTCAAAAAATTAAGACTAGAACTACCATACGATCTAACTATTCCACTGCTGGGTATTTATCCAAAGAACATGAAAACATGAATTCGTAAAGATACAGGCACCCCGACATTCACTGATGCATATTCACAATAGCCAAGACTTGGAAGCAACCTAGGTGCCCATCAAGGGACAAATGGATAAAGATGTGGTATATACACACAATGGAATACCAGTCAGTCATAAAAAATGATGACATCTGGCCATTTGTGACAACATGGATGCACCTTGAGGATGTTATGCTAAGTGAAATAAATCAAAGGGAGAAAAGCAAATACCATAAGATCTTACTCCTAAGTAGAAAATAAAAAGAACACTCAATCACATAGAGAGAGATTGGACTGGTGGTTACCAGAGGGGAAGCGGGGAGGGAGGAGAGCAAAAGGGGTGATTAAGCACATGTGTGTGGTGATGGATTGTAATTAGTCTTTGGGTGGTGAACATGATGTAATCTACACAGAAAAGGAAATATAATGATGTACATCTGAAATTTATGGAATGTTATAAACTAATGTTATCACAATAAAAAATACATCAATAATTTTTAAAATTTAGGATTTAAAGCAAGTTATTAAATTTTCAGAAAATTCTAGTATTTTGTTGCCTCTGTCTAGGTAGTTCAGTTTCTTTTAAATATCTAAATAGCTTTACCTTAATCTTGTTGTAACACCAAGCTCTTACTGGATAAGTCTCTCTAATAATCAGACTTTCTTAGCATTAGGCTAAACCCTCACTCTAAGAAACAGCTAGTTAAGTCAGGATATTGTGGTATTCTTAAGGCTAAAACAGATCTTCTCTTCCCTTCCAACCTCCCCTCCAACTACCATGTATAAATTGATCCCTAGGTGATTTCCTCATCTACACATTTTCAAAATTCCTTTATGGGTATTATTAGTAATAAATCTGAAATCTTTACGAAATCTTTTGTTACTAGTGCGACACACCACAAAAAATACAAATAATGGGACGTGGACTACAGAGTTTTAAAAATACAGAATAGCTTGTTCCAACCCTGGAGATTAGTATCTTTAAGAGTTCTATAGGTGATCCTGACACTTAACCCTGTTGAAAAAACTCTTGCTCTAACAGCAACTGACTCAATACTCTTTAATGAGCTACCTATAGTTATAATACAAACAAATGTCCTAATTCTTTTTTGAGAGATGAAAACGTTGGTTTCTTTATCTACCTAAGGCATTTCTAAATCCACCTTCCAAAGTTCTCCTAACACAGTGTTTTCTCCAGGACACTGAGGTTATTCTTGCAGAAGCTAGCATCAACAACTTCTGAAATATTAATTTTATAAATGAAATTTGTAAAGAAATGTATGGTTTTTTTCCCCTAAAAGTTAAGGGCTAAAAAATGGAGTCTTTTTTTAGACATTACTTAGATTCGTTTCATTTCTTTATGGTTAGATGTCCATTGGGTATAAGGCTGGGAAAACTTCAAACTACCCAAACATACGACACATGACAAATTATAGAAATCTCTACATTACGCAGGTCTCATTTCTCACATACAAGATTTCTGAGAAATCTGCTGGTTTTTTCCCTCCCACAAATGTGTCCTCCATAGTATCAGATCAAGGAGGTTATTGCTTATATAAAGAAATACCTTGTAAAATGAACAATATTCACTGTAAGTTTGTATAAAAGGCAAGAACATCTCTGAATCATCAACCTCTAAAAATAATTTAAGAGTCTGAAACTAAGCCTAAATGTAAACCTGTCCAGGCTCTCTTATTTCTATTACGCCTAAAACACTACTATAATTATACTGGAGGTGGGAAAGAAAATACTAAACGTTTTGTTCCTTTTCCTATACCTACCACCATTACTTGCAAAGAAGGTATTTCTAAATAACAAATATTTCCATGAGTCCTCCCCACTGCTGTATTCATGGATGAGACCAATACGTATCACCTTTGTTTAAAAATGAAACAAAGCCATTTATCTTGTGACTTGTTGCCCAAAACATGACACATAAGATCATTCTTCACAACACTGTTTTTGTAGTTATCTGCATACATCTGAGAGACTGCTTCTACCACATTTTTGTTATCTGTAATCACTCTGTTTAGCCTTTCTTTGACAGAAGAATCCGTTTATCAGCTATAATTTCATTAACTCCTAACAGGTGACGTGCCGACTCTTACTGATCCAAAGTAACTAGTTAATTTTGTTTTCAGAATAATATGCAAAAGGGAAGGAGAAAAACAGCACATCATCAGCATTTTTCACCCTTCAGACACCCTCAGGAGTGTAAAGAAATTCCCCATCTTCCCACACTGTAGACAGACTCTGAAAAAGAACAAACACACAGCATTGTTTTAGTAATATAACTGGGAAAAAACACAGTTCATTTGAGATACCGGCCTAAGGAACTTAAAGACCAGTGACTTTGGTTTCAGTTAATTAATTAAAAAATTTTTTTTTAATTAGTCGTATACATGGAGCACCACAAATTAAACACTAAAGGTATTTTTTAAAATAAGTTGGTTATCCAAGCTAATGAACATCCCGTCTCCACAGTATTTTACGTACACTGTAGGTTTAGCCAAGAACCCGTGTTACTTCGGAACCGATCGTCAGCCATCAACAGGCCTATAATCAACAACATCCCCTTTCAACATCTCCCTGCTTTCTCCGGGACGTCGTTTCACAGCGGGCGCGTTACTGCTTTAGGCTCTCCTTGTCTTCTTAACTGTGGGGCCAACGCACAGTCCCTTTCCAGCTTGGCTACCTTGCAACATTGATTTCTTTGGACCCTTTCGCAAACCATTCCTGTATGAAAAACCAATGAGGGTCCGAAACCTTGGGGAGGGGTAAGGCAGGTTAAAAATAAATGACAAGAGGATAAAAATAAATTGGGGAGGAACAGCCCAACTCCGTGGGTGGAAGCTTCTCCGACCAAAGGTGAGAGGGTCGCCGCCCCGGGTCCCTGCACCCAACCGCCCCAACTGTCCTGCTAGAAGGTCTAAATGACACTCTGCGCCCAGAAGTAAAGTGACGCCTTCAACACCTCAGTTAGAAAATGGAGCAAGAGGCGTAGGCGGCCTATACAACTCCTGCAAGACCGTGAGGCCGAGGCCTCTTGATGCCGCCTCCAGCCGGACCCGCCCTACCTCTGTCCCCCCATGCCGCCTCCACCCCCGCAGTTCCCACGTCGGGGCCCCAGCTCTCCGAGCGGCTTGTCCTTCACCTCACCGTCCCCACCGCACCGCCAGTTGGCTTCAGGGCTCCCTAAAAACCTTAGGCTGGCTCCACGGAATCGTCCCAGCATTCCTAACATGGCGGCCGAGTCTCCTTAGCTCCCTTCACCAGCTCCGGGCGCGTCTGACCTTGGCGCATTTTGGGCATTGTAGTTCCGGCGTTAGCCTCGTCCTCCTGCCAGGCCCTAAGAAGACTACAATTCCCAGAATGCAGCGCTCCTGAGCATGGCTATTGGGGCCTTTTGGACAGAGAGATGATGTCATTGCAAAAACCTCACTGCATTCATTGTGCTACGGTCTATCCACCCCCCTGCTGCTGCTGGGCTTGCGATTGCCGCTCGCTCCAGCTGAGCTAAGACTAGCAGCAGCACCAGGGCAGGGACTGACTCCAGCCCTTGGACTTAGGACAACGCAACAGCTTCTCTTGCGTGCGTGACTCATTCGCACATCATTTCTGTTTATGTCTGGGGTGGGGAGAAAAATCCCAAACCAGGTGAGTTGAAGTGATTTATTCAAATGGTTCTACCAAGTTATTCCTCCCGCTTAGTTCTCAAGGCTTTCTTTTGGGAAGATGGGGGCGGGAGGATTGGGAGGTGCTCGTAAGAGCTGCTAAGCGAAAAGCTCCGTGCAATTTGGGTCACTGCAAAGAACAACTCCAGCAACCTTCCCCCGCCAGAGGACCAATGCTTGCCAATTCCCTAGTCGCAACTCTCCTCAACCTTTTTGAGGCTTGGAGAGGGGAATGGGCTGGGGAGGATGTTGGGAAGTGCTCTTGGAAGATCAGAAGGCGGCAGAGGTGGGGGACTGCAGTCCTGTCACATACAGCCCGAGGGCTGAGGTTTGAGTGGGAAGGGGTGATGCGTGGGGAGAAATGGAGACACTGATTTAATGTGGTCGCACTACTTCAGCACATTTCTGTGTCGCTTGAGCTAGCACACACTGTTTTTTTAGATGAGCGTGCTTCTGAGTAGGTTAAGTTTTGTGGGGCTCTATTTTATGTGTGTCTATGATCGTTTGTCTTGCCTTTTCTGCTGATTTGAGGTGACAGTGTCCTTTATTGGTGCACTCCGTGCCAGTCAGAAACATTTCACGTGTCTGGGGATGGTTCTCTTAGGCTACTGGAAGCAGCATTTTTGTTAAGTGTTTTTCCTCTCCTGACTGCAGGATTTCAGGATTGTTTGGAAGTGGAGCCGACAGATTTGTGCTTGTGTGTTTTAAATTACATTGCGATAGGCTCCTTGCCACTGACAATGGTACCATAATGAGCTGCTGTTTCCTGAGGCAAGTCACCAGTCACAAATAGCTTGGGAAAGCGATCATTAGGGAAACCTGGGTTCATTTTAACATGTTAGGGAAAGGGAAAGTTAGAAGCGCTGTTAACCTTCATTTGCCATTACTGAAAGGTAGAGTGATCCTGACCAGGGAAACCGAGGAGCATAGCATGGTTTTTTTGCTTTTTGTTTTTAAACGAACTGACACATTAAACAGGACGGAAAGCATTCTGACTTGTGTGATATTGGCTCTGTTCTTGTAAGAATTATTAGGATGATTAGTGCAATAAATATGTTACTTTCAGATAAACAGCTGGCTGACTCCAGAACAGATGGGGCCAGTCTTTGCTGAGAGATCTACAACCTTGGAAATGAATGGACCTGGGGTCAACCACACCCCCTCTTGGAATGTCAAAAGAAGGAGAAATGCCAGAGTGTTTTATGCTTAACTCTAAAATACCAAACCTTTTCGTAGCCCAGTCAGGCATAGGGGGAAAGTCATTACTGGTTGTCTTCTGATGCTGAACCAATTTTGTTCATTTTAAATTCAGACACTTAGGTCTTCAAAGTTGCAGCTGGGCGATGCTTCGTTAAATGCTGCTTGTTACTGAATGCAAAGGACAGTCCATTGTATGGGCTTTGTAGGAGAGTGATTTATTGGGATACAATGAGCAGCTTTGGGATTTGGGAAAAGATGGGCTGCCTGGCTTTGCCTCTCTCTTCGTCTCTCTGTTGCTTACTGTCTTCTTTTCTGGGCACCCTACCCTTTTCCCTTGTACCTTTCTTTCCCTACCCCTCTACATCTCTTGAAGTTCTTTCAGTTTCTTCCCCTAGTGTTTCCATTTGCAATTATCGTTTTCCTCTCTGTTTCAAAATCTCCCTGTTTCAACCAGTGTATCACGTCTCTTTCTCTAAGTCTCTTTCCAGTCTCTGAATAACCTCTTCACCCAGAAAGTCCAGGGTAGCTATAGACTGTGTGAATGTTTATTCTACAGAGTCCTCTTTGAAGTGGCTTTGCCTTTTCTTTTTCTTGCAATTGGTGCTAGTCAGGATGAGCAACAACGAGCCTGACCCCTTGGCCTGGTTTGTGGCTTCTGTGACAGACATCATTTGGCCCCAGCAGCATGTGGACAGTGAAATGTTGGAGTGGAGCTCATGCTACTTTCCCTTTCATTGGTACCTGTAGTAAGAACTGCCAGTGGGTTAGCAAGGTTTTTAAATGCTTTACATGAATTGTTCTCATAATTCCCAAAGGATAAGTAGACTTCAAAAGACTTCTGCCTCATTTAATGCATTTTTTTTTTCTTATCCCTCCTCCAGAAAGTGGTGGAAAGACTGTCTTTTCCCCTCCCTTCCCTGTTGATTGTTGAGGAGCAGTCCAGGTGGCCAGCCTGCCTGTTTGTTTTTTTGAAGACACTTGGCATGGCAACAGCTTTCCCTCCTGTGGTTTCTTCTCCTTTGTGGATGAAGGAAGTTTGTTATTTTATGCCCCCCTCTTAAGGAGAAGGGTGTGGTGGCAATGTTTGTTTGTTTAATGTTTGTGCTTCTCTGGGCATGGAAAGTCTTAACTGCTGTCCATCTGGAGGCAACGAGTGTGACACGCAGATTCAGAAGCTGTCATCTTGAACCTCTCTCTCACCATTTTCTCATTCCTAGTTTTCTTCTTCTAAGATGCTCCCTCTCCTACCCACGCTTTTTAGTGTTTTAAGGAGGAGAAATGAGCTGAATGATGGGTTAGCTTTGGCTCCATCACTGCTATCTCTGTGACCTTGAATGACTGCATTTCTTTCTGCCTCAGTTTACATATTTGCAAAGGGATAATGGTCCTTGCACCTTGGTTTACTTGGCCTCGTGTAGTAGCCCATTACAATCTGGCCCCAGCCTGTCATTCTGACAACAGGTATTAATTGAGCAGCTATTGTGTTTTGAGGGCTGTGGCTACATCAGTGAGAAGAGAAGCTTCCCCTGCCCTCATGGAGTTTATATTCTAGTAGAAGAGACAATCATTGGACAAGTAATTGCATTGCAATGGGAATGTTATTGCCAAAGGGGGATGTACTACAGGGTGGAATAGGAATGCCTACCTAGTGCTCTCCTCTGGTCTGGGGGAATCAGGGGAGGTTTCCTGTCAGAAGTGACATTTCAAGAGACTTGAAGAGTGAGTGGAAGTAATTTAGGATGGCAATGGAAGGTGCTTTGAGGGGGAAAAAGGGTTTCTGACAGAGGGAACTGCATTTTCAAAGTGTAAAGGAAAGAGTGGTATGAGAATTTGAAAGGAGCTCGGTCAGTATATGGGGGCAAAGCAAGGGGAGAGAGACCAGAACGAAGAAGAATGAGGCTGGAGAGGTGGGCAGAGGCTAGAGAGGGGGCAGTTTTCTGAGCTACAGGGGAATTTGGTCTTTATCCTAAGAGTATTAGGACCTAGTGAAGGGCTTTTAATTAGCTGGATGAATTACAAGTCTAGAATGATATTAAAGACATCACCGTGGCTAAGTGGAGAAGAAATTAGAGAGAATTGGCCAAAGTGAATATGTGAAGACCAAATAGCAAGTCATTTTTGTAGTCTATGTGAGGGATTATGATGGCCTGGATCTAGGGTGGTGGCAGAGGGCTTGGAGAGAAGGCAAGAGATCGGAGAGACACTAAGTTTGAAGATTATAATTGATAAGATTGTTGACTAATTAGATGTGGGGATAGGGAGAAGAGGGAGTCAAAATGACTCTAGTTTTTCCTTGAGCCACTGGGTTTGCCATTTACAGGAAGGAGATGGGGACCAGTATTTCTTTGCAAGATTGTTGTGGTGTTTAAATGAGATAATGTATTTTAAATGTCTGGTTTTTGTTTGTTCTTTTTTTGAGAAGGAGGGACTTCTGGACATGTTGAGTTTGAGGTTCCAGGAAGACATCTAAGATCTTTCTCTCACTCATCCTGTCCGTGTGTGATGCGGCATGATGGAATAGAAGAAAGCTCTGGTGAGGCTTTCTAAGACCGAGTACTACTTAATCATTAGCTGTGTCATGTTGGACATGTCATGTTCTTTTTCTGAGCTTTAGTTTCCTCATCTGTAAAGTATATTTATTCCATTAATTTGTACTGATCCTCAGCTATATGTGTACTGTGCTGGAATACAGCATTGACTCAGATAGCATTTGCATTGGAAGAATTTGTTTGGGTGAGGGAGACACACATAAACAAATAATCACATACGCAGAGGTATGTAGGCCGCTAGGAGAGCACAGCCCCGTGGGAGGTGTTCATTCTTCCTTACTGGGCGGAGGGGCAGTGTCCACAAAATGGCAGGTGACCTTTGACCTGAGACATGAAGGCAAGAAAGAACTCTGCAGGCTGTGTTCCCAGGCACCTAATAGAATGCCTTGCAAAATTAGGGACTCTGTGAATGTTTGTTGATTGAATGAACTAACCTAAGTCACCAAGGGCCCATTCAAAAGCAGGAAATATCAACACACTGGAAGAGAGCAATTAGTAATGCAAATATCAAAAGTAAAATGCTTTTAACAAATGCATTGAAGTGTCTTCCTGAGCCCGGCAGCCTTTGAGATGTTTTGTGGATGACTTTTAGGGAAATTCAGAAATATTTCATATCTGGTTTCTTTTTGGACTGAACTTCCTTTACTCAAATTAGTTTCTCAAAAATTACTTTATTTGTATAGAGTTCCCTAAATCAGTGGGTTGCAGACTTTTTAGTTTTATAGATAAGTAAAATTACAAAAAATAAGATAAAATTGGATGAACTGTTGAAAATGGTTATTTTCCTATAGTAAAGATATATTTTTTAAATATCCTCCTTCACTTTTATCTCATAAAATAAAGCACATTTAGTATCAAAGGTTTTAGGAAGAGTATAATTTTTAAATTAGAAAACATTTAGCTTTATAAAAAATTCTCTACATTGTCTTTATTTTTCTCATTTTGTTGCAGAATAGTAAAAATCAAGCCAAACAAACAAACACCAGAATGTTATAATAGTTTATGGAACCATTACCCTATTTTCTCAATTATGGTGGAAATGTGGCCCCTCTCCAAGTAAGAACATTTCCAAGTATGGGAGAATTTTCTATGGACCTCAGATGATTTATTTTCAGTTTCTTTGCTGTAGGAATCCAACTCTAAAACTAGGTAGGCCTCCTGTAGATTGGTCTAAAGTAGGGGTTCTTAACTTGTCCCCGAAGGATCCCCAAGGAGACCATGAACCCCTGAGATCATATGTTAAAATGTGTATGTCTGCACGTGTGTGAGTTCACATGTGCATGCTTGCATTTTTCTGTCACCACATGTATGTCCTTGGGCAAGTTACTTAACCTCTTTGTATCTCTGTTTCTTTGCAAGAGTGTTGTGATGTTTAAATGAGGTAATATATTTTAAATGTCTGGCACTATACATTCTATAACTGGTGCTCATGGTAGCTGTTTTTAACATTCTACTCATTTATTGTTTTTAATATTTTATTTATTGGCTGATGCTTGCTTAGTACCCACAATGACAAAATGAAGAACCAGAAAACTTAGTGTGATTAGACAACCTGATGTAATGGGAAGTAAACAACATCACCGATGCAGAATTCTTGCCAGGAGTGTTTAACCTAAATCTAATCATGAGGAACTAATCAGGCAAATCCAGATTGTGGGACATATTGCAAAACAGCTGGCCTGTGATCTTCAGAAATGTCAATGTCATGAAAGACAAACAAAATAAAATAAAACAAAATGTATGGGGGACTGATCTAGATTAAAGGAGTCTAAAGAGCTGTGACAACCAAATGCAACATGTAGCCCTTGGTTGGATCCTGCACTTAAATAAAAGCTATTAAAGACGTTTTTGGGACAATTGGAGAAATTTGAATGGGAGCTGCATATTAGATAATCAGTAACAATGTTAGTTTTCTTGGATGTGGTAATGATTCCGTTTCCTTAGCCTAACATATTGTAGCTGTTGGTGTCTAGAAGTGTTGCCATTCCTGAATGTCGTCTTTAAGAATGTCACGGCAAAGCTAGAAGACATCAAGGGCTGCTTCAGAAGGCAGTGATTTTCTTGGTCACTGCAAGTATTTGATCAACTTATGGGCTGGAATACCACTTGTCGGGGATATTGTGAGTAATGTTTTATGTCCTTTCTGAAACATGATCCTGTCATTGTACAAGAATGCAAACTTCTGCAGCTGGCGCTGATCTGTGATATGACTAGAGGTGGTGATGCAGGTGGAGCACTAGCTGTTTCCAAAGTGAAGAGGAAAGGATGGGAACTGGCATTTAAATACAAAATAAATTTAAGATAAATATGTATCTTAAATTTGGTTTTTGATTCTAGACATAACATTAGACTAATCAAAATTCATTACATAAATACACAATGAAATACATAGGGAGAGTTGCCCTTAATTCCACCTCATAACCAACTGTTGAGATTTTGAGATGTATTCCTCTGTCATTTTTTTCCCACACATATACTAATGATATTATTACAATACGTATTATTCTGCTTGCTCTCTTAATGTATTTTGGGCATTTGTCCCATGTATTTGCATATTGCTCTAACTTACTCATTTTAATCGTTCTTGGACATGGCTGTGGCGAGCATTGGAGTACGCATCCTGTGGTGGTGAACTCCTGGGAATATTTCTGAAGGATAGATTTCTAGGGGTAGAAATGCTGGGTCAGAGGACATGAACAGTTTCTCTTTAATTGCCCCTGATTTAAGTTCTTATCAGCAGTCTTTGTTCCATTTCTACATCCCTTTGCCAAGTCCATTAGGCATGTGGGCTACGCTCTCTTACTAAGGAAGGAAGTTGTGGTGCGTGTACAGAAAGTGGGCAAAAATGGAATCACAGAGTTCCTGCTGGTTTTTCTGATGGCTGTGATAAAGGTTGATATGTAAATAATGTGGAAACCTCTGGAAGAGAGAAATAAAATACAATTATCTCTGCCTGCAACACAGCATGATGTTTGAAAAGTGAAGTGAAACAATAAAGCAACCAAGAGCTTTCCCCAGAAAAATCTGCAGAACAATTTTAGTTTTGAGTTATGTTTAACTTCACTAAAATGTGGACGCCATCAACCTTGAGATGAAAATAACCTCTTCTGCTCACTTCCTCTCCGTCTCAGTCTCACAACCACACTAGAAAGGGGAATTTAAGCTCCACTTTTTAAATATCTGAAGCAAGTGGTTAAAGGCCTGATTGTTCATCTTTCTCCTTATCAATATAAGCAATCCCAGGGCAGATTTTTGGCATTTTTCTGTAGAAAAGGTATGAGTTTTAGCAGTGGCCAGCAGTGACTCACTGTTGGGCAGAGACCCTGGGGAAGAGATTATAAGGATCCTGAACTGTGAATTATTTCCATTCCATTACAATGCCAATCGTTTCCATTCTTTTGTGTCTGGGTGGAGCAAACACAAATTTGATCTGTGTGCTATGTGAGTAATTTATCTTTTCAAGCCTCAGTTTCTTCATCTATAAAATGGGTATTATTGTGAGGCTTAAATGAGATAATGTGTGTAAAAGGGCTTTATCAAATTTATGCGCACATAAATATGTGCTGTTGTTAAGGTGCTGCCATCTTTGGGCCAGCTCATATCAATTTTTCCTTTAATTCCAATGACATTTGTAGCCTGAAAGACTTTTTCTAGGCATTCTGTCTCATAATGTGCTATAGTTACTTTCTTTAACCAATGTTTGTGAGCATAAGCTAAATGCAAGACCCTGTGCTGGGTGTTCTGATGGGGAAACAAAGGTGGAACCACCCAGGAGCTTTTCTTCTTCCTCACTTTTATTCTAGGAGACTAATGTCTTTTAACGAGAGTTTTCAATAAATAGTGCTTTACAAATGTGTATTATGTATGCTCTCTTATTCTGTCAATCCTAGGTGATAGATTTTAGTTCCATTTTTCCATATAAATGAGGAAACAGTTCTTGGTGAGGTTAAGTAACTTGTTTTGTTTTTTAAAGTTACCTAGCTTAAGAAAATTTGCAGATGTAGGCCCTAGGTAGATTTTCAGGAACCAAAACCATACTGCTTCTCCATCGGCCTCCTGTTTTTGCTTTGCCTTCTGATCAAAAGTATAAGCTTCAAAAAGGCAGGACTGGCTGGTGGCATTTACTTTGATGCCACTCATTTTACCTATAGGCACAGGAGGAGGAGCTTTCTGTGGATCTATTGAGTTAGCCGAAGCCGTGGTGTGAGCTAATGGGTGCCAGGTGGTTTACATGTTTTATTTGATTTTTTTCCCCAATTTATTTTGAAAAATTTCAAACATATAGAAAAATTGCAAAAATATGACAGTGAATGCTCCATACGCCCTTCATCTAGATTCATTTGCTTTTTCTGTGTACACAGGCACACATTTTTTTCTAAACCACTTGAAAGTGAGTTGCAGACATCACAGCACCTTATCTCTAAGCGCTGGAGCATGTATCCCTTAAGAACAAGGACATTCTCCATGTAACCACAATACCATTACATTGAAACAATAATATTTTTTGAATTTCCCTGATTGTTTCAAGGTTGTTTATAACCGTATTTTTTTTTCTTTTGGACCCAGGATCTAATCAAGGATTACTTATACAAAGTTGTTGTGTCTCTTCAGTTTCCTTTAATGTAGCACACAGTACCTCTGCCTTTTTTGTTTTTTATTACATTGAAATTTTGAAGATTCCAAGTCTGTTGCCTTGTAGACCGTAAATTGGTTTCGTCTGATTGTTTTCTCATTGTTAGACTGAGGTGAAACATTTGTGGTAAGAGTTGCCCTTGCATCACATTAGGTGACACATAACGTCAGTTTGTGACCTCACCGGTGCTGTGAGGTTTGATCGTTTGGATGAGGTGTATTGCCAGATCTCTGCATTGTAAGGGTACCCTTTTCTCTTTGTAATTAGTAAAATTATCTGTGGGGTGACACTTTGAGATTGTTTGGATATCCTGTTGCTCAACAACTTTTATCCAGTGTTTTTAACATCTATCTATAATCCTGGCCTAGGTCAACTGGTATCTATAAAAGGATGATTTTCTTTTTCTTTTTTCTTTTAAACTTTAAAGCGCTTTTAAAAAAATACTTCTTTATTTGTTATTATTTTCTTCTTCTTCTCCCCAAAGCCCCCCAGTACATAGTTGTATATTCTAGTTGTAGGTCCTTCTGGCTCTGCTACGTGGGACATGTCTCAGCATGGCTTGATGAGTGGTGTCGTGTCTGCGCCCAGGATCTGAACCCGTGAAACCCTGGGCTGCCGAAACGGAGCTCGTGAACTTAACCACTCAGCCACGCGGCCTGCCCTTGAAAGGATGACTTTCTAATAGTCTCTTTCCTTCTATGTTTATTACCTGGCATTTTTCTTATAGATTTTGGTTTCAGCTCTCCTCCTCTTTTCCTTTTTTTTTAGTATCACTTGGACTCCTGGATTCTTTTTTCCCTAATGTGTTATAATTCATTACCAACCTTCTGCCTTTTTTTCAAACTTAACACTTTTTGGTACACAGATTGTCCCAAATTTGGCCCGTGGGAGCCTGTTTGATCTTATTTGACCCTAAAAGCAACCTGATACAGTAGGTGGGATTTTGCCCATTTTACAAGTGAGGAAATCGAGGCTCAGAAAATGCAAGTCACTTGTCCAGAGTCACATAGCTAGTTAGCAAAGGAGGCCAGATGCAGACCCAGCTCTGCTCATTCTAAAGTGGTTCCTGCTACTTGTGCTGCTTCCTGGTAGTCTCAGAGCAGAATGTGACCTGATAAAACCAAGTTAAAAAGAAAGCACAAACATCCCATCATTGTTGCCAATAGCAAATGACTGGAAACAGCCCTAAGTGTTCATCAGTGGGTAACTGGTTAAATAAATCAGTATGTTTACACAAGAGAAAATCGGTGTGTGTAAACAAGAGTTTCTTGTTTACAAACAAGAATTGGGATGTTCACCAAGTACTGATATGGAAAGACCTCCGAGGATATATTAAGTGAAAGGAGGAAGGTAGAGAAGAGTGTATATTTTGTGAAAGAGTAAGAAAATATATTTGAATTTGCACAAAGAAACCCTGGAAGGATATAAAATAACAAAGTGGTTACTGGTACAGGGCATAGGAATGAGTGGGAGGTATATGTGTGTAGTGAGATTTCTTTTTCTCTTTCTTTTTTTTTTTGAGGAAAGTTAGCCCTGAGCTAACATCTGCTGCCCATCCTCCTCTTTTTGCTGAGGAAGATTGGCCCTGAGCTAACATTCATGCCCATCTTCCTCTATTTTATATGTGTGACGCTGCCACAGCATGGCTTGATAAGCGGTGCTTAGGTCCACACCCGGGATCTGAACTGGTGAACCCTGGGCTGCTGAAGTGGAAGATGCTAACTTAACCACTGCACCACTGGGCTGGTTCCTGTAGTGAGATTTCTTAAGATTTACTATTTTATGTAACACTGACTTTTTTTCTTTTTTCATTTTTTTTTTTGCTGAGGAAGATTTGCCTCGAGTTAACATCTGTTGCCAGTCTTCCTCTTTTTGTTGGTGAGCTGCCACTGACAGACAAGTGGTGTAGGTCTGTGCCCAGGAACCAAACCTGGGCTGCTGAAGTGGGACATGCTGAATTTAACCACTAGGCCACTGGGGCTGGCCCCAACACTGACTTTTTAAATAGCCTTATTGAGATATAATTCACACATCACACAATTCATCTAGTTAAACTATATAATTCAGTGGTTTTTAGTATGTTCACAGAGTTGTGCAACCGTCACCAAAATCAATTTAGAACATTTTCATCATCCCGAAAAAAAACCTTGTACTCATTAGCAGTCATTTGCCATCTCCCTCACTCTGGCCCTCCAGCCCAAGCAACCATTAATCTACTTTCTGTCTTTGTAGACTTGCCTGTTCTGGACATTTCATATAAATGACACCAGGCAACATGTGGTCTTTTGTGACTGGTTTCTTTCATTAGCATAATCTTTTCAAGGTTTGTCCGTGTTGTAGCATACATCAGTACTCCATTTCATTTTTTTTTTTTTTCCTGCTTTTTCTCTCCAGATCCCCCCAGTACATAGTTGTACATTTTTTAGTTATGGGTCCCTCTAGTTGTGGCACGTGGGACGCTGCCTCAACATGGCCTGATGAGCGGTGCCATGTCTGCGCCTAGGATCCGAACCAGCAAAACCCTGGGCCACTGAAGCAGAGCGTGCAAAATTAACCACTCAGCCATGGGGCTGGCTTCCTAGTACTCCATTTCATTTTATTACCAAATAATATTCCATTGTATGGATATACCACATTTTATTTAACCATTCATCAGTTGATGGACATTTGGGTTGTTTCTACTTTTTGGCCATTATGAATAATGCTGCCATAAACATTTGCATACAAGTTTTCAAGTGGATTTTTAATAAAATTTAATTTGTGTCTGTACCTAGGAGTACAATTGCTGGGTCAACTGGTAATAACTCTTATGTTTGAACTTTTGAGGAACTGCCAAATTCTTTTCCACAGCAGCTGCACCATTTTACAATCTCTCCAGCAATGTATAAGGGTTCCAATTTCTCCACATCATTGCCAACACTTGTTATTACGTGTCTTTTTTTTTTTTTTGAGGAAGATTGGCCCTAAGCTAACATCTGCCTCTTTTTGCTGAGGAAGACTGGCCCTGAGCTAACATCCGTGCCCATCTTCCTCTACTTTATACGTGGGACGCCTACCAGAGCATAGCTTGCCAAGTGGTGCCATGTCCGCACGCAGGATCTGAACCGGCAAACCCCAGGCTGCCAAAGCAGAACGTGCGAACTTAACTGCTGTGCCACCGGGCCGACCCACGTGTCTTTTTTATTATAACCACTCTAGTGGGTATATCACGTTGAGTTTTAAACCACATCAATGTATTAGCAATGTAATATCTATTCCAAAAATAAAATTTTTAAAGATTTAGAAAGAAATGGCAACTCAAAAAGAAAAGTTTCAGATGGCCAGTGGAAGGGTCAGAGTGTGGTGAGATGGTCCTAGGGTAGGTATGACTTCAGGTTGTCCTTGTTCAGCCTGGTGTCCTGATGCATATATATTTCCATTTTCTGCTTTTTAGTACCAGCTGACTTTTCCTCCTTCAGTGCTCTCCCAGGTTCATTGCCCAGAGAGTGGGAGGCTTGGGTATAAAGTGCTTGCCTAAGGATTTCTTGTACTTAGAAGCAGCTGTAGATCAAAGTTGCTAGGACCATATTAGTTCTTAAGACCAGAGGAAGTACCAGGATTCTGTGAGCATGATGTCTTCACATTAGTTTCCCCAATGAGCATGGTGAGGGCATTGGACAAGGCTGCTTTAGCCACTGGTGACTGATTTAGGAGGCAGTGGGATGCTTTAGAAGAATCCCAAGTATGGGACCCTACAAACTAGAGCTTGAATTTGTGTTCTGGCCTGTTTAAACTGTGTGATCTTGGGTAAGCGACAACTTCTCTGAACCTCAAATTCCTCATCTATAATAGAGGAGCTTCATCTAAAGTATCTTCTCACAAGATACTTATTAATTACAAAGGAGGAAAGAGTAACTTTGTGGTGGATAAACATGGCAGAACTACTTTTACTAAATGATCAGAGTTAATACCAGTGATGAGACAAATCAACATCTGAGAAGGACATCACTTTTGTGGCATTCGTGTCAAAAATGCATAACCTGAATGTAGTCATGAAGAAATATCGGATAAACCCAAATTGAGAAACATTCTACAAAATAAGCAGACTATATTTTTCCAAAGTGTCAAGGTCCTGGAAGACAAAGACTGAGGAATAGTTCTAGATTAAAGGAGACTAAAGAAGCCTAGGAAGTAAATGCAGCACATGATTCTGGATTGGATCTTAGACCAGAGAAAATCTTTTTCTTTTGCCAAAAAGGATATTACTTGGTCAATTGATAAAATTTGAATACGGGTTGAGATTAGATTATGATATAGTATCAATATTAATTTTCTGATTTTGATAATCAGACTGTGAAAATATAAGAGAATATCCTTATTCTTAAGGAAATACTAAGTATTCAGTGGTAAAGTACATAGAGAATAATAAAGCAAATGTGGTAAAATATTACCATCTGAGTAATTTGGGTGAAGGATATATATGAATTCTTAGTAACTTTCTTTTTTAGTAAGTTAGAAATTAATTCAAAATAAAGAGATAAAAAAGGAGGGAGTGGAAATGCCAATACTTAGAGTGTAGGATGGTTGTGAGGATTAAACAGGGCCCTGTATGTCAGGTCTCAGCATGGTGCCCATCACCTGGTGGGCCTTGAAGTACGTGTGAGCATCCTGGATAGGCAGGGCAGCTGGTAGCTCTTAGCCATTATTTGGGAGCCAAATTAACATTGACACGTGGCATATGGTGACAGTATTGTTCTGAATCCCAAAATTGGGATTCATGGTCTGACAAAGAATTTTCTCTCTTATTTATGAATTCCTTTAATTGCAAAGTCTTCCCCCCCCCAAAATATATATGTGTACATATATATATATATATATATATATATCAAATCACATTTAGTTATCCATTTAACAAGTCATCTCAGTATAGTGTTAAATTTATGTGAAGTCATGGTTGTCCTGGGAAAGTTAGGGACTATGGTCACTTGGGGCCGTATTTGGGCCAGTATTAGCATTTGGGCAACTTTCTCTTACCTTCTCTTTTTCTCCCTTCTCTCTCTCTACTCACACAACCAAGTTTCTCATTTTGTCTCAGAGAGCCATTTTAATTAGTCATGTCAAATGTTAATTGTTTTGGCAGACAAAAAGAAACTTGAGTAAGCTTTTCCTCCTAAGACTCAAAAACTCTACTTTCTAAGAGCTAACTTTGGAA
Organism: Equus quagga; assembly: GCF_021613505.1. Classification (NCBI taxonomy): domain Eukaryota; kingdom Metazoa; phylum Chordata; class Mammalia; order Perissodactyla; family Equidae; genus Equus; species Equus quagga. Next base: position 36,462,316 of record NC_060280.1, on the reverse strand, counting down.
GAAATGTCTCTGGTCTGGAAAATTCAGATAGTAACCTCAAAAGGAATTCAGTGCCCAGAGGAACTGGGAGCAGGGTGGGCAGCTCAATTTCCTTTGAGACAGATTGAAATAAATACTTCTGTCTGAAATAGTAATAAAGAGCTATTTCTTTCTTTCATTCTTTTGCTAAAAGCTTCAAAACATGAATGATTAAATTCAAAATAGATTTAGCCCAGGCACCAAAAAACCTCAAGTAGTCCTGAGTGAAAAACGTGAGATCTTGTACAGGCTGCTTTGCTGAGTGAGATGATCCTTAGTATGACATTTAAGTGTGTCCCATTGAAGTGACAAGATTTCCAACTCCTGGAGCTACAACTGTATAGTTCAAGATTCCGCATTTGGTGATACCAATCCCGATTCCTTGTTACTACTGTGGGACTGTCTTTCTGTTTTGACTATGACTTGCCGTAAATTGTTTGGTCTCAGAATTCTGCACGCATTTTGCTTTTAAAGTTATCAAGGCCAGGAAGCTAAATGGCATGTTTGTATGTGCAATCAGTAACTTTTATTATGTAACTTTATAGTACTAATACTGGCAAACATTTTTTGAGTTTATAATATGCCAAGCCTGTGATAACTTCTTTATATGTTATGTTATTTAATTGTGGTGAAAATCACATGAGGAAACTGAAGCTCTGAGAGCTTAGGTAACTTGCCTAAGATCATTTGACTAGTAAGAGGCAGATCTAGGATGCAGAGATCAAGACTGTCTTACTGCAAAGCCTGTGCTTTTTTGTAGTGCAATACTGCCATTTTGCAATTTTGTATGGGAGATGATTATTTTTTCACCTCATCTTTGAAGCAGAGTCCTGTCTTGATTTCTTGATAGGTATTTACTGAGTGCCCATCATGCATCAGACACTTTGAGAACTATAGAGATTATTGAGATCCACTCCTTGTCATTAAGAAGGTCGCAGTCAAGTAGAGTAGATAAAACAGATACACGCCTGTACACCCATGTTCATAGCAGCATTATTCACAATAGCCAAAAGGTGGAAGCAATCCAAGTGTCCATTGACAGATGAATAGATGAACAAAATGTGGTCTGTACATACAATGGAATATTATTCAGCCATGAAAAGGAAGGAAATTCTGACATGTGCTACAACATGGATGAACCTTGACATTTTGCTAAGTGAAATAAACCAGACACACATGGACAAATATTGTATGAGGTATCTAGAGTGGTAAAACTCAAATAAACAGAAAGCAGCATGGTGGTTGCCAGGGGTTGGAGGGAGGGGGAAATTGGAAAGTTGTTTAATGGGTGTAGTTTCAGTTTCATAAAATGAAAAAGTTCTGGAGATTGGTTGTACAACAATGTGAATATACTTAAGACTACTAAACTGTACACCTAGAAATGGTTAAGAAGGTAAATTTTGTGTTTTTTGTATTTTACCACAATTAAAAAAACTCAAACAGATACATCGCTCTCCTATAGGGTGGAAAGTAATTAGAGACAGGAAGGACTGATGAAGTCACAGGAATTGGAGATGGCTTGCTAGACAGGTAGATCTGGCTGAGCAATGGAAGATGGGTAAGATTTGTGTGGCAGTGAGGAACGTGGGAAGGGCAACCCAGGAGAAGGGAACAGTGAGCAAAGTTATAGAGGCTATTTGGTGCTGCTTTAGGATCCAATCCTAGCAAGGAACAAATCCCCAAGTACATGGTTCTGTAACTATGGGTGTCCCAGCCACCTTCCATGTGGGTGGAGACTTAGATGCAAAGTCTAAACCAAGTCCGTGGAGCTGTGGTATGCTGGAGAGGGACTCATTCATGATTCATTCAATAAACATTTAGTTAGCACCAGTGCACACATTGCCAGTGCTGTGCTAAGTGCTTTGTGTGTGTTGGCAGATTTAATACCTCCAACAACTTTGAAGTTGTTAATAGTCCCAGTTAATAGATTCAGAAATTGTAAGTCAGAGAGATGAAGTGACTTGCCCCAAATCACATGACTGATAGGTAGCAGGAGCAAGACTTTGCCTGTGGAGCCCATGACGTATCCACCAAGCTACACTGCCTCCCCTTGTGATGAGTGTGAAGTGATGTATGCCTTTGAACTCACGGTCAAAATGGCATGTGACTGCCATCAGTTGTCAAGTTCTTGCTGTTTTTGTGGCTATCTTGACTGAGTTATCTTATACCTCTGAGTCTCAGTTTCCTTATCTATGAAATGAAGACCTTGTATTAGACCAGATTATTTCTAATGTTTCTCCCAGATCTAGAAACCCTATTCATTCATCCATCCCTCTCTCTATCCATCCATCCTTCCAACACTAATGCAGTATCTATTATATACCAGGTACTGTGCTGGTGGGTACTGGTAATCAAGATTTGGAAGAACACTGTTCTTGCCTGAAAGGAGATTATAGGCTAATGAAGGAGACATAAAATAGATGATTCTTGTACAGTATGGTCAGAGTGCTGATAGTGGCGTATATGGAAGACTGGAGCATGGAGAAGAGGCACCTGGCCCTGTCTTGGATAAGAGAATGTCGAGAGGAAATGATCCCAAAGACTAGGAAGGTAATGAAGAAGACCACAAGAACCTCATCCTTCCTATAGTCCCTATGGACATAAGCATACTACATATTTTTTAAATTCAGTAAAGCTGTGGTGAACTCAGAACGTCTTTTTATTTTAAGCCTTGTGGAAAGTTTAGTTGAATTTGACAGTTGTTGATTGCAGCTATGTGCCAAATATCTGTAAGGTTTGGATTCGTTTTCAGATTGGAAAAGGATTATAGGGTTGAAGAAAGACCTGGGAGTTAATTTTTTTTTAAAGGGAATTTGGGAAGCATGGAGTAGACTAGTAAGAGGCCCAAGGGCCCAGAGTTACTTGAGATGTTCACAACTAAAGTCACAGATGGTTCTATTTCAGAGGCAAGTGAAATGGCCAAGATATTGGATGATATACGTGATTCTCTCAAGACTGCTAAGGATCAACAAAGCACTAAGAATTAGAATAAGTATTAGAATTCCAATACTAAGGAATTAAAGTGAGGTTTGAGGGGGGAAAGTTAAGAGCTATCATTTGTTGAGCAGCTACTATGTATCAGGTGCTGTGCCCTTTAAATTCATAATTTTGTTTTATCTTCCCCACAATCCTGTAAGGTAGGTGTTCTCAATCCTTTACAGATATGGTAACTGAGGCTCAAAGAGGTTGCGTCTTGCTGAAGATCACAGCTAACAAGAGACTAAGTAGTGGTTCAACCCCAGGTTTGTTAAAATCAAGAACTTTGCCCTTTCCACTACCCCATGCTTCTTCAGGATCCTGGATTTTCTATTTCTGGAGGAACTGCACCAGGGTACAGGGCCTCCCTCTCGTCCTTGGAGCCTAGAAAGTAGTGATATTTAGGAGAGGTCAGCTCTTCAAGTTTTTTAACACACTGAATGACAGCTCCCGCAATTTCCCATGTCTTCCTTCCCAGGTAGGGGATTACCAGCTCCTAGGGATAAATGGCTTTTACTAAAATGTTAATTTTTTGAATTCCTGGGTAGTATATGATAGCTTGATCTTGGCAATTTGCCTTTATAAGTGGCTCATAAAAATCATCTGAGAGAATGTGTTTTGTTTTGTTTTTCTTTGCTGAGGGAGATTCGCCCTGAGCTAATATCCATACCAGTCTTCCTCTGTTTTTCAGTATGTGGACCACCAGCACAGCATGGCCACTAAGAGAGCCATGTAGGTCTATGCCTGGGAACTGAACCCAGGCCTCTGGAGCTGAGAGCGCTGAACTTAACCACTAGGCCACCAGAGGTGGCTACCTGAGAGAATGCTGTTTAAAGGCCAGCTGAATTTATGTATTTGATCCCCTCTCCCTCCCCAAGAAAGGGTAACTTGAGCTCATTTGCCCCAGATTCTATCTTTAGGGTCCTGAGAGAGCTTAGTGCCTGGCTCTCAGAGGCCTCCAGCTATGATGTTCTGACAGGATCACATGGAGGTCTCGGCTCTTCTAACCCCTGCCTCAGGTTCCTTCCTCCTCCCTCAAGGCCTCCCTCTGAGCGTAAGCTATGGTGTCTTGTCAGGGAGTGTTTTCCCAGCTGGTTTTGGGGGAAGGCCAGGCATTTATCCCAGGCCCTTTAACCCCCCCAGAAAATTCCCACACGAAACATAGAAAACTAACCTCCAAATGGGTTTATGAATTATAGTGGGGAAAAGTCTCCTCCAGCTGGGCCATTTCTCTGCCCTGGTATTCCATAGTTTGGGCTACAGTGAAACAGACAGAGAATGTGGGTTCAGGAGATTGGCTCAAATCACAAATCCTGAGGCTGTGAGCACTTGACCTGTGTTCTTAGCTGTAAATGAAGGACTGGTGACAATCCAAGTTTCAAACTGTTGTTGTGAGAATCAAATAAGTCAATGTATAGTATAAAAGTGCTTTATAATAAGCCCGTAGAATGTATTACAGATGTCAATGCTTGCTGTTATAAAACAAATTTGGCTCAATGAGAGACGTTTCTGGAAACTGAGCAGGATGCATGCTCTGACATGACTGGCCCCCAGTTCCTGGCAAACCTTGTCATTGCTCAAGTACATATTCATGGCATCTTTCTCCTGTTTATTTTTATAATCTTTCATTTATAGTCTTATAAAAGCTCCCAGAAGCTTTGGTGATTCTTGAATATTTATCTTTGGAAACTCTGGTCAGGGTTGTACACTCATGCCCAGAGCTATTTACTCCAGAGTAATTGTTTGAGTTCTTGGAGCTGTTTGTGCATCTATTTCCCGATAAATCCTGGGACAGCAGAGTTGGCTGTGTATGATAAATGAGGTTTATCTTGCTTGCTGGAATTCTGGATGGTTGAGAACTCCTAAGAGTATCTGACAGTAGATAAACCCTAAAGCAGGACTATTACAACTTTGTATATGCTTCTGTTAGTGAAATGAGAATGAGGAGAGAATATCTTACTGCAAGTGGCTTATGAGTTTAGAGCTAGAAGCCTTTGGAAACTGAAGAGTCTTTTGTGTATTGTCATCAGTTTGTTGGAATTATTACTCTGTTCTGAGAAATTTTCTAGGTGTTTCCTAGACATTTGGGGATTGTTGCTTACGTTTATCTTCTTGCTACTTCAAACGATTGCAATTCATTCTTCTTCGTTGTGATCCTTGGAACTCTTTGAGTTGTAAATGAAAGAAACCCAACTCAAACTAGCTTGGGCAAATATGGAATTTTTGGGAAGAATACTGGAGTGTTTCATGTAACCATAGGAAAAATGGGTGTAGCTGGAACCAGGAGATATTAGAGCAGGTAGCTGCTCTAACAACCCCCAAATTTCAGGCCTTAACTCAAAGTTTATTTCTTGTTCATATGGCAGTTCAACATGGTTTTTCCTGGTTAGGCTGCCTTCTATATTTCAGAGACCCAGGCTCCTTCCATCTTGTGGCTCCCTTCTCCTCTAGGTGTCTCAGTATTCTCTCCTTTTAACCTGCAGATGGAGAAGGAGATTGCAGGAACTCATCTGGGAGGTTTTCATGGGCCAAGTCTGGAAGAGAAATAAGGCCTGTTTGCCCAGGAAGAAAAAGAAATGGGTTTGGTGAGCATGTTGCTTGTTCAGGCCACACAGGGACTCAAATGATGTCAAGATTCTGTCTCTTGCCTTTGCTTTTCTCCTACATGGCAGGGGGCATGGCCACAGATTGCTCTTGAACTTGAAATCTCACTGTTGCTAATACCCAAGAAGAATTGACCTACACTCTCACTGGCTCCAAGTAAAAAATCTCAGAGTAATGATTGGCTCAGTTTGGATCATGTGACCACTCCTGAACTAGTCAGTGGTCAGCAGAAAGGAAGGGTCATTTAGCATAAAGGCGGCCACTGGGAGCCCCACTTGGGCTTTTCTTAGAGAAGGGGGAATCATTGTGAGACAAAAAAGCCACTCCATTTCCCAGCCACTAAAAAGGTCCAGCCTGTCTTTTTGTTTTTACTCTTGTGGAAAGTCAGTGCAATTTTACAGTCATCTTTCCAACCCTTCTTACCACAGCCACATCAAAAGATTACATTTCATGGAGTCTATGACACCGTTATTTCTAACATGTATGACTATTCTGTGTACCACTGAGAAAGAAAGAGAAAATAAGGTTCCAAGTAAACTCTGACACAATGCTAAGATGCCATCCATTGTAAAACACGTCCTAATTTCCAAGCTGTCAAAATGTAAGAAAACATGTTTTTAGAACTGATGAAACATGATATTTATTCCTCCGCAACTAAGCTTTATACTTTCATGCCCAAGTATCACTGCTCTTTTGTTTCTTCTGTCCATCTACTAGTTAAAGCAGTACTTATAGGCCAGGTAACAATGAATAAGACAGAATCCGTTTCTGCCCTCTTAGTGCTCACCACCTCTCCCCCTTTTCTATCCGTGTTATGAAGTATCTGCTGTGTTCCAGGCAGTCTTTTGGACACAGAGGGCTCAAGAAGGAATATGATGGGATCCTTGTCTTCAAGGGACTTACAGCCTGGGGTGGTAGAAGCTAGAAGGTAGAAGGGTGTGGGGAGACAATCATACAAACAAATGAGTAAATGAAGGGTCACAGGTCATGTTATTAAAGTCCTTACAGGGTACAGTGGGCCCCCAAAGTAGAGGGAATGGTCAATTCTGCTTTGAGGAGTGAGAATGGTTGTACCATGTTTATTAAGATGATTGTGCATTGTTAAAAGAGTAAGCAATAGTCTATTTTGAGTATTAATATGCAATTTTTCCATATATTCCTTATAATAACTAAGTAGGCCAACATGTTTTCCAACGCCTATTTGAATCACCTCAAACTTCGTATTAAACTTCACATTCCAAAGGCACATGTGGGTCTCTTTTCTTTGTGCAAATGTTAATGAATAGTCTGCCACGCCTGTTATAGAGACAAAGTGAGTAGATATCAGATTTGTTTTATGGTGGAGGCAGTCTGCATTTGTCTACATTAATTACCTCGACTCCTTCCAAGGAATCATTTTAACCACGTGGTGATTTTTTGGCCCTAGTGGATGCTTTGGACCTCATGCTCCAGTAGGAGCAGAGCAGGAGCAGCCAAGACGGGCTGATGCAGCCGCTCGGGGCCGTGCTGGATCCTGAAGCAGGGATTACAGTGATGGGGTTTGGAGAAAATATAGGTGACACTGTTTGGGCTGGGGATCGGGGAGCAGTCATTGCAGGACTTTTCCTTAGAGAGTCCCCAAGCTCTGACAATATAACGTTAGTGCTGGTTCCTTATCTCTCAATCAAGAATGCCAGTTAAGATTAAACCTATTTTTATTAGTTGAAAAACATTAAAAACAACGACGACATTCTGGGAAGTAAAGGGATTTTTTTGAGGTTTATACAGAGGTCAGCAGAGGACCAGTGTCTGTTCTCGTTATTAGAAAAAGCTTACCTAATGAGTCAGGAAAAGAATCCAAATTTTCACTGTTCTCTCCTCTGGTTTCTGAAGAGCCTGGAAATGAGCGTTGAGATACACAGGTTTTTTTTTTTTTTTTTAAACCTTCCAGGCCCGAATGTCTGGAGCCTGGTGCCTGGGGGTGTGGGGAGTGAGATGTGTGAATCCACCTCATCACTGGGTGTGGGGGGCCTTTGGGCTTCTCTTGTCAGCTGAGAGAAGAGAGAGCTCCAAGTAGCTTCTTTAGAGCAAAGTAGAGAGGGTGGAATCTCTAAATCAGCTTTGCAATTTCTAAGAAACAGTCTGACAATAAAGTACGTGGTTGGGGTGTGCTGTACTTATGCTGGAGCTGCTCAACTGAGAGATGGCAGAAAAGCATCCCCAGCCCCCTCAGGAGAACTCCTTGTAAGTGTCCAGAAAGAGGAAGAGAAAAGGAAGGGAAAAAAAAAGAAACCCATCCTTTGAAATCAGCAAAAGGTATATCCCCAGGAGTGATTTATGGGTATGTAGAGGAGGAACATTAAAAGAATAATTGCTGGTTGTTTATTTTGGAAAAGTACGTGTAGTGAGAGTGGAGGCAGGGAGCTCTATTTTCTTTTACCTTGTTCCAACTTCCATTAGTGTTAATAGGGTCATATATTCTAGACTTTCCTTGGCTTACTGCCCTGACATGAATGTTTGAATTCCTTGTTTTGGTATTATTCTTACAACAGAGAGAAAGAGAAACAGAATGTTATGAGCTAAATTATTCTATATTCCTTATTTTGGATGAGATTTATTCCCGTGAGCCCATGGCTATTAGGACTATCTGTTCAGCTGATCTGTGTTTCTGATAGCTACTTGTAGATAGCTTTATAATTCGCCCAACAGGTTTGTTCAGGGGATTGCTAAATGTATTTTTTATTTGGTGGAACAAGGTGAGTCTTAATCCTGGTTATCTGAGCTCAGGCTGTTACCGGTGCCACTGTCATCCAAAGGGCCAGTGGAGCTGCGTGCTCTCCTTGTTGTGCCGGGCCGATCCTGGGGGCATGTATTAGGTGGACACTGGATACACGTTAACCCAATTTACCCTCTTGGTGAGGGATTTAGTTCTTAGGATTACTGCTGCAGAATCCATTTATTCAATTAAACAAATAACAGTTGATCTCCCGCTGTGCCTCCAGTATTGTTTCCGATTTGGGAATACTGTGCGAAAAGCCAGAATCAAACTGTTCAAGGAAACCCAGGAGAATTAAAATGCTAAAATTTCTGCATTTGAAGGGAGCTTAGAGATTATCTAATTCAGGGTCAGCAAGTTTTTTCTGTAAAGGGCCAGAGAATGAATAGATTAGGGGGACATACAGGGACATCATGCAAATGATGCATATTATTCTTTGTTTGCTTTTACAACCATTTAAAAATGTAAAAATTATTCTAAACCTGGGGGAGGGGAGCGTAGTCTAGATTTGGCTCATGAGCCATAGTTTGCTAACCCTGATCTAATCCATTTCCCTCATTTTATTTTATTTATTTTTTGTCAGAGAGGAAACTGAGAACCAGAGGGTAAGATGATCCCCCCCAACACCCCCCAAAGTCACAGAGCTAGTTCTTGACACAGCTGGATTAGTGACCCTTAATAAAGGATTCCCAGAAATTCAGGCCCACACCTCAAACTGGCACATGTATAGTTTTGGTCCTGAGGGAAGTATGAATTTTAGTTAATTGTTTAGTCATTGAGTGCCTACCATATTCCAGGCACTGTGCTTGGGATTGAGGATGCAAAGTTAGCATGACAAAGTCCCAGCCCTCAATCAGCTTAGTTGTTGGTGCAGGCAGATAAGATGGCAGTGTGGAAAGTGGCGTATGGAGACATGTAGTGGGTGCCGTGGGGCACAGGAAGGAACTTTTTCAGTATGTGGGATGCTTCTGTGGGTGAATGAATGAGTCCATTCATTCACTGTACCTCCTCGACTTGTGTTTTAGAAACCACTACCCAGCCTAAAGGAAGGGGACAGGGAACTGGCTTCCTCCGCACTTGCTTGTTTTTCTCTTTGGGGACTGATACCTTTTGCACTTCTTCTGTATGCATGGGTGGGTTGTGAGATTAAAGGAACTAAAGTGAAAAAAGATTCAGTCACCAGAGAAAGTTGGTTTATTTGGCAGTTGCTTTGTTGTACCAGTTTATTTAGGCAGTGGCACTATGACATGTATGAAACCATATAGGATCAATCATAGAGCCTTGGAATATTCTAGAGCTGGAAGGGACTTTAGAGATCACTTAGCAGTACTCTTTCATTTAACAGATAAAAAGCATGAGGCTCAGAGATGTTAAATTTCTTACTCTGGGTCACACAGCTAATTCATAAAATCTCAAGGTTGTAAAGGACCTTAAAAGATATCTAGTATAACCACCTAGATAATAGTAAAGAATAATAGTAATAGCCAGCATTTATTGAAGTTTATTGACATGTATAGTAATATATATTATCTCATTGAATTCTGGCAATAACTCAATGTAATAGGTATGATTACCATCCCCATTTAACAGCTGAGGGAACTAAGCTTGAACAGATTAAGTAAAATTTGCCCAAAGTCATCAGCCAATACGTGGTAGAGCCAGGATTCCAGTCCAGGCTCAGCCGGCTCAGAGCCCTTTACTTCACCTTGCTTAAAGTGTTTGTACTGTGATTTCCTATTAGCTTATGAGCTCTGCGTGGGCAGGGGCCATGTCCCCTTCATTGGTGTTTCCCCATTTTGGGCTTGGCATGTAAAATTTGTTCAACAGATGCTTGCACAATGAGTGAATCAATAAGCAGTTAACACTTTTAGTGACAAAGGAATGGAAACTCAGTGGCTGAACTAGACCCATGCTCAGGTCTGTTGATGTCTAGTCCCTTCACCAGACGCATTGGCTAATATGCAGATGTGGGCCAGGAAAGCCCATTGCTCTGCAGCTGTCTTTACAGTGTCGCTAATTAGTTTTGACAAAGCTCCCTTGAAGACATGACAGCCTGGTTGGTTTCTCTTAATCTGATGAACTTTATGGAGACAACTGGAAGATTCTCTCTTCATATGGTACCTTCTTCCTTTTGCACAACCATTTTAATTTAAATTTGTACTTTCAAACTATAATCTGAGGCATCCTGGGGTTTGTGGGCTAGAGAATTGAGGGATTCTGTAAGAAAAATTGGGCATGGATTTGGCTTTGAGCCAGTAATGCCTAAAACAAATATCTTTGCTGCGTTAATTTTTCAGTTCTGACAGATGAAAACAACTGACTCAGAGTACAGTACTTTGTGTTGTTTTCTTTCCTTTCTTGTATAAGTTGAATGTTTTTCTCACCTGACGATGGTGATACATGGGCTTGCTTGATTGGAGTTTTTTGTTGTCGTTTGCTTGTTTTTGTTTTATTTTGTTTTGATGAGGAAGATTGGCCCTGAGCTAACATCTGTGCCAATCTTTCTCTATTTTGTATGTGGGACGCCGCCACAGCATGGCTTGAAGAGTGGTGTGTAGGTCCGGTCCCAGGATCCGAAACCGTGGAGGCTGGGTTGCCAAAGTGGAGCACACCAGCTTAACCACTATGCCACTGAGACGGCCCATTGATTGGAGTTTTTTGAAGTCAAAGACATTTTAGCAGATTTGTAGAGATTATTCTAAAAAAAAAAAACAAACCCTCTCTACCTAGATTACTGTTTTTTGTATAAAGAACATCATGGGCTTTGTTTACCATTTGTTGAAAGCAGAGTTTCTCTATATGGCCAAGGATCTTGGATTTCATCTCAGAAAGCTATATCTTTTGAACCTAGCCCCTTGGGTTGGTTCATATAAGTCAATACACAGCATTAATAATTGCTGCATATCACTTGAAGGAAAATCCAAATTAAATAAAAGAGGCTTTCATTAGGTTGTGAAAAAACAGATTTAGGGTCTATTGGTAAGAATCTTGAGGGATTTTCAGGGGGAAGAGATGTAATACAAGATACCCCTCTCATTTGTAGGCGTTTGAGAAATCCTTTAAAATAGAGAAACACATGAATATTTGTTTTCTAACAGAAAATAGTTCAAAGACCTACCCATGTTTCTTGCCAAAGCTTTTTTCTTTTCAAGTTTCAGCCAACTTGCCACAATTTTTTTCTGATTATACCAGGAAGAAAAACTTCACTTGGTGATTGCTTGCTGTTGATACCTACTTTTAAACATTTTTAATCTATTAAGGCATCTTTCTTTTAACTATACCAGGGTATTCCCGTGATTTGGTGCAGTTTCTGTCTGCTCCATCTCCCCTTCAGCAGCAGTAGCTGGTTTGAGTAAAAAGGGGTAGGACGTGGAGGATGGCAAAGGATCTGTTCACTGCATAGTGGCATGCTGTGTAACCAGATAAACATCCAGTGCCACCATGTTTTTGAGAGAAGTGTGCATTTTTTCTTTCTAACTTTTTATTTTGAAAAATTTCAAATGGATAGATTAGTACGAAGAACTTTCAAAAACTATTAGATTTACTAATTGTTAACATTTTGCCGTATTTGCTTTATCTTTATATATGCAGATTTATGTTTTTGAGTGGCAGACATTGTGACACTTTCTCTCTAAATGTGTCAGTATTTATCTCGTAAGTATAAGGACATTCTTCTACATAACCACAGTAGCATTATCCTGGCCTTGGAAATTTAACATTGATTTCCATACTGTTGTCTAATATACAGTCTATATTTGTTTCTTGACTTTGATCAGTTACCTTTTGCTGCATAACAAACCATGCCAAAACTTTGTGTCTTCAAACAACCACCATTTATTAATGCTTGTGATTCTGTGCTCAGGAACATGGAGGCAAGGCCGTGAACAATTACAGCCATTTTTGCAAATAATCTATCATACCCCTATTGTCCAAATAATATTAATAGTAATGTTAATAGTATAATTGTTGGTTTGTTTTTAATTCAATATCCAATTAAGGATTGGATTAAATTTAATTATGTATTCTTTTTTTTTTTTTGAGGAAGATTAGCCCTGAGCTAACTGCTGCCAATCCTCCTCTTTTTGCTGAGGAAGACTGGCCCTGAGCTAACATCCATGCCCCTCTTCCTCTCCTTTATATGTGGGACGCCTACCACAGCATGGTGTTTGCCAAGTGGTGCCGTGTCCGCACCCTGGATCCGAACCGGCAAACCCTGGGCCACTGAGAAGCGGAACATGTGAACTTAACTGCGGCGCCACTGGGCTGGCCCCGGGAAGTCTGATTTTTAGTTGTATAGAATTTATATACAAATGACGGTTGTCCTTTTTAATAACAATGTATGAGTGGCCCAAGAAAATCAATATCATTTTAATCTCAAAATTGTGTTGTCTAACCTGATCACTCTCTATGCATCAAGCTTGTTTGAGAGTAACTTTCACAATGCCCATACATTAAAGTCTCTCCTTCATTCCACGCCTCTCTGTGGCTTCATTCAAGCCAAGCTCTGTTGCAGAGTACAAGTTGACCTCTCCTTTCCCAAGGGCAACCTTTCCCCTGTGCGTTCTGTCCCGCCCCTTTGACTTCCTTAGGTCAGTCCTCCTCCTATTTCTTTCTTGATTCTCCTCCATCTATCTTCTGTCTTCAGCTTCTCCTTTCCTTTTGGCTCCTGCTCCTCACCTTCTACGCTTATCAACAGTCCTTCTGCTTCTCCTCACCAGGCTGCTGTTCGCTTCCTCTCCTTTTTATCATCCATCTTCTTAAAAGACTGCCTCCTCTTCCTCCTTAACCCATTCATCCAAATGCCATTTGAGACTTGGTTTCTTTCCCCACATTTCTAGTGAAGTTCATCAGCAAACTCCAAGTCAGCCTTTGTTCTCTTAGGTTTCGGCTTCCTTTGGAAGTCTTACTCATCTTTCCTTCGAGATCATCTCCTTCCTCGGCTTCCATTGATTGTGTGCTCTTAGTGTTCTGCTTGCTGCTCTGAGCACCCGTCTAACAGTTTCCACTTCCCAAAGAAAGGACAAGAGTAATTCTGGCTTCTCTTGGTCTGTATGAGAATGACATTTCTTAGGCCTTTTTTGTGTGGATGGTGGGTCATTATGTTGGCTATTTATCTACAGTTTGAAGATTGTGGCTTTAATGGCAAACTCTCAATTAAGTTGATGTAAATTCTATGTAACCCTAGTTTTTTGATGCTGTGCCTGGTAGGAACTCAATAAATGTTTATTGGAATAAATTCGTTCATTCAATTATTCATTTACTTGTTCAATAAATATTTACTAAATGTCTAGTCAGTGAATTGAATTGATTGTTAAATTCAACAGTAGGTTACATTTTAAAAATTATCTAAATAAGATTTTCTTTGTCTTTTTCTTTCGATCTTTGTTGAAGTTTGTTTTTTCCTAATTTGAGTGATTACTGGCTATATGACTCTTGTATAAGCTACTTAACCTCTAGAAATCTGTTTCCTAATTTTTAAAACAGGGATAATAATAGTGACTACCTTCTAGATTGTTATAAGGATTCGATGAAAAACAATGCACATAGAGCCTATGGCACATGTGTAGCATATATTAATAGCTCAATAAATGTTAGGTATCATTATTCTTACTTTAATGTGTCAGACACTGGGCTTTGGTTCTTACAGCAAACATCTTGAATTAGACGTTATTTTTCCCATTTTTCAAAGAGAGAAACTGGGGCTCAGAGGATTTAAATAACTTGCCAAAGGTCACAGTACTAATAAATTGAGACTCCAGGATATCCAATTCCATGGCTTTTGCCTTTTGCTTACACCAAAAGCTCTTCAGCATTTTGTATGACACTTAGAAATGAAGTAGGAGTCTCTTCCTAGTGATTGAAGGAAGCTAACATTGTTCTCAGTTCACTTCTAAAAGGTAGGACATACCAAGGAAGTTCTGCCCTGTTGGGGAAACTCCAGTCCTGAAGGTCAGATTAATAAAGATTTTATCTTAAAACCACAGAATTCTAGGGTTTAGAAGGATTTTTGGTAGCATTTTGCCAACCCAGTTACTGAATTCTCTCTCTAACAACCTAGCCAAGGGGTCATGTGGTTTATTCTTTATCACTTCCAATGACAGGGAAACCATCAGCACCCCAAGGCAGCTCATTCTGCTTCCCACAGCTCTGACCACAAGACAGCCCTTCCCTGCATACAGCTGAACTCGTTTCCTATGTCTGCCTTCTGCCCATTGGTCCCAGTTTAGCAGCGATTGTTGGTCACCTGAGGTCAGTGGAACTCATATATCCTAAGGCAACCTTTTACATTTTTGCTGTTTACTCTTTATTTTCACCCCCAATACCTTTTCTTCACCAGGTTAAGCAGCTTCAAGTCTTTAATTCACAGCTTCCCCTGGACAAACACAATTGGGTCTGCTTTTTTCTCCTTGGTGTGATATAGAATACAAAGCATGGCTATCTCATGAGCATTTTGCTTTTCCTCTAGTCTTTCTCATAATACCACCATCAACCCAGTTGTTCAAGCTAGAAACCTCGGAGTTTGTTCCACTCACCACTCACCTACAGTCTATCAGCAGGTCTTTTGTTTTTTAAGATTTTATTTTTCCTTTTTCTCCCCAAAGCTCCTGGGTACATAGTTGTATGTTTTTAGTTGTGGGTCCTTCTAGTTGTGGCATGTGGGATGCCGCCTCAGTGTGACCTGACGAGTGGTGCCATGTCCGTGCCCAGGACTGAATTGATGAAACCCTGGGCCGCTGAAGCGGAGTGCACGAACTCAACCACTCGGCCACGGGGCCGGCCCTCAGCAGGTCTTTTGAATTCCATCTTCAAATATAAAATCCATCTCTGCTACCATCACCCTGGTCCAAGCCACCCTCATTCCTCCCCTGATTCCTTACTCTTGCCCCCTCCCTGTACTTCCTTGTCTACACAGCAGACCAGAATTATCTCTTTGGAGCACAAATCAGATCATGTTACTCCCCTAATTAAAACTCTTCTTTGGTTTCCCATTGCCTTTACGACAAAATCCAAACTCTTTTCTGTGGTCAACAGGCCCTGCCTCATCTCAGACATTCTTTCTTCCCTGTGGCTCACTCTGCCTTGGTCCCTGGTGGCCTTTATGATCTTCAGACGTGCCAAGCCTTTTCCTGCAGACGGCCCTCCCACTTATTTCTTCTGCCTGTGCTCTTGTTTTCCTAGTTTTGCAAATGGCTGGCTCATTCTCATCTTTTAGGTCTCAGCTCAAGTGTCACCTCCTCTGAGAGGCCTGCCCTGATCATTCATCATCCTGTACCTGTCTTTCAGATTGCATTGTTTTCTCTTCTGATGAGAGCATAACTTCTTTGGTGACTGGACCTAGGCTATCATGTTAACAGCCGTATCCTCCACCGGTGGCACAGTAGCTGCCCATAGAAAGTGCTCAATAAATATCTGAGGAATAAATGAATGGACTCATGATTGACTGGACGTAGGAGCATTGGAGTCATGTTAAAAATGCTATTGATTCTGAGCTTTGCCACTTCCTGTGTGACTTTGGGCAAATTATGTTACTTTTCTGGGCTTCAGTTGCCTCATCTGTATAATAGCAGTCCTGTCTACCTCACAGAATGTTGTAAAGATTAAGATATCGGCTGTGAATGTGCCTGCCACAATATCTGGCACATAATAGCTGTTCAGTCCACCTCAAAGCCTCGTGCTTAATTCTGAACGTGTATAGAACAGTTCTATCAAGTTTCAGCCTGATTAATGGAACCGTTTGTGTGGTGTGCTTGTGTGTGTGTGTGACCCATAAGCCTGAGGGTAAGATGCCTGTGACTTCCCTCAAGTAGTGATTGCTTGGCTGGGAAGACAGTTCTAAGCCCAGATATCCCCTGGTGTGCTGAGTGATAGTCAGTCTATTAACTGAGAGGTATGAAACCCAGAGCCTTCCCTGGGGTGCTGAACACAGACTCCAAAAAACTAAATGATCAAACCTGACGTTGTGTGGCCCATCTTTTGTCAAGATGGATTAGGATCCTCTGTCTAGACAGTTGCCTCCCTTGGGAAATCACTGTTGCTCTAAGAGGAGGCACATGGTCTCCTGTTAAGAATACAAAATAGGCTCATGAGCTGTCGGAGGTGGGGGTTGCTGTGCGGTGTGTGGGTCTGTGGAGCAGAGCCTGCAATAGGAGCTGTCAGCTTCTGTACTCACAGGTGTCCTGGGATCATTCTGGTAGGCTTCTCCTTCACACAAGCAGTGTCAACAGATCCCATGGTCCACGGGAATGTGGAAATGTCACTGTCAGCCTTCCCGGAGCTAGTGATTCTGTGCCCCCACTGAGGAGTGCTCGGAAGAATTGAAAAGTAACCCTGAAACATCGATTGCCTGCTGAGAAGGGGGCCAGAAGTCTCTATGCAGCTTGTTTGCTTGGCGTGGTGGCCTAGGTGGTTCCCCTCTGTAGGCTGTCAGGGTGAATGTTTCCACAGAGTCAGATAGACCTGGATGCAAATCCTGGCAATATCATGACCTTGGCCAAGTTACTTAGCATCTAGCCTTAGTTTCCTCATCAAAAGTGGGGATAATAATGACACCTATCTTATCTAATTGCTGTGAGGGTTAGATGAGATGGTGCATGCAAAAATCTTAGTTCCAGGCACATAGTCAATGTTCAGTAAATGATTATTCTTTTTATTAAACGGATGGGTCAGGATTTTGAGTTTCTTTCTTTCTTTGTTTTGAAACTCTCTAGTTTCTGAATTATTTCTCACTCCCTCTTTCTGGGCTACCTTTGAGACTACCTCAAAGCTTTTAACCACGTAGATTGGTTGCTGTTTGACATGTTCATTGCTGCGTAATTTGCAAGTTGCAGAATTAGTACTTAGTGGGATGATTCCAAAGTCCTACTGGACAGAATCACTTCAAATGCATTAGGCAGTGGGAACTGCCATGATAGTACTATGCTTGTTCGAGCTATAAATCTCCTGAGAAATGGAGGCTGGTTTATACTTACGACTGTTGACTATATTGAGTTTATTTCTGATGAGCCTCACCCATATTGAACTTCGAATCTTACTTCCCCACCTGCTAGCTGTGTGCCCTGGACAAGTTATCTAACCTCTCTGAGTCACTGTTCTCATCTGTTACATGCAGTTTGTAATTTCCACCTCACATTAAAGGTGAAATGAGATCAGAGCGCCTAACACGTAGTAAGTGCTCAAAATACTCATTTCCTGCACCTTTGGTTCTCAAGTATCTGAAATACGGTCCCTTTAAGCTTGTTAAGATTCCTCGCTAGCCTTGTATGCAGCTGTGTTCAGACAGCTTTGGCAGAAGGAAAGAGGCATTTTTTTTTTTTAAATGACTGTTTCATAATCTGTTGGCTCAGATCTGCTGCTGCCGCACCCTGTGTTTCTCAGGGTCCCTGAGTCCTATTGCAATTAGCTTGTGCCTTGCCTCTCACCTAGATGACCCTGGAAAGTGGCTGCTGTGGAAGACGTTGCTGAATGCAAAATGGATTTTCCTCCCTGCTCTTCGGGGTGAAGCTGCTCAAGGCTTCTTAGCTGCCGGGGGAGGGGCTGGCAGGCCTGGACTGCAGTTGGACTTAGCAGCCAGGAGTTTTCTGGTTTTCATTAAAATTCTCTGGCTGTCTTTCGAGATTGCTCCATTGGATATGACTGTGCACTGTAGCCTGTTCTCTCAGCTACACACACCCATCAAATCACAGTGGCCCTGAGGATGAGAGAAAACTGAAGGTGGGGAAGAGTCTGGCTGAGGGGTCTTTCTTAGCAATCTGTGTGATAAGGGACCCCCATCTACAGCTGTAGAGCTTGAGTTTGGCAAAGTCTTAAATACAGGTGGGGAAGCAGGCATAGCTGAGCTGGGAATGGGGAGCAGAGGGAAGCTTCTTACAGCTTGCTCTTGCTGGCAGACTTGCTCTTGAGGGCAGACAGAGGTTTCCTGGCAGCTGTCAGAGGGTCCCCAAATGTTACATTAATGAAGGAAATCAGTCTGGTCTAATTATTTTTCTGAGATTCTGATACTCTCATAAGCCGACAGGGGTTAGGTGGCAGTGCTCTGAGGGTGAGAGACTGAATTTGAGTAAAGAGGATTCAGTTGTGAAATGTTCATTTCTGGTAGCTGAGGAGATCTCACTTGAGACTGAAACTTGATTCTGAAAACCTAGGTTTGAATCATGATTCTTCTATTGACTTGCTTTGTGACCTTGGGCAAGTTACATCCCTGGGTCTCAGCTTCCCAATGGGGTTTTGAGGATTAAGTGAGATAAATTATGTTAAGCTCTTGGCATATCATATATTGTTGGAAATGGGAAATGTTGATATAAATTGGGCTGTCACTCCAGCTCACCAAGATATATCCCAATTCTGTCATCTAAAATGTTTGTTCTGTATCCCTCCCAGTTTTGTATCATTTAACAATGTGAGGCAAACATGTTCCCTAGGGCAAGCTGAATCTTCTTTCACGGGAAAAAATACATCAAAACTAAATTATTACATTTCCCAGTGAGTCTTACAATGTTGGATATTTCATCCATAAGTAACTTAGTAGGGAAAGAAAAGGGGTTTTCCTATCATTCTTGGTGGATAGATTGTGACAAAGCCCCTTTTTTTTTTTTGAGGAAGATTAGCCCTGAGCTAACATCTGCTGCCAATCCTCCTCCTTTTGCTGAGGAAGACTGGCCCTGACCTAACATCCATACCCATCTTTCTCTACTTTATATGTGGGACACCTACCACAGCATGGCTCACTGAGCAGTGCCATGTCCGCATGTGGCATCCGAACGGGTGAAACCTGGGCTGCCAAACTGGAACATGCGCATTTAACTGCTGCGCCACTGGGCCAGTGCTTGATAGTTTGACTGTGTATTACATTCTCAGTTTGAAATAATTTTCCTTCAGGATTTTAAAGCTATTCTTCCTTGTCTTCTTGTTTTTATTGATGCTGTTGAGAAGTCAAAAGTGTGCTGATTTCCGATCCTTTGTATCTAGCCTGTTTGTATGATTTCCTCCTCTCTGACCACTTGTAGAGTCTTTTCTGTGTCTGCAGTTTTCTGAAATTTAACACTGTGCTTGGTGTGCCAGGCCCTTTTAACCTGGCGACCTGCACCCCTCAGTTCTTTCAAGTTTTATCGAATTATAGTATTATGATTGTTCTTTCTTTTTTCTTTTCTCTCTTTCTAGGAATTTCTCTTAGGCAGATATGGGACCCCTGTATTTGTCTTCTAGAATATTCGTAACTTCTCTCCCCTGTTTGCCCTATCTTTGTCTTTTGATTTTACTCTCTAGGAGATTCCCTCAACTTTATTTTTCAGTCATTTTATTGAATTTTTTATTTTTGCTATTAAGCTGTCAATTTCTAGAAGGTTTTTGTTCTCTGTTTCCTTTTAGTAGTATCCTGGTTGGACTTCATAGATGCAGTTTTATTTCATTTTTTTGAGAATATTAATGGTATGTTTCCCCCTGCTCCTCATATAGTATCTGTTTCCTTCAAGTTGCCTTTTTGTGTTTGCTGTGGTCTATATCTTCATTAGAGGCTTTCCCAAGATGTCACTCTGACTCTGATCCTCGGCTGTATTGCTCTCGATTAAGGGAAGCAGTGGTGGGGCGTGGGGGGTGAGAGGGTGGTAAAAAAAGCTGTTAAGACCTTGACGTTATGGTAAAAGCCACTCGCAAAAGACCACATAGTGTATGATTTCATTTATATGAAATGTCCAGAATAGGCAAATCTGTAGAGACAGAAAATAGATTAGTAGTTGCCTTGGGGCTGGAGAGTGGGGGGAAGGTGGAGTGACTCCTGCTGGGCACAGAGTGTGATGAAAATGTTCTAAAATGTTCTGATTGTAGTGATGGTTGTAGAACTCTCTGAATATACAAAACACCACTGAATTGTATGCGTTAAAAGGGTGAATTGGGTATGAGTTACATCTTAATAAAGCTGTGAAAAAAAAAAGCTGTCAGGAAACTGAATGTGGGCTGGAGATCATTAACTCTGAGCCTCATTTCAGCATGATCTGGGGGGCTGTTTGTTGGGGGCCCCTGAGGCAGTGTCTTCAGTTTTTCCCTTGGTTGCATTCACCCAGGAGGCGTCTCCCATGCTCCTTTGCAGAGTGCGGTTTACCTGACACTGTTCTGGTAGTCAAGAGGAGAGGGAATATGGGAATCAGTTGCTCTCCACCTTCAGTAACATAGAGTCCTGTCTTTGTTATGTTCCCATTCAACCATGCTGGGTACTGCTGCGCCAGAGACACTCTTCAGTTTTTATTATGGAAAATTTCAAGGATTTACAAAAGTAGAGAGGATAATACAATGAACCCTCATGTTCCCATCATCCAGCTTCACCAGTGATCTCTTCATGGACATTTTCATTTCATCTGTATCCCCCAACCCCTTCTCCAGATGATTTTAAAGTAAATACTAGACATTACTGTTTTATGTTCTGCAGAGACTAAGCCTCCAGAATTCGGCCAGGGAGGAGAGGGATCTAGGGATCTAACTTCCTCACGCAGCTTTCACTATTCTCGTCTTTATTGTAGCATGCTACGCCCCTGCTCTAGGAGTACACGGTACTGCCAGTCCTGGGCCTGGTAAGGATTCTGTGGTTCCATCAGCTGAATTCTCAGCTTTCCCCTCTGGTTTAGGATTCAGATTTCCTGAGTCTGCAAAGTCAGTTACTACTTGTTCATCTGCTCCCCAAGCTTCCAGAATTTGACACTATTATCTTCTCTCCTCTTTTCCTGTACTTGTACGGCTTTGTTATTAAGAAAAAAAGCACTCTACTGAACCTTTGTGGGGTTTCAGGAGTAAGTGAAATTAGATGCAGCTGTTCACTGTGCCGCCTTCTCAGGAAGATCAGCTGCTCATTCTTTTTGCTCAGT
This sequence comes from Equus quagga, assembly GCF_021613505.1. Taxonomy (NCBI): domain Eukaryota; kingdom Metazoa; phylum Chordata; class Mammalia; order Perissodactyla; family Equidae; genus Equus; species Equus quagga. Next base: position 36,441,112 of record NC_060280.1, on the reverse strand, counting down.
CTTGCTCTATCCTACCCTATTCACTCAACCCTAAAACCCTAGTTTATTGATTCATATCTGTATTGATTTATTTGCCTGGAAAACTCCCTTCCCATCTTCTGAGAACTAAGATGAGTTTCCTTATTTTACTGCGCTTCTCTCCAGACTTTAAGCCCAGACAGAGTTCAGGAGTCCCTGCATTTGTGCCACCCCGGCGTTCTGTGCTCACCTCTTATTAGAGAATTGTGGGTTTTTTTGCTGGCACTTCACGTGCTGCAGTGCAGTTTACCTGTCTGTCTTTCTGTTGGCCTATGAAGCAGGACTGGAGAGTAGGACTATGTCCTGTTTTTCTCTGTATCATGAGCACAATGCCTCGCTCCCAGTAAACATGTGTTAACTCACAGACTGGATAATTAAGCAATCTGCTCCCAGGGTGGGGACAGACAAGTGTACAGTGCCTCTTTCAAGGGCACGATTGTTTGGTAAATATTAAGGAGCAAAACATGCCTTGCCGGCTTGTTGTTATGCAACGCTGTTCCCTTTGCTTTCAAGTCTGGTTTTTTTTACCGAGTCAGCAGGTTGGAGAGGGAGGGAAGGCAGCTATAGGACTGTAAACATCCTACCAAAGAAGGAATAGACTCAGTCAGAGATGCATTGTCTCCCTCCCTCGATAGAAAGTCTTGTGGTCTGCACTCCGCCTCACGCTAGAGAAGGAACGAATTTGTTCTGTCTTGACAGCTATGTAGTTCTGCAGTGCCTTCCATTGCCTTTTCCTTTACGGACAATAATGCCAGGAGAATTTTTTAAATTGCTGGCTGCGTTGTTAAAAAAATCTGACATTAAGGTATTATCTATGAGAGATCCTGTTACAATGCAAATATGTAACTTTGAAAGGGTAGCTCTTAACCTGTTGTTTCTTAAGGTATGTTCCTCAAGATGCTATAAATATCCTGTAGGGGGAAAGAAATAGAGAACTAGTGGTCAAACAAATTTTGGATGCTGGATTAAACAAAGTTAAATAGGTTTCTTACTTTTAAGACTTCTCAAAGCCTTGCTGTGGTGCATTGTGAATCTCTTAGAGGGGTGTGGAGTAAGCAGCATTTCCTAAATTTATTTTTCATCTGAGGATCAGGAAATTTTGGTGTTGTATTTTGTGGAACACACACAACTCTGGAAACACCTCCTTAGCTTAAATCCATCCTTCGAGGTCCAGTTGAAATGCCTCTTCCTCTAAGGCTTTCCTGTCTTCCCCAAGAGATATATGACCTTTTCCTTTGAGTTGCACTGCCTTCGTTTGTCTAATTGTCTTCCTATCTCTTCCCTACGCCCTCATAGATCATAAATTCCTTGTACCTGTTGTATTACTTTCACTGCATCTGGGACATTGCTTTGTACAAACGTGCTCAAGAAATGTTTGCAGTACTATATTGGTGCATTTGCTGAGTCATCCTCAGAGTTTGGAGGGCACTGGCAGGGGTGAGAACCAGCTTGGGGCCCTTCCTGCTCAGGGATATGGATGGCGGAGAAGGCTCACATCGAGGACACAGGGCCAGTGTAAGAGCCTCGTCCTGAAGGACAGAACAGGAATATAAAATCAGGAGATGCTGAGAATAGAAATCCAATGTCTTGAAGGCTGGTTATAGGTCAGATACCCTGTGGTCAACTTTGAGTATTTAAATTTAATCCCAGCCTTTCAAGTAGGTGATAGTCTTTCCATTTCATAGATGAAGAAATGGAACATCAGAAAGGTGAATTAGAAGTAAGTACCTGTAGGGGTCAGCCCCGAGGCCGAGTAAGTTCGCGTGCTCTGCTTGGGTGGCCCCCGGGTTTCACTGGTTTGGATCCCGGGCGCAGACATGGCACTGCTCATCAGGCCACGTTGAGGCAGCATCCCATGTGCCACAACTAGAAGGACCCACAACTAAAATATACAACTATGTACTGGGAGGATTTGGGGAGAAAAAGCAGAGAAAAAAAAATGAAGTAAGTACCTGTATGTACCATGTACTATGCTGGGCATACAAAAAATGAGTAAAACCTAGTCCTTTCCCCCAAGGGACCTTATATGGAGTAGGTAGTGCTATAAGCAATTATAAACAGCAGGGTGACTGCAGTAACTAAGCTATGATTGGGGTATTATGGGAAAACCAAATAGAGAACCTAGTCTGTGTATGGGGAGAAGAAGTGGAAGGTGACAAATCCAGGAAAGCTTCCAGGAGGAGAGTGATGCCTAAGCGAGGTAGAATAAGAGATCAGGGACTGATGGGACCAAAAAAACAAAAGCATGGGCATGAGGAATTCATTGTTACTAGGGTATGAAATGTGAGGTAGGTGCGTAGTGAGACTGGAGAAGTTGACAGGATGTTGTAAACAGGTTGAAGGGTTTTGGACTTGATTTTGAAAATCACGGGAAGCCATTGTAGGGTTTTCAGCAGAAGAGTGATCTGTCCAGCATGTTTGCATATGTATCCAGGTGGTGGGTGGTAGGTAGTATTAGTCCCATTTTCTAGATGGGGGAACTGAGACTCAGAAAATGACTTGCCCAAGATCACTCAGCTTGTCAGGTGGAACAGAGCCAAAATTTCAACTCAAGTCCATCTGAATCTCTCCACTTTAAGCTACATCTTAAAGTAACAATGGCCAACAATTGTCTTGAATTTCCTATTGAAAAGTACTGTTGCTCTCTGATATTTGAATCAGAGAGTACTTTTTTAAGACCTAATATGTTCAAGAGCTGAATTTGTGTGGTACTAGTACTTAATGCTATAATGGTTCAGAGAAAGAGAGATCAGGGAGGACTTCATGGGGGAGATGGCATCTATATTGCTCTGAAGGAAGAAGTAAACTAGAACAGATAAAGAGACGCCAGGTAGGTGAGAGAAAGATGGGGCTGGAGGGATAGGGTTGTGCCGCTGTGTAGTAGAGCAGGAGTGGGCGTGAAAAACAGATGACAAGAGGCCACTTCCTAGCACAACCATAGTCGCTTGCTTCCTGAGATAGCCATGTAAAGAGAAAAGAAACAAAATGATCATGTACCTTAATTTTCTTCTTCACTTTTACTGAATATAAATACACAACTGACATTTAAAAAATATCTTTACTACCTTATTACAGTCACTGGAGAGTTTATTCCCTCTGGTGTTCCCCTTTACACTGAATTCTGATTTATCTCAGCGTCCCCATCCTCTTCTCAAACCCACTCTGAACATAAAAGGGCAACTGAGGGTCCTACAGCTAGTAGGACCACAGCCAGATGTGCAAACAAATGACAGTTGAATGAAAATATAATAACGGAAGTCTACATGAGGAACAGAGCCTGCTTACGTAGAAGAAGGAGCTGTGTGTTTGTGTTGGCTCTTCCAGGTTCTCTTAAAGATTCCTTTCAACTGTGCTGATTATCTTTAGATCCTGGAGTTGGGGTCTTTTGCAAATGCTACTGTATTGTATTACAGTCAATAGTGTGGTGGAAAGAGAGGCACTTATGAGTCAAAGCAGATCTGGATTACTATCCCAGCTCCTCTGCCTACCGGTTCTTTACTGTGGGCATGTTATTAACCCTGTTAAGACTATCTTGTAGATCTTTGATCTTGTAATTATGCCCACTTGCTCTGTCATCCTGAAATTTACACTCATCACTGGATAATCCTCAGGAGCAAATAAGCGTGCTCTACTGTTTCTTATCTGAATACAGACAAACCAAAAGATCAAATTCCAAAATGTTTTTTAATTTGGTCTCTTAAATATTGCAAAATAAATTCATTATTTAATTGAAAACTCTGCAAATATTATATCTCCCCTCTTCTAGTTTCCTTGTTCCTTTTTTCAGTAAAACTTAAAAGTTGTCCATAGTTTTGGCTTTGACTTCTTCCCCTCCCTCTAATCTCTTCCTGTCATTCCACCAGGACTATTCTTGTCTGTGTCGACCAATGAGCTTCATGTTGCCAAGTTGAAGGCCACTGCTTTGTTTTAATCTTACGTATTCTCTCAGCAGCATTTGACAAGACTGATCACTGTTTTCTTCGACACTCCACTTTCCTGGGCTTTCTCTCTGGGCTTTCTTCAACCTCTAAGTGATCATGTACCCCACGTTCTGCAATGGCCCCCTTCTCTTCTCTATTTATTCACTTTCCTTAGATATCCTCCTCTAATCCAGTGGCTTTCAGTAACAGCCGTTTGCTAATGACTTTCCAATTTTTATCTGCATCCTCAGACTTTCTCTGGAACCTCAGACTCATGTCTAGATAGAAGTCTAATAGGCATTGCAAATTTAACATGGCAGCAAGAGAACTCTTGATTTTGTCTCCATCCCATTCTTGCTCTGCCTTCCATCTTCCCTACCCCAGTAAGTGGTGCTACTATCCCCGCAAGTGGCTCAAGCCAAAATATCTGGGCATTACTTTTGATTTCTTTCTTCTCCATCATCATTTAATCCTTCAGCAAATCCTGTCTTCTCTATCTTCAAAAACATTCCCAAATTTGTCTCCTTCCTTCTATCTCCACTATCAGCACCCTAGTCCAAGCCACATGGTTTCCTACCTAGACTACTTGCAGTGACCTCTCAGTAGTCTCCTTGCTGCTACTTGTATCTGTTACAATAACCTCCGACACAGCAACCAGAGAAATCTTGAGAAGATGTTAATTGGTTTGTGTCATGCTCCTTAAAACCCCCAGGTGGCCTCCCATTGCAGTCAGAATGAAATTCAAAGTCCTTGCCCTGGCTGACCAAGTTCTGAGTGACCTGCCCCATGTGTGTCTCTCAGCCTCTTCTCACTGACCGTGCACCCAGCCTCACTGTTTATTTTTGGTTCCTTGAATATGCCAAGTCCATTCTCACTTTAGGGCCTTTGCACTTTCTGTTCCTTCAGCCTGAAATGCTCTTCTTCCAGTCGTCATGTGCTTGGCTCTTTCGTACTCACACAGCCCCTCGGAGAGGCCTTCTTTGACAACTCAGTCTAAAATATCTGTCTGGTCATTCCCTGTCCCTTCTTATTTTAATTCTCTGCTCGCACTCATCACTATCTCACGTTTTTCTTGTTCGTTTATATATATGCTCATTTCCCCATTCATCCATTGCTCTGTTTTCTGCCCAACTGGAACATATGCTCTAGGGTGGGGGGACCTTTGTCTGCTTGTTCCTCACTGTATTCTCTGCTCCTGGATCAGAGACTTGCATAGAGTAGATGCTTAGTACAATGTGTGGAATGAATGAACGTGTTTTTCATATTTGTGAAATGGAGAGGCTGATACTTATGTCTCAGAATTGTTGAGGACTTGCATTACTAATCTGATACTGCATGCAAAGTGAATAGTTCTGTGTCCAGCACATCGTGTTTAATAAATAGAAACTATATTATTTTTTAAGTATGTGGCTTATCATAGGCATTCAACAAGGATTAGTTCTTTTTCTTTCCTCTAGTCTGGGTCCCTTGTGGCATTTTATATTTAAATAAGACAAACTGTGGACAGGTGAAAGGAACTCCCGAGTCAGCTATGACTGTTTTTTCTGAAAAACAGGTTTAAAAAGGACTATTCAATGAATAGTCAACATCAGCTAATTTAGAACCATTATTAATGTCACTTCTGTCTCCCATCCCCCAGTACACAGAGAAACACTGCATTATGACAAGGTTTGGCTTTCTCTTGGGAGATTATAAATTTCTTCTTCTCTTTGGTTATATGATCTTTGCCAATGAACTCTCCTTAGGATCAAAGTGTTTTGGGGTTTGAGTTCCTCATCGTGGTATTTAGTTTCTCTGAAAAGTATTCCTAGCTTTTGTGTGTTTCCGTCAATTTTTCTTTTGCATTTATTTAACACATATTTATTTAGGGTCTACTGAGTGCCAGGCAGTGGGGATACAGATAGGAATTCATAGGGGCCTCTGTCCTTAAGGTCTAGTGGGGGAAGCAGGATACAGAAACCAGTGAAGATAATCAAGTGTCTGTGAAGAGTCTCTGTAGAACATAGTGGAGGAGTGGCTCCATACAAAGACAAGAGTGGCTAATTCACATGGAGCGGGGAAGGAACGTTTCACAGATACGTGGTTGCTCACCAGCCAACAAGGAGAGAATGGCTGTATGAGTAAAGATGTGGAGGGATGCACCTGCCTCCGGATCCACACTCTGGGAGCTTGGCATGGCTGTGTGATCGCAGTGGCAGTGGCAACTTGAAGGTCGTGAGAAACAAAGCCAGAGAGAAGAGCAGGGACTGGGTCATGGGTAGCTCTGTATGCTCTGCTAGTGAATTTGAACTTTTCTCCAACAATAACAGTGACAGGAGCAGCACCTAACATTTATGGGGCACTTGCTATATACCAGGTTTTCTCCTTCATGCTTTATTATATTAATTCCTTTAATCCATACAACAACCCTATGGGGTAGACACTGTTGTTATCCATATCTACAAATAAAGAAAGGTAGTCACCAAGGGAACTTGCTCAAGGTCACCCAACTCAAAGGGCAGAGGCAGGACTTAGACTCAGGCTGCTCGGCTCCAGAGTTTGCGCTCTTCACCAGGGCATTGTACTCCATCTCACACATGGCTTTGTGTAGGCGGTGGGAGCTCCTGCGGACATTTAAGCATGGGAATGACGTGGTCAGATTAGTTCTTTGGAAAAGTTGCGTTGCATGTTGTATAGGGGTTAGTTTCTAAAATGATCTGAGGCAAAAAATGCAGAGTTACATTTTCCTTGAGGTGACAAGTATCTGAGTGAGGTTTGCTATGTTAGCGGTGGCATCTCATGTCTCAGGCAGCCCAAGGCACCAGCTTTTCCCCCTAGCCTCGGAACAGAGGGCAGTCTCTGGGAGAGGCGCATGTAAAAGATGAATGATCAGTTTGTGTTGAGGGGCCCCGTTGTTTGAAAAGCACAAAAGCGTCACACTCCAGCAGAACCTGAGCCCCTCCATGGCGAGAGCAGATAGCCTCCCCTCTCCCTCTCTCTAGGGCCTACTCCTGTTACTCTCTCTTAATGGGCAGCAGGGCCCATGCATTGCTTAGATAGTGATTTTCCCTGTCCATGTTTCTCCCCCGGGGGAAGTCCAGAGGGGCACGGATGGAAGTTAGGCCTGTGTATGATGACAGCAGGGTAGAGGAAGGACTGCATGTGAGTGGAGAAGTGGGAAGAAGGTCGAGAGAACAGGCAGAACAGGGCAGCTGCTGCCGAGGTACCAGAGGTTGACCCCAGTGAAGGTCGGGGTATGTGGATGGGAGAATAAGGCTATGAGAGATATGAAGGAGGTTAAATATTCTGGACCTAATGACTGATTGGATTTGTTCCCTTAAAGCTTTTTCTGATCTGAAAACTTAGTACACCATTGTATCTTTCTGTTTTCAAAGTCTAGTAAAATTCTTTCTAATTTCCAACTATATCGGCTTTAGTAACACTCTACTCTCCATGCTCCTGGCTTCTGGTTGTTGAAATAGGCCTAAGAGTCTGCTGCAGGTGTTGGGAACTTTGAACAATCCATCTGTCCTGTCGTAATGGTGCAATATGTCTGTTTTTTGCTTATAAACAGGCGTTGTATTAGGTCGGTTCTCTTGATAGTGCTTGAAAAAACCCCCCACTATGTGCTCTTACGGGTCTTAAGTTTTCTTGTTTTTAAAAATTGAAATGATTTTGTAACTACTTTATTTTCAATTATGTTATTGAGGTCATATTGGTTTATAACTTTGTAATTTCAGGTGTACGTTATTACATATCAGTTTCTGTATAGACTGCATTGTGCTCACCACCAATAGTCTAATTTTTTTCTTTCACTATGCATATGTGCCCCTTTGCCACTTATGCCCACCCCTGAACCTCCTTCCCCTCTGGGGTAACCACCAGTCTGTTCTCTTTATCCATGTTTGTTTATCTTCCACATATGAGTGAAATTACATGGTATTTGTCTTTGTGTGGCTTATTTCACTTAATATCATACCCTCAAGGTCCATCCATGCTGTTGCAAATAGGATGATTTTGTCTTTTTTTTATGGCTGAGTAATATTTCATTGTATATGTATACCACATCTTTATCCATGTATCAGTTGATGGGCTCTTGGGTTGCTTCCACATCTTGGCTATTGTGAATAAGGCTGCAACAAACATAGGGGTGCATAAGTCTCCTTGAATTGTTGATTTCAAGTTCTTTGGGTAAATACCTAGCAGTGGGATAGCTGGACTGTATGGTATTTCTGTTTTTAATTTTTTGAGAAATCTCCATACTGTTCCTCATAGTGGCTGCACCAGTTTGCATTCCCACTAGAAGTGCATGAGGGTTCCCATCCTCTCCAACATTTGTTATTTTATGCCTTGGTAAATATAGCCATTCCGACAGGTGTAAGATGATATCTCATTCTAGTTTTCCTTTGCATTTCCCTAATAATTAGTGATGTTCAACGTCTTTTCACGTGCCTGTTGACCATCTGTATATCTTCTCTGGAAAAATGTCTGTTCATATCCTCTGCCCATTTTTTGATTGGGTTGTTTGTTTTTTTGGTCTTGAGTTGTATGAGTTCTTTATATATTTTGCAAGTTAACCCCTTGTTGGATATATGATTTGCAAATATTTTCTCCTAGTTGGTGGGATGTCTTTTCGTGTTGTTCATGGTTTCCTTTGCTTTGCAGAAGCTTTTTAGTCTGATGTAGTCCCATTTGTTTATTTTTTTTTTGTTTCCTTTGCCTGAGTAGACATGGCATGCGAAAAGATGCTGCTAAGACCAATGTCAAAGAGTGTACTCTTTATTTTCTTCTAGGAGTTTAATGGTTCCAGGTCTTACAATCAAGTCTTTAATCCATTTTGAGTTAATTTTTTTGTGTGGCGTAAGGGAATGGTCTACTTTCATTCTTTTGCATGTGGCTGTCCAGTTTTCCCAACTGGAAAGAAATTTTCCTTTCTCCATTGTATGTTCTTGGCTCCTTTCTTGAGGATTAGTTGTCCATAGATATGTGGTTTTATTTCTGGGCTTGCAATTTTATTCCATTGATCTGTGCATCTGTTTTGTTTTGTTTTGTTTTACCAATACCATGCTGTTTTGATTACTATAGCTTTGTTGCATATTTTAAAGTCAGGGGTTGTGATGCCTCCAGCTTTGTTCTTTTTTCTCAGGATTGCTTTAACTATTTGGGGTCTTTTGTTGTTCCACATAAATTTTAGGATTCTTTGTTTTATTTCTGTGAAGAATGTCATTGGGATTCTGATTGGGATTGCATTGAATCTGTAGATGGCTTTAGGCAATATGGACATTTTAACTTTGTTTATTCTTCCAACCCATGAACATGGAATATCTTTCCATTTCTTTATGTCTTCTTCGATTTCTTTCGATAATGTCTTATAGTTTTCAGTGTATGGGTCTTTCCCTTCTTGGTTAAATTTATTCCTAGATATTTTATTCTTTTTGTTGCCATTGTAAGTGGGATTGCATTCTTGACTCCTCTTTCTCCTAGTTCATTATTAGTGTATAGAAATGCAACTGAATTTTGTAGGTTGATTTTGTATCCTGCAACTTTGCTGTAGTTGTTTATTATTTCTGATAGTTTTCTGGTGGATTCTTTAGGGTTTTCTATATATAGGATCATGTTGTCCACAAACTGTGAGAGTTTCACTTCTTTCTTGCCAATTTGGATACCTTTTATTTCTTTTTCTTGTCTAACTTTTCTGGCCAAAACCTCCAGTACTATGTTGAATAGGAGTGGCAAGAGTGGGCACCCTTGTCTTGTTCCTGTTCTCAGAGGGATGGCTTTCAGCTTTTTGCCTTTGAGTATCACGTTGGCTGTGGATTTGTCATATGTGGCCCTTATTATGTTGAGGTACTTTCCTTCTGTACCCATTTTATTGAGGGTTTTTTTTTTTTTTTTGTCATAAATGGATGTTGGATTTTGTCAAATGCTTTCTCTGCATCTATTGAGATGATCATGTGGTTTTTATTCTTCATTTTGTTAATGTGGTGCATCATGCTGATTGATTTGTGGATGTTGTACTATCTCTGTGTCCCTGGTATAAATCCTGTTTGATCATGGTGTATGATCCTTTTAATGTATTGCTGTATTCGGTTTGCCAATATTTTGTTGAGGATTTTTGCATCTATGTTCATCCGCAATATTGGCCTGTAAGTTTCCTTGTTTGTGTTGTCCTTGTCTGGTCTTGGTATCAGGGTAATGTTGGTGTCATAGAATGAGTTAGGAAGCGTTCCATCTTCTTTGATTTTTTGAACTAGTTTAAAAAGAATAGGTATTAAATCTTCTTAGAATGTTTGGTAGAATTCTCTGGAGAAGCCATCTGGTCCTGGACTTTTGTTTTTTGAGAGGTTTTGGATCACTGTTTCAATCTCTTTACTTTTGATGAGTCTGTTCAGATTCTCTATTTCTTCTTGATTCAGTTTTGGGAGGTTGTATGAGTCTAAGAATTTGTCCATTTCTTATAGGTTATCCAATTTGTGGGCATATCGATAGTTTTTCATAATATTCTCTTATAATCCTTTGTATTTCTGTGATATCCATTGTAGTTTCTCCTCTTTCATTTCTAATTTTATTTATTTGAGCCTTCTCTCTTTTTTGCTTAGTGAGTCTGGCTAAGGGTTTATCAATTTTGTTTATCTTCTTCAAGAAGTATCTCTTAGTTTCACTGCTCCTTTCTCCTGTTCTTTTTACCCTCTATTTCACTTATTTCTGCTCTAATTTTTATTATTTTCCTGCTTCTGCTGACTTTGGACTTGCTTTGTTCTTCTTTTTCTAGTTCTGTTAGCTGTAGTTTAAGATTACTTATTTGAGATTTTTCTTGTTCGTTGAGGTGGGCCTGTATTGCTGTAAATTTCCATCTTAGAACTACTTTTGCTGCCTTCCATAAGAGTTGGTAGTTGTGTTTTTCATTTTTGTTTGTCTTCCAGGTATTTTTAAATTTCTCCTTTGATTTCTTCAAAGATCCACTGGTTGTTCAGTAGCATATTGTTTAGTCTCCACATATTTATGACTTTCCCAGCTTTTTTCTTGTTGTTGATTTCTAGTTTCATGGCATTATAGTCAGGAAAGATGCTTGATACGATTTCAGTCTTCTTAAATTTATTGAGGCTTGCCTTGTTTCTCAACGTATGGTCTGTCTTTGAGAATGTTCCATGTGCACTTGAGAAGAATGTGTGTTCTTGTCTTTTTGGATGGAATGTTGTATATATATCTATTAACTCGATCTAGTCTAGTGTTTCATGTAAGTGCATTACTTCCTTTTTGACTTTCTGTCTGGTTGATCTATGTGTTGATTTAAATGGGGTGTTGAGGTCCTTGCTGTTATTGTGTTGCTGTTAATTTATCCCCTTATGTCTATTGGTGCTCCTGTGTTAGGTTCATATATGTTCATAAGTGTTATGTCCTCTTGGTGGAATGTCCCTCTTTTTTTTTGCTGAGGAAGATTCTCCCTGAGCTAACATCTGTTGCCAATCCTCCTCTTCTTTTTTTTCCCCTTGAGGAAGGTTAGCCCTGAGCTTACATCTGTGCCAGTCTTCCTCTGTTTTGTATGTGGGTTGCCACCACAACATGGCTGATGAGTGGTGTAGGTCTATGCCTGGGATCTAAACCCATGAACCTGGGCTACTGAAGCAGAGGGCACTGAACTTAACCACTAGTCCATGGGGAGGCGCTGGAATGTCCCTTTTATCATTATATACTGTCCCTCTTTGTCTCTCATTGTTTTTTTAATCTTAAAGTCCACTTTGTCTGATGTAAGTATGGTACCACCTGCTTTGTTTTGCTTGCCATTTGCTTCGAGTATTGTCTTCTATCCCTTTACTCTGAGCCTACATTTGTCTTTAGAGTTGAGATATGTTTCCTGGATGCAGTATATTGTTGGATCTTGTTTTTTAATCCATCCCACCACTCTGTCCTTTGATTGGAGAATTCAACTCATTTACATTCAGAGTGATTATCCATATAGAGGATATCCATATACTTCCCTTTTATCTCTTGTTTTCTGGTTGTTCTATATTTCTATTATTTCTCTTCTCTTGTATTTCTGACTGCCATTTCAGTTTGGTGGTTTTCTGTGGTGGTTTTCTCAGTTTTTGCTTTATTTATGATTTGTGGCTCTCCTCTGATTTTTTGTTTAGTGGTTACCATGAAGTTTGTATAAAAGATCTCATAGATGAGATAGTCCATTTTCTGATAACCTCTTATCTCCATTAGCCTAAGCAGGTTCCATCCCTTTCCTCTTCCTCTTCTGAGTTATTGTTGTCACAAATTATTCTGTTTCATGTTGTGAGTTTGTGACTACATTGAAATGTTTATGGTTATTTTTGATGCTTTCTTTCCCTTTATCGTTTATGTTATAATTGTTTGCTAACCTGCTCTGATAGAGAGCTGCAATTCTCTGCTTTTGTCTGTCCATTTATCTCCTCGCTCAAAGCTTTGTAAACCTTTGCCTTTTTGCTTCAGGCATGAGGGCTTCCTTTATCATTTCTTGTAAGGGAGGTCTAGTGGCAATGAACTCCCTCAGCTTTTGTTTATCTGGGAAAGCTTTCGTTTCTCCATTGTATCTGAAGGATAGTTTCACTGGATAGAGTGTTCTTGCTGAAAATTTTTGTCTTTCAGTATTTTGAATATATCATTCCATTCTTTCCTAGCCTGTAAGGTATCTGCTGAGAAATCTGGTAAAAACCTGGTATGGGTTCCTTTGTAGGTTATTTTCTTCTGCTTTGCTGCCCTTAATATTTTTTCTTTGTCATTTATTTTTTCCAGTTTTACTGTTATATGCCTTGGAGAAGGTCTTTTTGCATTGATGTAATTAGAAGTTCTATTGGCTTCATGTATTTGTAAGTCTACTTTGTTCCCCAGGTTTGGGAAGTTCTCAGCTATTATTTCTTTGAGCAAGCTCTCTGCTCCTTTCTCCCTTGCTTCTCCCTCTGGAATACCTGTAATCCTTATGTTCCTTTTCCTAATTGAGTTGGATATTTCTCGAAGAATTTCTTCATTTTTAAAAAATCTTAGTTCTTTCTCCTCCTCCACCTGAAACATTTCTAGATTCCTGTCGTCTTATTCACTAATTCTGTCCTCCATAATATAAGCTCTACTTTTTATGGTTTCTAGATTATTTTTTATCTCATTAATTGTGTTCTTCATGTCTAGAATTTCTGTAGTTATTTTTTAAGGGCTTTAATCTCTTTGCTGAAGTATTCCCTCTGCTCATTAGTTTTATTCCTGAGCTCATTGAACTGTCTTTCTGAGTTTTCTTTAACTCGTTGAGTTTCTTTATGACCACTATTTTAAATTCTCTGTCATTTAGGTTATAAATTTCTGTGACTTCAGGATTGGTTTCTGGAGACTTGTCATTTTCCTTCTGCTCTGAAGTATTACTGTAGTTTTTCATGGTGTTTGATTAACTGATCCTTTGCCAGCGCATTTGTGGTAGTGTCAGATTGCAGATTCCAACTGCCACCACTGGGGGAAAGCAGGAGCTGTGTTTCTGATCCTGCCGTCTGCTGGAAATTGTGCATGTATGGCTGTTCTGCATCTCTGCGGGCTAGCCACAGCTGCTAGGCATGGCTTCTGTGCTCAGTGGATGGGTTGCCCAAGTGCAGGTCTGCACTGTGCTTACTGGTGGTTTGGCTGAGCTGTTGTGCTTGGTGGATGGGGCACCTTCTCAGGAGCTGAGCCATGGCCACTTAGTGGGGAGCATTCCAATTGGCAGGGCTGCCACAGCACGGTGGGCACTCCCACAGGCCAGATACTTCTCTGAAGGCGTTTGCATGTCTGCCTGTCTGCCCCCACCTCCTCTTATAGTCGCTCTGGCCACTGCACTTGGTGTGTGGTCTCTTAGTGGGGAGTGTTCCCACTGGTGGGGCCGCTGCAGCACAGTGGGTGCTCCCACAGACTGGGCTACCTGTCCAATTGCATTTGTGTGCAGGCTGGGCTGCCCCTGTCTCCTCTTAGAGTCACACCAGCTGCTGTGTGAGGCTCCAGACTTGGCTTGCTGCCGCGGGGGATAGGGGGTGTGCTCACCTAGTTCCACTGCTTTCCGGGGATCCAATCCACCCACCTTCAGATGTATAGCTGCGTGGGTCTCTCAGGCATCCTGTTGTGCTGTGTGGGTATCCTTTGGTGGTTAACGAATGTCCATTTAGTTGTAATTTAGAGGGAGAGAGACAAAGGGAACAGCTCACTCCACCAGTTGCTGACATGACTCCTGTAACTACTTTAAAGAAAATGTTGACATGATTACAATGAACAAAACAAAACCACCCAGTACAAAGGAGAAAGAGACAGGGAGGATACATCAAAATGCTGACAGTGATTGTGTTCCTTTTGCTAATTTATTTTTCCCTTTTCTGTGTTTTCTAAGTTTTAAAAAATATGTCTGTGGTACTGCAAAATGTTAAAAACTTGTGGGAAAAAAAAAGACAAAACCTAAAAAATAAAAATCTCCCTGTAATCCCATAATCCTAACACAGCATATGTTCTTACTTTTGGAATGCCCTTGTTCACATACATGCTTACTTTTCATAGTTGCTGTCCTGACAAATGCAGCTCTGTGTATTCTTTTTATTTTGCAGCCTATTGTCAACATTATTTCATATTTCTACATAGTTTTCATTATTGGCATTTCTAATGGCTGCCCCACATTCCATGGTGTTGATGTTCCATACTGAGCTATCCCTTGTTGGACATTTGGATTGCTTCCAATTCTTTTAGATAAGCTGTAATGAGCATTTTTGTTCATTTTGTATTTTGAATTTGTCCAGTTCTTTCCTTAAAGTGAATTCCCAGCAGTGAGCTCACTGCATAAAAGGTTTGAACTCAGTTATGGCTTTTGGTTTGTACCAAGTAAGATCCTGCTTTCTAGAAGAGCAGATTAAATGTGTATGGTCACTAGCTCTGCACGTGTGTACGTGTCTCATGTTTCTCAGAGGTACCACTATTGAGCCTCCATGATATTTTGATAAAGTGTATTGTTTTTAAATCAGTCATCTTTTTTTTTTAAGATTTGAATTTTCCTTTTTCTCCACAAAGCCCCCCAGTACATAGCTGTATATTTTTAGTTGTGGGTCCTTCTAGTTGTGCCATGTAGGGAATGCCGCCTCAGCATGGCCTGATGAGCGGTGCCGTGTCTGCGCCCAGGATCCGAACCAGTGAAACCCTGGGCCACCGAAGTGGAGCACACAAACTTAACTACTCGGCCACAGGGCTGGCCCCTAAATCAGTCATCTTTATTGAAGAAAATTTAGCAAAGATATAAATATATAAAGAAGGAAATAAACTATCCACTTAAAAAATATTTTTCCTTCCAAGTATATATTTCATAATGTTACATCATGTGGCTCTATGAAAGTATAACCTCTTCTCTATTATTGCATAAAGGCTTTACTCCTCTCTCTATTTTGGGATCTATTCTAAGTAATACTAGGGTGAACTTTCTTGTGAATAAATCTTTGCGCACATGTTGGACTCATTCCTTAGGAAAATTCCCGCAAGGAGAATTGCTAGGTAAACGAATATGGACATTGTTAAGGCTTTTGATGAATATTGAAAACTTGCTATTGAGGAAAGTTTTGCCACTTAATATGTCACCTGATTAGAAGTCTGTAGTAGACTGACTGGGTGAGAGCTGATGAGGGCGTGAGCCAGGTTGGTGGGTGGGGACAAAGGTGGAGCAGAGGGAAAATGCAAGCTGCATTTCTGATAGAAAATCTGCAGACCTTGGTGACAGATGGCTTATGGCATGCTTTGTATATGTGTGTTGGGGGACCATGTTGAAGGAGATTTCTACCCTATCTTCCACATAGGAATTTGTCAGGATGCAGATAAGATAATTTACAAGAAAACAAACTTGAGGTGCTGTGTAGATGAAAAAACTTATTGATAGTGGTGGTAACCAAGCAATCCTGCCCAACAGAGCTGTTTCAAGGATGAAATGGGCTGGTGTGTGTAGAGCACCAAGGCTGTAGACAAATAGTCATTCTCTTGAGTGACACAGGACCTGGCACAAACTAGGGAGACAGATGTAGGAGAATTCCTACGTTTTATTCTCCTCCATTTGAGTCTCAGAGCATGTGGTCACTTGTTTCCCTTTTACTTTTCTCCTGCTTCCAGTGAGGAGGGAATCTGTTTAAACAGCTGAGGGAAGGGTCCAGCCTGGATTGACAGTCTTCCAGCATGGAAGGAGATACCTCTGTGTTTGGTAGGTCTTGGGTCCCTAAGGCAGAGGGAACCACTTGAGTCCACTTGTGGGCTGCAGCCTGACCTCTGGCTGCCAGGCCAGGCTGCATTGTGTGCTCAGCCTGGGGGAGGAGACTGAAGATGCGGATAAGGAGGCACTTCCAGTCCAGCCAAACAGGCGCAGGAAAGCCTCTGCAGAGGAAAGATTAGACACATTCTCTGATTTAGTGAAAACAACGGGGTAGGCAGTGGGACAAACACGGCCCCTCCCAAACTCTTTGGGAGTGGTATTGTTGATTATAATTGGAGGAGGACAACAGAGGGAGCCTGACCTGCTTGTGCAGAAGACGGAAACAGCAAATTGGGTCTGGGAAGGCCTTTTTTTAGATCAGTTCAACAAACATGTTTAACAGACAGAAGCTCCCCATCTCAGAAAGGGATTAATGAGTGGGAAGGTTATCTTTCTTTTCTCCCGGGAAGCAAGGCGCCAGTATTTCCAGGCACATTCAAGACTTTTTGTCACGCACCTGCGCCCAGGTGCTGTGGTACAAAACAAATTAGGTCTGCCTGGGGAGCTGTCTGAATGGGGGCCCCCCCGTGGGTCCCAGCAGTGGGCCTTCCTTCTCCTCTCACCTCTCTGTGGAAAACCAAATCTGTGCTTAGTGAATGACGCCTTCTCACTGTGGAAAGTGACAGAGCACTATGACTTCAACAAGATAATTCAGACATTTGCTTTGGTTGATGCTGATGAAATGCTGTTTCTTGGATTTTCATTTTCCTTACGTCTGGTACGTCAAATCTGTTGTGTATTTCTAGGAAAGAGGAAAATATAAAAGACAATAAATGTAAAGAATAAAATAATAATAATTTTTTTTATTGCCTTTCTTTTTTATTTTTGAAAATAGTATTCTGGCAATCTCAGGCCTACTTTAGTTTTTATTCTCATTTTTGTCTTTATCTTCTCCATGTTTTAAAAAATATTCCTAAGGGCTGCTTTTGAGTTCCCTCTCATCGATGGGTCCACGCCGGCCTCCCCTGGTGGTTATGCCCGTGGCCTTGCCCAGTAGGGATTTATTTTTGCAGACCTCATTTATCCTGGCAGCAGCTCTGACTTAGAGTCAGGGGACCTGTGTACGCCCTTCTGGCTCTGTTGCTTGAATGCTCTGTGGCCTGAGGTAAGTCACTCTCTTGATTTCAAATCCCATCTCTGTAAAATGGGGAGAAAAAAGATGGCTCCTCCTGCTTCAGGAAGATTCTGTGTCAGAGTGCAGTGAGAGTGATTTCTGAGTGGTAATACGTGATACAGATGTGCAAGAGTTTGGTTTTCATTAGTGACACAAATAAACTATTGTTCTACCTCTTGGTTTTGGTTGTCATACAATGGATACTTGGTTTGAGGGAAGTCGGTGTGAAAGAATGAAAGAATGAATCCACCATGTAGGGGACTCGCTGTGCTGAGACGTGGTTTAACAGAGAAGCACTGGTATACACAGTAAACTGGATAAAGCAACCCCAGAGTCTGGGTGGGGCATTCCTTACCTGCCTTGTGCAGGGGTGCAGCAGAGTAACAAAGAAAAACAAAAAGGTAGAAATAGAGCACTGCAAACAGATTTTTTTTAAAAGGGCCTCTCACTATATTAGGAAACTGTCTTTTTTTTTTTTTTTTTTGAGAAAGATTAGCCCTGAGCTAACTACTGCCAGTCGTCCTCTTTTTGCTGAGGGAGACTGGCCCTGAGCTAACATCCATGCCCCTCTTCCTTTACTTTATACGTGGGACGCCTACCCCAGCATGGCTTTTGCCAAGTGGTGCCATGTACGCACCCAGGATCCGAACCAGCGAACCCTGGGCCGCTGAGAAGCAGAACGTGCAAACTTAACTTCTCTGCCACCGGGCCAGCCCCAGGAAAACTGTCTTGCTTTTCAAGCGCTACTATAGACTGAATGGAAGGGCAGAGTATAATTTGTTAAGAGTTAGAGGTTATTTTCTTCCCTAGAAAGAGCTAGATAGTACAGCCTCCCCAGAAGCAAACACTGTTGTTAGTTTTCTTTTGTACTCTTCCAGAGATATTTTATACATAAACAGATAAATAATGATATGCTTCCCTTTATGTACTATGCACAACTCGCTTCTTTCACTTAATGCATCTTGCAGGTGTCCATAGCAGGCTGCAGCATGCATTGAGGTAGAGGTTCCATAATCTCCACAACGATTCTCCTGCTGATGGACTTTTAGGTTCTTTTTCTATTTGCTATTACAAACATTGTTGTAATGAATACCCTCCTCCATGTGTCTTTGTACACATGTATCGGTATAAGTGTAGGATGGATTCCTAGAAGTGGAATTGCTGGGTCAGAGGGTGTGTCATAGTCTTTTTAGTTCTAAATGAATACTGCCCTCCATAGAGGTTGTGTTGATTTACCTCCCACCAGTGGTATATCAGTACCCCACTTCTCTATACCCTCTCCAATGCGAAGTGAACTTTGCCAACGTGAGATGGAAAATGGCCTCTGATTATAAAGTCATTATAGTTTTCATTATAAATTGTTTATACTTGGGGCCAGCCCCGTGGCCGAGTGGTTAAGTTTACATGCTCTGCTTTGGCGGCCCAGGATTTAGCCGGTTCGGATCCTGGGCATGGACATGGCACCGCTCATGAGGCCATGCTGAGGCGGCGTCCCACATACCACAAGTAGAAGGACCCACAACCAAAATATGCAACTATGTACTGGGGGGGTTTGGGGAGAAAATGCAGAAAAAACAAAAAAGAAGATTGGCAACAGTTGTTAGCTCAGGTGCCAATCTTTAAAAAAAAATTATTTAGGGGCCGGCCCGGTGGCACAGCAGTTAAGATAGCACGTTCTGCTTCTCAGTGGCCCAGGGTTTGCCAATTTGGATCCTGGGTGCGGAAATGGCACTGCTTGGCAAAAGCCATGCTGTAGTAGGCATCCCACGTATAAAGTAGAGAAAGATGGGCATGGCTGTTAGCTCAGGGCCAATCTTCCTCAGCAGAAAGAGGAGGATTGGCAGTAGTTAGCTCAGGGCTAATCTCCCTCCAAAAAAAAAATTATTGATACTTAAAATTACAATTATAAATTCATTAGAGTTTTGAATTTACTCTTATGAGTGAGGCTGATTGTTTAAAAAATATTTAAGTGCCATTTTTATTTTCTTTCTTGTAAACTATCTGCTTATGTCCTTTGCCCGTTTTTTTCTATTGGGTTATTCTCTTTTTCTTATTGATTTGCAGGAAGTCTTTACACATTTAAGGAAATTAGTTCTTAGTCATATGTATTTCAGATATTTTAATTAGTTCATCTTTTATTGTTTTGCCATGCAGAATTTTTTTTATTGAGTTCATAATAGTTTACAACATTGTGAAATTTTAGTTGGACATTATTTCTTGTCTGTTACCATATGAGTGCTCCCCTTCATCCCCTGTGCCCACTCCCTAGACTCCTTCCCCTTGGTAACCACTGAGGTGTTCTCTTTGCCTGTGTGTTTCTTCCACATATGAGTGAAATTATACAGTGTGTCCTTCTCTGTCTGGCTTATTTTGTTTAACATAATACACTCAAGGTCCATCCGTGTTATTGTGAATGGGATGATTTTGTCCTTTTTTATGGCTGAGTAGTATTCCATTATATATATATATATATATATTTATATATACCACATATATATACCATATATATATATATATATACATCACATTTTCTTTATCCAATCATCGGTTGATGGGCACTTGGGTTGCTTCCATGTCTTGGTTATTGTGAATAACGTGCCACGCAGAATTTTTAAAAAATTAAATTAGTCAAATTCATCAATCTCTTTATTTTATGGCTTTGATTTTGAGTAATTCTTAGAAAGCCTTTCCCTACTTTAAGCTTTCATACGTATCGTGCTGTCTTCTAGTACTTTTATGCTTTTATTTTTAAAAATCCAAATCTTTAATCCATGTGGAATTTATTTTAGTATAACGAGTGAGATAGAGTTCCAACTTAATTTTTTCCCAGAAACACGTGGGTTTTGATTCCGGCACTTCTACTCATTAGCTGTGTAATTTTGAACAAATTAATTAACCTCTCTGAACCTCAACTTCCTTATCTGTATAATGGGAATAGTAATACTTACCTAATGAGGCTGTTGAAAAAGTTAAATAAGATTATATATGGAGGGGCTGGCCCCGTGGCTGAGTGGTTAAGTTTGCGTGCTCCGCTGCAGCGGCTCAGGGTTTTGCTGGTTCGGACGGATCCTGCATGCGGACATGGCACTGCTCATCAGGCCATGCTGAGGCGGCATCCCACATGCCACAACTAGAAGGACTCATAACTAAAAATACACAGCTATGTACCGGGGAGCTTTGGGGAGAAAAAGGAAAAAAATAAAATCTTAAAAAAAAATTATATATGGAAAACATTTAGCACAATTCCGGGCACATAGTAAGTGTTCAAATTATGGTCCAGATACCCAGGAACCTGGGAAAACATTCCCTTTGTTCAGCAAAGGGAAGAAGTTCTAGGTGGCTAGGATACAGAGGTCACCTTGCAACACACTAGTGTGTGACTTATGGTGAATCACGTCATCACTTAAACCCTCAGTTTTCCTCATCTGCATAATGAATGATGAGAACTAGCTCATGAGACTGGTGGCAGGTCCAGATTAGATCACTTCTATGAAAGTATTTTGTAAACTGTAAAGAGCCATATAAAAATGCTGGAGCTTATGGCCCAGTGAATGAGGAGCAGCCACAGCACAGGTGGGTGTTTGACATCTCTGGCCAGGAAGAATAATTAACTTGCAGTAACGTGAAATTAGCAGCTGATGTATAGCAAGTGAGCTTGCAGCCGTTGATGACAGTAATGTTTCGTAATTGCCTTCTGGTAATTAAGCGATAACGAGCTTCCCGAGACAGAACCTTGTTAGAGTGACAGTGGGATCAAGTGCTTTCAGTTCAATGTATACGTCTTGAACACAGCAGTGGGATACGCAGACATGAGTGTCTTGTTGAAGCATGGTCCTTGTCCTTAAGGTCAGTAGGGGCAACTGACATGTGGAGCACAGCCCCCTTCACCAGGCAGATGCACACGTGGAGAGGTGCTTGGAGGAAGGTCCCCAGTACCCTGGGGTCGTCCAGGAGGGAAAGATTCACCTGCAGAGCCCATTATGTCAGTCTGAACCCAGTCTCTGGAGTCTGGCCCAGATTCTAAAGAACCCCAGCTCAGTAATGCCTTCTTCAAATGTTACTTGTTCTCCTTTTGTGTTCCTCTGTTTGGTTGTTTTGGATTCATCAGGCATATCTTGTTTCTCATGCCCTGCTCTTCTCCCTCCATGGCTTCTGGGTGGGCCTGGTCTTGTTCTTAGGACCTCTGTTCCTATTAGACCTGACTACTTAATTTTTCTCTGAGTAGGGTTGCCAGATAAAATATAAGCTGCCCAGTTAAATTTGAATTTCACATAAACAACTAATAATTTTTTAGTATAATATGTCCCATGCAACATTTGGGTTGTACTCATGTACTAAAGAATTATTCGTATGTCCTGTACAATATTTGGAATAAACTTATGTTAAAATTTATTTGTTGCTATCTGAAATTGAAATTTAACTGGATGTCCTCTTTTTTCTTTCCTCCTTCCCTCCCTTCTTCCTTCTCTCTCTTTTTCTCTTTCTTTCTTTCGTCTAACAACCCTACCTGGGCAGCCCTGATTTCAAATGCTATAAAATGGCATTTGCTGTACTGATGTTTCATGGAGCCTAAGTAGCGAGCGATATTAAAAGGTATTAGAACAGAATTCTCAGCTGAAATCATGTTTGATAAATCCAGGATTAAACACAGTTAGCCAGTTTTCTTTATTATGGGGATTTTCAGTACCTTTGACATCTCCAAGATTGAGTTATTGTATTTAGTATTTCTCAGAGTTATGTCCCCGTGAAGCTCTTCCCCCCTTCCCCCTTCCTGAGTGTTTAGTATCGTTGGAGCAAACATTGACTGAATGCTGGGGGTCTCTGGGAATCAGTTCTGTTTGTAGATCATGAGTTCTGATTTTGGGTTTTGGGAAAATACCACTCTGTAGGAAACAAAAAACCTTTGTATAATATTATGATTATATTTTTGTTTTAAAAATTTATAAAATATGCACATAGATGTGGGTGTATATAAACAAAAAAACTAGAAAGATGTATACCAAAATGTTAACCATAATTATCTCCAGGAGTGGGTGTGGGTAGGGAAGAGACAATAGGCGATTTTCTCTTCCTTTTTGTTTGGCTGTATTTTCTGCATTCAATATATATGACTCTTGTCAAAAGGGTTAAGAAAACATTTGATTATTATATTTTTTAAAGTTGCCTCTCTAGCAACTCAGTGATATAGGGTCTGTCATCCCCATCTTATGGATAAGGAAACTTTACACAGCTCTTTGGCAGACCCAGGTCTCTTGATTTCCAGTGCGTGCTGTCTCTTTGGTTTGAGAGAATGGCAGCACACACTGTCCTGAGCAGGGGCCAGGCGCCTGTTTACCCAGCGCCCTCAGTTTACAGACCAAGGTTCGGACCCCAAAAGGGAAGAGGACCTGAATGAGATACGTGGATTTTGAACAAGGACGAGTTGCCAAGGTATCATTTTCTTGAGCGGGGGCTGAGGGTCAGAAGGCAGGACGGTGGGGTGGAGATCTGGCGTCTGTTCACTGGAAACCTTGACTTTATCTGTTACACTGAGCCCAAAGGGCAAGGAGAAAAATGTACTGATGTACAACAGTGAATACAGTTGGCTTTTTTTTTTTTTAAAAGAAAAGTCACTTTGATAAATGATTTGTGTTGCCAAAATCACATTGCTTAGAATGTTTTTTTCTTTTTAAGCTTTTCATAGTATGTCTTGTTTCCTGTGTCTTTTTAAAAATCATTTTTCTTTTTCTCGTCTATTTTTCCCTTGTTGAGTCTCATATATGCATCCATTTATTTAGAGCTTTTGTGGTGATTATGATATTTGGGGTTTTGCTTGTTTATCCAAGTAGTGTTCCTATTTATATCCTCTGTGCCCGGTACTTAAGTTACATGGATGAACGATGACTGAATTGTGGGAGAGGTATGTGAGGGAAAAGTCTGGTAGGTCCAGTTCCTAAAAGAGACCTGGGCTCTGAGGGCGCAGAAAGGAGCAGGGTTTGTATGATCTGGAATCTGTGTGTGGCCCTATCAATGTGGGTGTGCTGCTCCCAGAGCAGGGAGATTCTGGAACACTGTGGTTCAAAGGGGCCTGGGATTCCATTCAGCTGAGCCTCTGAAACCTCGTAACAGGTATAGCATGAGGCAGGGGATGGCAGCACCCTATTTCAGAAGGAGTCAAATGGATCTGGATTTGAATCCTTGTCCTAAGACTGACTAGCTCTGTGACTTTAGCATAACCCCTCCTGCCTCAGTTTCCTCTTCAGTAAGTTAGGGATGATAATGATAGTACCTACCTCACAGGGTTGTTGTGAGGATTAATTGAGTGAATACATATAGAAGGGTACCTGGCACATAATAAGTGTTGAGTAAGTGTCAACTATTATTATTATTGACAATAATAGACCGTCAAATCCCTAGAGTAGTGCTTGGCCGCTAGCGTATCTTGCAACATGTTTGTTCCCCAAAGTATGAGTTTTCTTGTCGATTTAGGGCTGAGAATAACTAACCGCCTCTGAAAGGGTTCCCCCTCCTGGGATGCTGTCTCATCACCTCGTGATTGGTGGTGCCTGAGCTGTTACCTACCAAACAGAAGGGCTTCCTCAGAGTAGTTTCCAGAGAATCCTGTGAGCTTTTCATTCACCAGTGTGTTTTCTATTAGAAACAGAACAGTAACCACAGCAGGTAACCTGCACGTTAAGTCCAGCCCTGCCACAGACAGCCTGCATTTTTAAAGAGACCAAACACTTTTTTTCCGTATGTTCATTTAAAAAACATTCAACAGAGCATTAGCATTATAATTTCTTATAGAAAGGAGAACGGCTTTCACGTTTACTCTGTGGCTCTTTCCAGGTGGTAACCACAAGAGTCTTGACTATGAGCATTGACTCTCACCAAGTGACTTTCTTGCCTTCTTTTCCTGAAGGTGCATAATTTGGGCCCTGTTAACCTTCTCTTAGGAGCCTTGTTTCTCAGGTCTTTATTTTTGGACATTCTCCTCTGGATTCTCTGCTTTGTTTCTTTAACCTTTGCCAAAGATGGAGAAATACATGTGTGGCAAACAGTTTAAGCACAGAAACAGAATGGAGCCAAGTCCTGTGTTCTCTGCTCATTGGCTCTTGAAAGCAGCGAGTTGTCCGTGTGTGGTCTGCAGGGCCTCCCATCTTCCTGTTCTCCTTGTGCCTATCCTTGACTTGTATATTCTTTTTGCTTTTAACAGCTTTATTGAGTTTTAGTTAACATACCATGTCCCTGAGTTTTTTCCTGGAGTCTGACCTTGATTCTTATTTAAACTACTATAGTGGGGTAGAAAGAGTTTTGGATTTGAAGCCAGAAGGGAAGAGGAAAAGGAAATCACATTTATTGAGTGTTTGCACTTCACCATTCAATTCATCAGATCTTTCTTTAGCTCCTACTATGAGCCAGGCATTGTGAAGGGCACTACAGGGTAGTGGTTCCAGGACATGGGAGCTGGAATTTCAGCTCTACTGGTTAAGTGGAACTCACTGGTAAGTGGGACCTTAACATCTTCTTATTTAACATCTCCTGTGCCTCAGGATCCCCATCTGTCAAGTTAGAATGCTAATAGTGTCCACCAATAAGAGTGATGTGAGGATGAAATGAATTAATAATATAGAGCGAGATGATGATGGTGATGATGATGACAATGACAATAACGATGATGGAGAGGGGTTGGGATCAGGACTCAACCAGACAGACACTCACTGCTCTCATGTTGCTCACAGTCGTGTATGTGTGTGTATGAGTGTGAGTGTAGGGTAGAGGTGCTGAGGGATGGACTTGGAATGTGAGACAGGTATAAAGAATTAAGTAGAGTAAAGCACAGTGAGTATTACTACAGGGCAGTGGAGAGTATTGTGGAAGTGCACAGCAGGGAGCCCCAGCCTCGTCTCAGGTCAGAGAAGCATGCTAGAGAGAGTGATGTTCGAGTGAAATTGAAAGGAGGAATAAAAGTTAGCTGGGCGAGGGGCAGTAAGGGGAGGTTATGTTCTGTGTTCTGGGCAAGAAGAACAGTATACGTGAAAGTCTGAAGAGAAAAGCAGTCCTGTGGTATTTAAGGAACTGAGGAGATCCAGTGAGTCCAGAGCATGGGATGTGAGGAGAGTGGTGAGACACGGAACTAGCAATGAAGTCAGAAATCAGACCATGGAAAACTTGTGAGTCACGTTGAGGAATTCGAATGACTAAGAGCCAGGTATTGTCCTTGGGGTTTCCATTAATTCCTTCAAGCATCACAACTCTGTGATATAGGTGTTATTAGACCCATTTTGTTTGGGCTCTGAAAAATTGTCACTTACCCAAAGGCACAGACTTAGAAGATAGTAGTCAGGATTTGAACCTAGGTCTCTCTAGCTCCAAAGCTAGAGTTCTATTGATGATACTGTATGCCTTCTGAACTTGAAGTCTGGCTGTTAGCTTTATGACTTTGGACTACCCTCAGTTTACTTACCTGTAAAATAGGTAGCATATTAATAAATACCAGCTCATAGACTTGTAAAAACAAATGGAAATATACATAAAGTGCCCAGTATAGTGTCTGGCATATAGCAAGTTCAGTGACTGCTTATGGACCCAGATTCTTGACAGAGAAATGT
Organism: Equus quagga; assembly: GCF_021613505.1. Taxonomy (NCBI): domain Eukaryota; kingdom Metazoa; phylum Chordata; class Mammalia; order Perissodactyla; family Equidae; genus Equus; species Equus quagga. Next base: position 36,415,246 of record NC_060280.1, on the reverse strand, counting down.
TTTCCCTTCACGGTCCCATGAACTGAGACAGAACCCCATGAGCTGCCACCTGCTTGTTGGCTTGGTTGTCAGTCATCTTTCCAAGGACCACTTGAAATCCACCTAGAAATCACCTTTGCATCACCTTCGTAGAAGGGAATCTACTCCCTGAGCTACTTGCCGGGTCTCAGTGCAGAAGGCTCCCCTTCTGGCCTGCAGCCCTGCAGTCACTTGAGCTTCAGTTCACTGGTAGGGGTGACCCCGAGGCTTCTCTGCTTCTCCCAATCATCCTTCCCTTCATGGAGTCCCTGAGCATCCTTTTCCTCTTCCTCTGGAGTCCACTGGGCTTGTTTTGCCTACACCTTATGAAATGAGTTCCTTTGCTGGTTTGAATTGTATTTAACTTTATTGGTCTCAAGGGCAGAGACTGTCTCAACTGTGTACTTCCTACAGTGATTAGCACAGTACTATATTAGGGACTCAATAGATTACCAATTGTTTTCACCAGGGTAGGGCTTTATGGATACCAAGGCTCTTTTGTATAGTTTTTTTTTGGTAAGGAATATTGGCTCTGAGCTAACATCTGTGCCAATCTTCTTCTATTTATTTGTATGTGGGTCACTGCCACAGTGTGGCTTGATGAGTGGTGTAGGTCTGTGCCCAAAATCTGAACCCACGAACCTCAGGATACCGAAGTGGAGTACACGAACTTAACCACTATGCCATCCAGCCAGCCCCAAGATTTTTTTTTTAAATCTTCACAAGAGTCCTCTGAAGTAAATGAACATGTAGTATTCTTTTTAGCACAAGTTGGAGAAACTAAGGCCTACACTTAAGCAATATGTCCGTTAATTCTTTAATTCTGTAGAGATTTACTAGGTGTAAATCTGTCTCATGGGCTAGGAGAAGAGAGCTGAAAGACGTAATCCCTTCCTTCAAGGATGAGGCAGACATTGGAACAAATAATTATACACAGCAAGTGAAGTTTTAGGACAAAGAAATGATGAAAGTATTTAACTTTATTTAAAAATAGGGAAGATCAGCGAAAAATTCAGAGAGAAAGAAATGGTTGCATTGAACCTTCAAGGATTGACTTCATGCCGCAGATAGGGTGGGAGGGAGGGCATCCCAGGCAGAGGATATACCACAGCTCATAGGAGTGAGAAGACAGGCACTCTGGGAGGCTCTGCAGCATCAGCTTGGCTGACAGGAGGTCCATAGGAACGGGGTGCTGGTAGAAGGAAAAGATGGCGATAACTCCCACTGGTAAGACCTCAAGGTCCCCAGGGCCTGCAGGAGACTGAGAGGGCCCTTCCCAGTCATGCAGTCTCCCAGTCCCTAGGCCTCCTTCCTAGAGGCATACACAGTCATTACGTAATCTGCTTTAAACTTTGGAAGGGCTCCCTTTTGTCTCTGCTTCCCTGCCCTTCCAGCTTGTCTGCACATAGATTGTAATCTCCTGTCCATGCTAAAAGAACACAGATCTTATCACAGGAGCGACCTGTGACCTGACTACTTGGAAGAATAAAGGTTACCAGGTGAAAGGACATCTCTGTCATTTACTCTCTGTGGCGTGACGTAACTGAGAAGGCATAAATTCTGTCTGCGACCAAACACCTGTGTTCCTCTTTCACGGGCAGGGTCACCAGAGGGGAGCATTAAATTGCTCTTCAAATGAGTCAGACCCGTTGTTCCCAGGAGACGGGGCTGGTGCAGCGTGAGCTCCGTGGGCAAGTCTGACCAGGCCCCTCTCACACTTGCCTGTGTTTGCCTTGCAGCTGTGTAAATGAGTATGGAAGATTATGATTTCCTGTTTAAAATTGTTTTAATTGGCAATGCTGGTGTGGGGAAGACGTGCCTAGTCCGACGATTCACTCAGGTAAGAGAACTCACAAGGCCAGGGTTGGGTTTCTCAGTCTGGCCTGCGGGGTTAGGGGAACCTAATAGGAAGGGTGAGGGGTCCCAGTGCTAGGCTCTTGGCTGCTAGTTCTTAACATGCCCTTTGAAAGTGCTCCAGCTTTGCAGCCTAGAGTTTTTTAAACCTTCTCGAGGGAGTTTGGCTGTGTGGATCACCCCCCCACCATTCTTCTTGTTGCTTCCTTTAATGAAAAGGGCAAGTAGTTTTGCTTTCAGTGTGTAGTATCAAAAATACATTATTAAGTAAGAAATAGATTATTAGTTAATAGGAATCCAAAGGTAGAAATCAATGAATCTGGACATCAAATTATACCTATTAATTTTTTTAAAACTCAAATACAAATTAAACCAGTCGAACTCCCTGTGTATGCCTTCTCCTGTCCTCCCAGAAAACGGAATGAATCATTTTGGTTTAGAACCACATGTGCTGATTTTTCTAGATCTGTTAAATGGGAATGAAATTTGCATGATCTAAGAACAATTTCTCTTTGGAGCTACCCTTTTGAGAATTATTGCCAGCGATTATATACCTGTTTTTATATAGAAATGGGTAGGAAATCATTCTGAGATTGACTTTTCTTTTGTGTTTTCCTGGAAGAATATGAATGGCATCCTTTTCAGGATTATCATGCATTTTCATAAGGTGCCAGTTGGGAAAGTTGAGAGTAGCTCCTCTCTCTAAGGCGTAGGGCAACCTGGTGCCATGGAAAGAACACTGGCCCGAGAGCCGAGACACAGGTCCTAGTCCTGGCTCTGCCCGAGGCTGATCCTGTGATGAGGGAGGGGCTCCCTGCCCTGCTGCACATGAGGGGCCTGGTGATCTCCAAGGCCCCTTCGAGCTCTGCCAGTCTGTGGTTCTGTGGAAAACGGGAGAGGCAGATTGGATAACACAAACAGCTTCAGGGCACGGGCACCTTTGGAAATGCCAAGGTTTTTCCTGTGATAATGAGCACGTGCTTTTTACTAAGCCTTGGCCTGGTTGAAATCAAAAGTAGCAAGCTAACAGGCATCTGGGCTCAGTCAACCGCCATGGCGTTATGTTGGAAACTCCAACTGGTTTTACTTCCACTTTACGTTAGTCATCTTTTCTGCTTTTGGCAGGAGGACAAGACTGCAGAGATGTAGAGACGTTTTCAGTCCCTGTGTCAAAAGTTGCCCTTGACCTTGTTTTATTACTGAAAGATCCCTTAGAGCTTATTCTGCCCACTCCTCTCCTTTCACACATGAAAAACTCAGATGTGAGGGATGAAATGACTTGTTAGCCTCTTGTGTCATGTTAGTGGCAAGGCTAGCATTAGAACCTAGGTCTCTTGGTTTTCAGCCTGATCATTTTTATCTTCTGCATGTTCTAAGCTCTGAGACCATAGAAATCTGGCTTTTCTCTTTTAAAAGAAACCTTGTTATTAGAGGTAAAAGTGCTTGTTTTTGAACACTGATTTTTACCAATAAGCACACCACCTCTTATTGTTCTCTTTTGTCTACTTTTTACCCCTCCCAGTCCCTCAACTGCCCCCAAAGTTCATATTTCATAGACAAGATTATGTTTGTTTGTTATTTAATAGACAGTTAAAATGAATTGGATTCAGCTGTTCTTGAGGCCTAAGGAGTTGGGGAACAAAATGATGCGGGAGACATTGGGGAGAATTTGTTTTATTTTTTGGCATTTGTTAGACTGTGAAACAGCTGGAGCTATAAACTTCAAGCTTGGCAGCCTTGTGTTTGAGCCAAACCAAAATAGAAGAAAATTGATTCAATATTTGTAAGTAAAGTTATGAATGTTTATATTTACATCTTTTGCAGACATGCACTGGAACATTTTTGTTGGTTTGAAGCTCAGTCTTTTAAGTTCAAATTTTAATTAAAGAGAACTCTCTTGCTAGGGAATGGACTTAATTAAAGATGCCCCAGTCTTAGCTGCTAGAGCTAATAGAGTCCCTTTTACTTTAATTTCTGGAAATTCTGGAATATAAGTGAAGTGGAAAGAGAAACGAGGTGAGGAGTTCGTTCTTGATAGAACTACTACCTCCAAATCCCTCCCTAAGCTTACAGGAAATATTATGTAACAGTAAGTTACATTATACATGTAATTTTGCTAAAATCTTATCTTTCTAGTTCAGCTTTCGGTTTGAGGTAAAGCTGGGTTTTTGTTTTGAAATGCGTCAGCCTCAAATTTATTGAATTTGAGCCCAGAGAGGGGAACTGGTTTGCCTGAGGTCACACAGAGATCCTAAGGCTACTGCCTCCTGATTTAGCGCTATTTCTACTATATTTTCTCCCGGAGTGATTTTATTTTCCTTGATTATTTTCCCAGTGTCATTGACCCTGATCTCATGTAATTATGTATGTATGGTACCATTGCACTGAGGAAAATAGTTGTCACCCTCAGGGCAGAGGGAAATTCAAAAGCTTCGCTGTCTCATTCATACTTCTCGTACTGAGTGCTTGTTTTTCATATTGGCTGTCCACCCCGTCGCTGTCTATGCCCTAGACTGATAACCAGTTTTAATCTTCCTTGATTTTGCCTCTTTTACAGCGCCTCTCTGTTTTGCCCTCATTCTCACAGTCTTGATCTCATCCCCGTGGCTTTCTGCTCCTCGGTTGTATCTTTGTGTCTGATTTTTCTGTTTCATTCTTTGAAATCAGATCCCCCTGCCCTTTCCCAGTTCTCTCCCTTCACCTTCTCTGTCTTTCTCCCCCTTTCCCTTTCTTTCTTCTTCTTTCAAGCATTTCTCTCTCCCCTTCATCGCCTCTCTCTCCTCCCCTCAAAACATACGTGCAAAGTTAAGTTAAACAGGGCTCCTAGGACACTAAACAGAGTTCTCTTTTCTCCTAGTTAACTCAGCCAAAAGAAGGGGCTGGCAATGGGTACTGATGGGAGACAGGGAGGAGAATGTCATTTAATTGAAAGATTGGCTTAATTGTTATTTTCCATTATTTCTTCTGTAGGGTCTTTTCCCCCCAGGTCAAGGAGCCACAATTGGAGTTGATTTTATGATTAAGACAGTGGAGATTAATGGTGAAAAAGTGAAGGTAAGATGCAAAGTGTTCAGTAAGGCTCTCACTGTGCTGTGTGAGAAGAAGTAGTATTTTCCTAACATTTATTTAATCTCCTCATTGAAACCCTTATTGAAAATGATATACTCGGCCCTGGCAGCTTATTTCCAAACAGAATTCTTCTCTTTCCTTTATGGGGGCAGGAAGAGGTTGTGGATGATGTGTTTACAGATGGGAAGACAGAGAGAGAAGGGCTCAGGCAAGTTGGTCCTGTCTCCTGTCCCATCAGAGGTGATGGAAAAAAAGGAAGAAATTTCTTTTTGGGATCACCTGAGTTGGGCCAATAAGCAGTGCTACCTCTTCTGAACAGCAGCCCCAGGAGAGAGCCTCCTGATTCCTCTGTTCGTTGTGGGTCATTCAGTTGTATGAATCATTTACTAGAGTCATCCTGTCTCTCCCACCCTACCCCTATCCCTAGGAAGAGAGAAATACTAAATGAGGGGCCCAGGAGGGATCCATGATCTCTCTCTTCCCCTTTGTGGCCTCTGGATGGTTTGGTACCTGTAAGAACTATGGTATGTCCAACAACAGGTGAAGGGAGGTAGTTTTTATCCAGGGCCTAATATGTGGCAGTCCCTCTGCTAGGTGCTTTTACATGTGCTGTCATATTTAACTTAATCCTTACTGTGAACCCTGTGAGGTAAGTGGTAAATTGTCTTCATTTTATAGGTTTCAGAGAGGTTGAGTGACTTATTTGTCCATGGCTAAACAGTTAGGGAGGTAGGCAGGATCTGAACCAGTTTACTGAGTCAGGGCACCCGCTGCCTCCCTGGGTCTCCTCTGCCGTGAGAGAAGAGAGGAATGAAGGCACAATAGGCCTGTCCCCTTGGAGCAAGGAAAGGAAGAAGGTGATGGGAAGAAATGTGAAGTGAGACTGAATCATGTGGAAGGAGGGTAGAGAGACTGATCTTTGGCACTGTGGTCTACCTGCCCCTCAGAGTTTGTGAAATTCCACTCTCAGATCATTCAGAGCTGAGGCCCATGGAAAGAAGCGATGACCCTGGCATTAGCAGCACAGTGAAAACTGTGGTATCAGGGTTCCAGCTAGATTCCAACCTAAGCATCCCAAGTTTGAGTCCACGTCATTTGTACCCTTCTCCCATGTGTACGTGTGCTCCTGCCTTCGAATGCCTTGGCAAGGGCAGAGGAGCTCCAGGTGCTTTTGCGGCATTTCATAGGCCCACAGAGAAGTGTTTAGGACGAGGCTCCTGAGTGGGGGCAGAAGCTCTCCCAGTGTCTCTTCCAGCCCTGACTCCTCAAAGTGATTCCTTACTGTAGACACATCTACACCCAAAATGATGGTGATGGAGAGCTGGGGGCCCTGGAAAACAAAAGCAGAGTGTAAAATTCACGTAAATGCCAACTGAAAAGCTCAGAAAAGTAGTGCATTGGGGTGGGGAGAAGGAGCTAGGATGCGGGGATGGGAAGGACACAGGAGTGTGGCCCCAAGAGGTGTTGGTGGGAAGAGCCACTGGTAGCTTTCTATTGTTCCAGCAGAGCGGAAGTGACTGTCATCCCGAGGAGTGGAGTAAAGATAAATACTGGTTCAGGCATTTTACTTCCAAATGTTTGAGTTTCTCATTTATATACATGTATGTGTGGGAGTTCATTCCTTTGACCAGAAATATTAGTGCCTACCGTGTGCTAGGCACTGGGAATGAATAGATGTGGATAAGAAATGGTGGCCACTGTGAAAGAACTGGCTCGTTTTTCTTTCCTGAATCCCTGGGTGTAGGTATTATATTTATTCCATTTTCTGTGAACCATAACCTCATTTTTAAGTGCTTATTACACTCAGCTAAAATCCATTTTTTTTTTAAATAACATCTGACTCCACCACGAGAGCACAGGCTCTCTGAGAGCACGGTTTCTGTCTTCCTCCTCTTGTGTTGGTACAGCTCCTGTCCCCGTCGTGGCTTTAGGCCTCTAGATCTTAATCTATAAGAAGTGAGGGTTGCTAATCTCCTAAATCCAGTCCTAATTAATTCACCTGTGGTTCTTTCTAGCCATATATGTAGATTCAAGACACAAAGTGACCCTCTTCAACCACATTAATCCAAGGGCCTCATTAACACTTGGACACATGAGGAGCAACTTCTCAGTCCTTCAGTAGAAGAGAGCAGAGCTGCTCAGGCTTCACCAAGGAAACAGTTGTCTTATTGTTGTCCTCATTCTTTAACATTTGGTGAATGCCTCTTCTTGGTGACGTTGAAGTCTTCTTGCTAGCAGTTTGCAGGCTTTCTCAGAGCCCCATAGAGTCAATGGAAAAGAGAATCCGCTGGTGGTTTGTACAGGATCACCTGCCACGCAAGTGTCAGGGCAGGACTAGAACCTGGATCTCTCTCCTGACTTCTCATCACCCCCCTCAGCCTCCTCTTTCCTGGAGGGTTTCTAGGATGGCTCCAGGATTGAAGGCAGGGGATCAAAGGTATTAGTAAGACGTTAGTAGCTATTAAGGCTTAGTGCCAGGTCAGTAAAGGCAAAGTTGAGGAAGAGACCCCTCTCTTAAAGTGGTCTGTATTATGACGGGCAGAAAATAGAATTAAAACATATATAGAATTTTCTTGTATCCATTGATTTTTTTTTTTTTTAGTCAATCATAAATTAATGAGTAATAAGCAAAACTCTAAGCTCAAACTACATTTTAACCTTAGGAGACTAATCATATTAGAAATAGAAGATTTGCTGGATTTCTCTCGAATCTGGTATGTATTGCATAGATAAGAAAGTCTTAAAAGTATGCACATATATTTGCTCATTTGACCATTCCTCCATCCATTTATTCGTCCATCCTCTGTTATAGTAGATGCTTTGTGCCAAGTACTGTGTTAGGTAAAACGTCTTTGCTCCCAAGGAACTTGCTATCATCTGGCTCAAACATTTTATCTATGAAACCTTCTTTAATACCCTACTAATCATCGCATAGAATTAATTCTTCCTTTGTGATTCCATATCTTTTGTTCATTCGGTTAGCTGTCATTCAAATGTGTCCACCACGTACCCAGGTACTGTGTTAGGAAGGCACTGGTGGTATAGGGTTAAATAACAGACAGCCCTTACCTCAAAGAACTGTCTAGCAAGGAGACACACTAGTAAACCAGTGATTGCAGTAGGTTATTATGATGGTATGGCAATAGAGGTGTGAGTAGTGGTGCAAAGAAGAGAGTAGATGAACAGAGTAGTGTGTGCTGGAGGTGAGAGGGTAAGAAAGACCATGGCTGTGGTATTGAGAACATAGTGACTGGCAAGAGACTAACACTAGGAGACTCTTTCTCCTGCTGGTGCCTCTTTAGTAGGATATCTTGTATTTTCTTATGGTTAGTTAACTGTGTCTGCCCTCCCTATAGACTGTGAGCTCTTTGAGATCAGGGGTCGTGTTTTATTCATCTTTGTATCCTCCTTGTGCTTAGCACAACACTCCGCGTATATTAATGACCTGTAAATGCTGAAAAGGAGCAAAGGAAATGCAGAAAGAATGACGAAACCAGATTGAATGATAAGGGCAGTGGAATACAGATATCCTCAAGAATCAACTATAAAGCTAGAAACAGGCAGCCTCCTATGAGAAAGCAGCACACATCTTGGCAAGGCCATACAATCACTATTCTAGAAAATATTTCAGTGATTTTCATTCTCAAAGCTGTTCTCAGGATGTGCCAGTCATGAGAACATGCTGGTTTCTAATGATTGACAGTATTCACTCCAACCACAAGTGTTTTTACAAGCTCAGTGTGGCATTCAGACAATAGTCTGTTATTCTAAGGCACATCTTGGCAGAGGGGAACCGTGTCCCTAGGTTTGAGGCAGAGCAGAGAAATAGCTTTTGTCCCAGCAGAAGCCCTAACATCTGTATGGTGGCCTTCAGCATGCACAGACTTTCATGTGCATCATCGAAGAGCAGCTGCAGCTTCAAATCAAAGGAGAGCCTGTGTGCCGCTGTTGGTGGCAGGGACTGCCGGTCACTCATCAGTCTCAGCTAAACTGGTATGAGCAGAGGGTGACACCAACTGCCTCATCCTCTTTGGATGCAGGTGTATATTTAAATCAGTTTCCGGGGCAAAGGCAGCATGATGGCCTGGAATGAGTCCTCAACTGGCAATAAGAAAGGCCTGGAGTCTGGGTCCCAGCTTCATGAGCGGCCAGTGAGGAGATGGGGTTGCCTGTTAATGAAGCAGGGGGCGTAAACTTGCCTCCCCGACTGGGATGTTAAAGGGGTTAAATGACACCATCAATAAATATTTGAATATTTACTTTTTGCCAGACACTCTACTTGGTGCCCAGGATACACCTGTGAGTAAAATGAACCCCAACTTCCTCCCTCATGAAACTTTCAGTTTAGTGAGGAAGACAGCTATTAAACAAATTAGTACAAATAAATAAATAATTCAAGGACATCAGGCGCTGTGAGGGACAATTACAGGGTGGGTTGCAGGAGAGAATATGTGGGGGGTAGAGGATGGGGAACCTGCCCGAGTCTGAAGGTTCCAGAAGACCTTCCCTGAGGAAACGATGTTCCTTTAGTGGGGGTGAATGCACCTTGTGACATGTCAAATTTATGCAGTTAGAAGGGAAGATTATTACTATTGTTGATGTTATTTCTCAGTCCTTCTGATTCGTTCCACACAGCGGTCTCTCTGGAGAACAGTTCTCTTCCTGTTGGCTTCTGCTCTGTGCGGGGAAATTCAGGGAGAAGCGAGAAGTGTTCTGCCTTCGTTGTTATTAGAACCATCAGTTATTAGGTCTTAGAACTGGTAGATGACTTCAGAAAATGTGAACTTTCAGCAGGTTTCATAGTATTAATCATTTTTTGTAAAGAAACCATTGAAGCCCAAAGAGATTAAGTGACTTGCCCAAGGTCACAGGGTTTAAAAGTAGTGGAAGAAAATTATTTTCTCTGTCTGGCGTGGTATTGTTCCTATTTTCATTAACAAAGATAGTGCCTTAATATAGTCGTTTGAATTTTGAACTGGAAAAGGTAGTGAAGATGGATTTTCTCCCTCTCCAGTTGCTGACTGAAATGCCAATAATCACAAAATGACAGCTTGCGATGTATCCCGACTTTTATAATACATTGTGGTTAAGAGCATGGACTCTGGGATATACTGGCTGTGAGATGCTGAACAAGTTAATTAATCTCTCTGTGCCTCAGTTTCCTCAAGTGATTAGTGGATATAGTAATAGTACCTACCTCATAGAGTTATGAAGATTAAGTGAGTTATTACATGTAAAGTGCTTAGAATAGAACTTGGCACATGATAAATATTTGGTATGTTTTTGTGTGTGTGTGTGTGTTTTTTAAGAATAAAGGGGAAACTCTTAAATAACCTAACAAAGAAAAAAACAAAAAGCAAAGCAAGCCCCTCTCCTAAACGAGACACAATCAACAAATTAAAAAAACTTGAAGTGCTTTATTTTTAGGGCAGAAAAATAACCATGAAATTATTTGCTCCCATTTCTAAACTAAAGTAAGACAATGCTTGCTTTCTTTTCTGCTTCTCCAACCTGATGCTTCTCTTACGCCTTTACAGCTTCAGATCTGGGACACAGCAGGTCAAGAGAGATTTCGGTCCATTACCCAGAGTTACTACCGAAGCGCCAATGCCTTGATCCTCACCTATGACATAACCTGTGAGGAATCCTTCCGTTGCCTTCCCGAGTGGCTGCGGGAGATAGAACAATATGCTAGCAACAAGGTCATCACTGTGCTAGTGGGTAAGTAAGAACTAACGAGGAGGGAAATTGATTTATGGGCATCAGAGAATTTATAATCACACAAAGCCTTGTGCCTTGGTGCCTTCCAAGAATATAGTCTACAGCTATATAATTCATGTAGTCAATATTCAGTTCTTTTGCAACTGAAGAGAAAATGAAATAGGTCCTATCCCATGGTAATGGTTTAGAAAAGTAAAGGAGAAAATATCACTGATTGATTTTTTTATCAGTGCAGGCTCTAGGGAAGAAGATGGACTGCCATGAAAGTTATGTGGGCTGCTAAACATTTTTAAAAATCTAATTATGAGATCACGGACACTGCTGGTCTAGAAGTAAATATATGTCTTAGGTTGATACAGAATTCATTATTGAAGCAATTGCTTATTGCCTAAAAAATGTACTTTGGTTTATTATTTCTCTTCTTACATTTATGCTGATTTGAGAAATTCTGATTTTCAAAAAGAATGCACTAAAGGCAATTCTGCAGTTTGTTTCATCTTAGAGGAGGGTAGAACCTCTGTTTAGTTAGAGGGAAAAGCAGAAAACAACTCATGATTTTCTATGGTGACACATACACCCATTAAAAATGGAATTGCAATGAAATGGACCAGATCCTTAAAAACACCTCTAGTGGTGATGGAAAAATGTTAATAATATATTGTTGTTAAGATGTTTTCTTCCAGGGGCTGGCCCCGTGGCTGAGTGGTTAAGTTCGTGCACTCCGCTTCAGTGGCCCAGGGTTTCACCGGTTTAGGTCCTGGATGCAGACATGGCACTGCTCATCAAGCCACGCTGAGGTGGCATCCCACGTAGCACAACCAGAGGCACTCACAACTGGAATATACAACTATGTACTGGGGGGCTTTAGGGAGAAGAAGGGAAAAAAAAAAAGAAGATTGGTAACAGATGTTAGCCCAGGTGCTAATCTTTAAAAAAAAAAAAAAGTTCTCTCCCCAGGAAAGAACAATTGATGTATATTCTAGCAAGACCTGAATTTTAGAAATTAGGGTAGAAAAACTCAGAAACCTTGTGAAGTTACAAATTATGGTTAACAGTAAGCTAAGTAAACTTTCTTTTTTGTGTGTGAGGAAGATTGGCCCTGAGCTAACATCCATTGCCATTCTTTCTCTTTTTGCTTGAGGAAGACTGTCCCTAGGCTAACATCTGTGGCAGTCTTCCTCTATTGTTTTATATATGGGATCCTGCCAAGCATGGCTTGATGAGCCGTGTGTAGGTCTGTGCCTGGGATCTGAACCTGTGGACCTCCAAAGTGAAGCATGTGAACTTAACCACTATGCCAGCAGGCCGGCCCCTAAGTAAACATTTTATGGTAAGCATTATAGCTAGGATATGTGTGCCAGGAATCATACAAGGAACTTTATATGTCATGATCCCTAATTTACAGTTGAGGAAACCAAAATTGAGAGAGGTGCAGTTCTTTGCTGAAGGTTGCACAGCATCTAACATTGACTCCAAATCCTGTGTTTGTTCAACTGTAATGTGCTGCTTTGTAACAAATTGCTGGACTTTTCCTTCTGGCCACTGGATTAGGTATTTGCCTCTCTCTGAGCTAGTGCTCCATGCCCAGTCCTGGAAACCCTCTTGCACACTGGAGAACCTTTGCCATGAAGCATTGGAAGCCCCCACTCTGGACTTGGGCTTTCTTTCTGTTTCACAGAAAGCCCTTGAGAACTTGAGTTAAAGCATGACTCCCTGGGATTCTATGTAAGAAAGCTGAATGAAGATTTGAGGGGAGATAATTAGTCATTTCAGTGTGAAAGAGGCACTTGGCTTGTTTTTTTTTAAACTTTTTATTATGTAAAATTTCAAACATAAGCAAAAGTAGAGAAAACAGTATAATGAACCCCTATGTACACATCTCTCAGCTTCAACAATTATCAACTCATGGCCAATCTTGTTTTATCTGTTCCCCATCTATTGTCTGCCCTCCCCTTCAGATTATTTTAAAGCAAATCCTAGATGTCGTATTAATTCATCTTTCAATATTTCAGTGTATATCTCTAAAAGATAATACTTTCTTTTAAAAAAAGAACCTAACCACAATGACATTTTCACACCTAAAAAATATTAATTCTTTAATAGCATCAAAAATTTAGACAATGTTCAAACTGTCCTTGATTGACTCATACATTTTTAAAATTTTGTTCAAATCAAGATCCAAATAAGATCCTTATGTTGTAATTGATTTTTATGTCCTTTAATTCTCCTTTTATCTGTAGGTTCTCTCTCCATTTTTTCTCCCTTGGAATTTATTTGTTTAAAGCATTTGTTTGTCCTATAGAGTTTTCCAGTCTGAATTTTGTTATTTCACTCCTGTGGTGTCATTTGACATATTTCTCTATCACTTGTTTTTCTTGCAGATTTGTAGGTAAATCTATAGGCTGGTTAGATTCAGTTTTTGTTTTTTTTTTTTTTTCTCCCCAAAGACCCCCCGGTACATAGTTGTATATTCTTCATTGTGGCTCCTTCTAGTTGTGGTATGTGGGATGCTGCCTCAGTGTGGTTTGATGAGCAGTGCCATGACCACACCCAGGATTCGAACCAACGAAACAGTGGGCCGCCTGCAGCGGAGCGCGCGAACTTAACCACTCGGCCATGGGGCCAGCCCCTGTTTGTTTCTCTTTTTAGCAAAAATACCTTATAATTGGCATTCTGAAAGATAGTTCTCATAGGACAGTCAATAAAAATTGCCTGATTTTTTCTTTTTTATTTACTACTTTTCAAAGTAATGAGTTTGTTCCCTAATGTCTTCTAAAACTATTAAAGTTTGTTTATATTTTGGATATCATTATAAATTTCAATATGTTTGATGTATTCCAGTCCCTTGCAATTATTATTATGATGCTTCAATTATTCCAGCTTTCACAGTGGAGCTTCTTCAGATGGGCTCCTGAGTCCTTTTGACATGACATGGAATCTTTGATAATGTTCTTGCTTTCTGGTGGAAGTGTTCCAGGCACACTTGTGCATTTCCTATCTCAAACCTGGAATTAGCCGTTTCTTCAAGAAGCACTGTTTCTCTTTAATGGAAAGCTGTATTTAGAGACTATAACCTAGGTGATAGGAATCCTCCTTACTAGTGGATGGGTCATTGCTTTTAGGCCTTTCAGTGGACAGAACTAGTGTGTGTGTGCGTGCAGTGAATTCTGTAGTGTCCACAAGGGATTGTCTTACTAGGCTCTACTAAACATTTGACTCACAAGACTACCAGAGGCCACTCTTGGCATCATGTTCACGTAGAAGGATACAGGACAGGAAACGTGGCTCAAGAACAGGTCAGCATCAGCCATTCCTCTTCAGTGGAAGTAGTCCTCGTAGCAATCCACATAGCTGTCCAGGACCTCCCGGACAGTTCAAGTGGGACGGAAAAAGGCTCACTTCAGGCAAGTGCAGGATCTGTCCTGGCCTAGAAGCCTCAATGCTCCATAGGAGCCAATTTCCCTTGTAACAACTCCATAGTCCTAACTTTCAGGATCTCTTCAGGTGAAGAATTGCCACACTCAGGGAAGCCCAAAGTTATGGCTTTCCATTAGATATTTATAATTCATACATAGAATTCTCAGGCCAGATGGAATTTATCAATCAGGGGTCACTTTTACCATAAGCAAGGTTGCCAAGTAACACAGTTGACATATTGCCTTTGTCAGGTTTCTGGGAGAAGAGACGTAGAAAATCTTTTAAAGATAAAATACACCATGAATTATTCACACTGATATTTCCATTTATAATTCAGGACTGAAGAAATTATGCTTCACCTCATTAATCTTATATCTGTATTTCCTTTTTCCCATGCCAAAAATCACAGTCCCAGTGACACCAGCATAATTGCTCATTTGCTTTATCCCCTTATCCACATATAGCAGCCTCGGAATAACAGTACCAATACTGCCACTGACAAGATGATCACTGCAGTGGGTCAAGATTTTTTCCTTCAGTTCTTTTTGTCCTTAGGGTGTATACCACTGGCGATGCCTGGTTAAATGGCTGTATCTTAAACTCACTTAAAATAGTTCCTCTCTGTGTGGTTATGCTACTTCATGATAAACAGCCTCATTTGTTTAATTTTGCTTTCAATTTTAGGAATTGCTTTTCAAATTTAATTTCGTATTAATTGTATAATTCTAATTAATTGTATAATTATGTAAAACATTTATAAGATTCTGAAGTCACATCTATAAAACGAAGTATATTTAGAGAGGTCTAGTTTCTATTCCTGCCCATCCCCCAACCTTGTTCCTTTCATGGGTAAGCATTATCTTTAAAGTTAAGATTTTGGTTTATTTTCCCATTGAAAAAATAAGCAAATAAAATGTGCGTGTGTATTTTCTTCATCCCTTTTTCGTAGATGGACAGTAGTGTATTATATACACTTTTTTCTACTTTGCTTTATTCCACTTTAATATATCCTAGTGTCTCATTCCATGGCAGCATAGAGAGATATTCCTCATTGCTTTTTACAGTGGCAAATAACTCCAAATAACTTTAGATGCACCATAGTTTATTCAGCCAACACCCCCACTGATGGACATTTGGGTTGTTTCCAGTTCTGTGCCATTACAAATGGCACTAATATTTTAAAAATAAACATTCCAGTGATCACAGTCACATTTGCTTTGCTTTACTCGCCCATCTGTCTGGTTTGACTTCAGATATGGAATTGAATTTTGATTCTTTTGAGCCTGCCAAAAGTCAAATGATGATTCCTTCTTTGATTTACTCCTGTTTTAGGCAACAAGATTGATCTGGCCGAAAGGAGAGAGGTCTCCCAGCAGAGAGCTGAAGAATTCTCAGAAGCTCAGGACATGTATTATCTGGAGACCTCAGCCAAGGAATCCGATAACGTGGAGAAACTCTTCCTTGACTTGGCGTGCCGCCTCATCAGTGAAGCCAGGCAGAACACACTTGTGAACAATGTATCCTCACCCTTACCAGGAGAAGGGAAAAGCATTAGCTATTTGACTTGTTGTAATTTCAACTAAAGGCTGAGGCAAAGAGAAACAAAAGGAATCAGCAGCTGCCCTGATGGGCCACGAATTGCTAGGGAGATGTGGCTATGACTGTGGTTCCCGCTCTTGGACCTTCTGACTCCTGTGGGCTCCTGAGCTTACAAAGCATGGCAGGCCAAGGGCCTTGTCCACAGGCCAGCATTAGCAGAACATATAATGGTTTCACCCTTTTGCAGTCTGGAGTCGGAGCAAGGAGAAAATTTGCACTAGGCGCTCCATGATCTGCAGAGCATGTTGCTTTTGTTTTTTTAAAAAAGCAAGTAAAAGCGCATTCCTGAGCACAGCCCAGGGGGAAATGTACTGTAGGGTTCCCTCCTGCACGTCAGTGGGTGCATGAAGGGGCTGTTCTTTAGGGCTTCTGGGGGCCCTGGTTTTCTTGTCTACCAGACAAACCAAAACTGGGAAGGCCAAGTCCTGTCTCTGTGGTGCATATTGACGACCCCATGGAGATTTTCAAAAGTGTTATTTCTCTTGTCCACAGGCACTTTCAAGAACTTTGGGATGTAAAAATGAAATGAAACCTTTACCCATCACCAACAGTAACAGTCATTGTTTTAATAATATATCCAAGCTCCATGACTCCTTTTGGTGCTAATGATTCCACTCTATCACAGACCAAACGTTTTAGTACATTGATGTCCTTAAATGTATTACATAGAAATAAAAAAAAAATAAGGGACGTCTATGAATCAGCACTCTTTCTCAAAGTCTCATTACTACCTTTTCTAGGGTGGGTGTGTTGGAAAAAAGAATACTTTCCTTTTATGTTCCCCTCTAAATCTCTACCACCTTCTTCTATTTTCTTATCTTTCCTGCCCTGTAAGTAAACAAAAAAGTTTGAAAAATGAAAAAACCCCAATGGTCTGATGATATTCCAATATAAAAGATTAGCTCTAAGACATTATGAGTAGTGTGAGGAAACAGACCAGATCTGACCAAAATACTGTGGATTAATGGACTGCAGTGCAGAGTTCAAGCAGAGCACAGTCCTTGGTAGCAGGTCGCACCTTTTACTTCCTGGTACTATCCATCTTGGACAGACCAAGGCTTAGGCTTTTGTAGATGTTTTTAGTATGATAAGTGAGAATAGCATCAGATAAAGTCTCACGAACCATTTTTGTATCTTCAATGATAACCTTAGAAAAATTCTGCTTGTGGAAGCAGGTTGAGTAGTCGTTTGTCACCTCCTTCTTGTAGTAACGTTACTCTCAGACTCATGACCATACATTCTTTCCTGTTTCTTTTTCTTTTTCTCTCTCTCTTTCCTGGTCTCCTCCTGCTTTCCTCCTAAACTCTCTCCCTTCCTTATATGCATGTGTTGCTGCAAATCTCCAATTCAGATGGAGATGTATATGCCTTTACGTAGCCAATTTTAAAACAGGACTCAAAATGGAAGACATGCTGCTGAATATGTGTTACTGTTTCTTCAGTGCCATACTTTGATACCTTCTAATTTGTTTACTGATATAAATGCAAATCGGGAAAATAATTAAACCTGTATGCTGTTCATGCTGTCAGATGTTTCTGTAGCTTGCTGCTTAGCATAACGGATGGATGAGAATTGAATTAGGAGATGATATGTAATTTCCCTGTTGCTGTAGATGGTGGCAGTCTCCACCCTGCTGTGTTGATCTTTGAAAGCTATTTAATTTTAAAGAAGTGAGTCATATAGAGACATGATCTTGATACAGCATTTCTAGCATTTCTCTAGCACATTTCAGAGTGACCAATCTCTTGCACCTGGGAATTATATGTATTGTTCAATGGACTGATACTTTAGGTTGGCCTCACTGTGTCTGTCCTGATCCTGTGGGTAAGGGAAAGATTTCCCAGAAGTTTGAATTGTTTTTATTTTAGAATCTATCTCTACAGGAGAGAAACATCGTTTTCATAAACACCAACCAAAATAATTTATAATCGTTGCCTTTCCCTCCCCTTCTTCCTCACTGAGCCAGCAACTAAAGGTATTCAGAAAACAAGTTGATCAAGGTGGGCAGAAGAACTTCTCTTTTTAAACTGTGAGGAAATGTCCTTAAGTTTGGATTTTTGTCCTAAATGAAAGATGATAAATCTAATGTTCCCAGCACATCATGGCCCAGCTTTGTCTCACAGCAGCAAGTGTGTTGAAAATAAAGTTGCTTTGTGAACATAGAGGATGGGACTTTGTTAGACTGGACAAATTTTGTCATAAAATAACAGCTTCTAGGACCACGCTTGCATTCTGAAATTCTTATTCCCAGGGCTCAGCCTTCTCTGTCTACTTTGGCCACTCTCAGAAGGGGATTAGAAGGCTCTGCCCCTGGCTCCTTTCTTCCCTGTTACTCCTCCCAGCCTTCCTGTAACTTATAGTCACCCCTCCATGGCCCATCAGTGGGGACACAGGATAATGTAGGGCTTGCTTTCTTTTTTTCCCCTTAGTTGTGCAAATTCCAGGTTAGGCCTTGTGGACACTTGTTCACTGTTGTATCTCAAGTTTGAGAACAATCCTTGACAATATCGTAGGTGCTTGATAAATGTTAGTTGAATAAACAACTTAGTGCCAAGAGGAGCTTTTCTGGTTAAAGAGAAATTTCTCAAACAGAACTTGAGAAAGGATACTAATGAAATGTGGTCATCTTAACCCAGGCCAGGACCGAAACTTGTTGGGCTTTCTACTAGTTCTTATTGTCATGGCAATATTTGCTAACGTGAGCCTTCTTAAATAAAAATGAATTCTCTTTTAGTGGTGGATGAAAAAGAGAGTTGCTTTCTCATAATTCAGTTTGACTTGATCTGACTCAAAGACTACCAGAATCCATGTCTGCTTCCATTTTTGGTATTATCTTTTTCTTCTTTTAATAAAGTTACTAAATATATGGTAATTTTTTTTCAATTTCCAATGAAAATACATCGTATTCATGGCAAGGAGTCAGGTTTGGGAGAATCTGTGAAATCATATAGCTTACTGATATTAATGATATTTTATTATGGCTTTGTGTAGACTGTAGCCTCAAAGGATTTTGTGCTTTCTCCTTTACCTATGCAAGGCTTTTTATTGCTTTCCTATACTTTTATTAGATCTATTGAATTCTATTAACATTTAATTTTGATTATACTGGGCCATTTGTCCATTCTGTGGATTACTTAGATTAGGCCATTGGCTTTTCTTTTTCCCTTTTTGTCATTTCGTGTTCGCATATCTTCCTGAGTAAAGTTGCAAGAAAATAACTAAAAATGAAAGTCGAAAGGATTGATTTGACAATATGTCAATTTCTGATTTAGAGTTTGGTATGGTGAAAAATACTGGCCAAAATAAGGTATTTGGATTAGGATTATTTATTTTAAGCAGTTTAGACTTGTTGGAGGGAGGAGGCAGAAGTGAACAGACGACTAGAGTCCTCTTCTTTCTTCTTCTGTCCATGAATGGATGCCTTTGGAGGACACCAGTGACTTCCAGTGTTAGAGCAATGATTTGCCTCATTTAACCTTTAAGCTATCCCATAATTCTTCCAGATCCAGCATCAAGTTTCAGTTAATGAATCATTCTGAATAAATACCAGTTGCAAGTGATTTTGAATTGGTCTTCTGACTAAAGTGAAAACTTGTTTTTTTATAAACCAAGCCACATGAATCAGGTATCACCTTATTATAATCAGAAAAAAACTTCATTTTTTTTCCCACAACCAAACCAATGGCTTTAAAGATAGACATTTTCTATTTATTAATCCTGCAAAACTGTGTATCTCAGGTCATAAAGTACTTTAGGGATCACTGTCCTATTA
This sequence comes from Equus quagga, assembly GCF_021613505.1. NCBI lineage: Eukaryota > Metazoa > Chordata > Mammalia > Perissodactyla > Equidae > Equus > Equus quagga. Next base: position 36,395,796 of record NC_060280.1, on the reverse strand, counting down.
TTCTCTGAAAGAGCTCTTCTAGAGTTTGCCATTTCTTTTTTCTAGAATTTTTTTTTTTTGACTGCAACTGGTTACTTACTTTCCATGACCAAGGTCCTGACAGGTGTGTTTTAATGCAACTATAATAATACTTTTGAGAGTTACCTTGAAAATTAAAAGCAGTGAAAAAACGTGTATCTCATGCTTCAGACAGAATGTACTCCACATAAGCAGTATGGTTGAACTCTAATTTTGGAATAAGAGAGGGATGTGTTTTCTTCTCTTTCTTCTTTTTGGATTTCATTTCTGGGACATGAGCCTACTCGTGTTTGGAAGGAAAGCTGCCTTCCTTACAGTCTTCACACTGGGTGTGAAGCATACTGAACTCAGAAATCATCATCCCTTCAAATAGCTAATTAATGTCGTAGTGTTAGAACGAGGGTGATGACGCTTCATCTCTTTTCCTCAGTCCATGATGTTGGCATGATAGTCATTTTTGAGAGCCATACTTTGAAACTAAAAACAAATTGAGGCATAACAAAGATGGTGAAGGAACTTAATTTAAGATGTTTGAAGAATATTTGAAGGATTATGGGACATTTAGCCTGGGGAAGAGAGAGGAATATAATTAGTGCATTAGAGTAAGACTCTGGTTCAAAGGGATGGAATGAGGCCCACTGAACAGAGGCCATAAGGCCACAGATTTGGGCTCCATGTCAGGGAGAACTTTCTCAAGAAGTTGATTCACCATGGAAGGGGCTGCCTTGGGTAATAGTCTCTGTCAAGCAGAGGCTAGATAAGAACTCAGCAAAGATGATGTGCAGAGGATCCCAGCACTAATTGGGGGTTGGACCAGATGATCTGTTAACTTAAGATTCTGTGATGCAGTACTTTGCCTTTCATAATGTGTTCCATTAAATATCTATTGACTCACAGCTAATGACTTTTCTTTTTAAAGGCTTTGCCCTTCTGCCAAAAGTGCATGTCACCCTCCAGTGAGGAGGTTGGTTGTATTTCGTTAGGCCAAGAGACAGGCTTACCATTATGCCCTTGGCTGGGATGGCTTTGTCAGTTCATTCATTGGTGACCTGTTGAAAACACAAACTGGTTCTTGAGTTAAAAATAGAAAGTAGAAGGTACATGAAATCATGGAAATTATGTATTTATCACTTAACCAAACATAGGTCATGCTGAGTTTAGTGAATTATTGGTGTCTCTTCAGGGCTTCAATAGGCCTTTTTAGCAGAGCAGAATCTTCAGTGAAAGATCCCATTAATATACTGACTAAAGATTTGCACTTCCCATCAGAGATGGGCTAGCAGGTCACTGGCATACAGCAGTCCCCAAGATCTATTTTGGAAAAATCTAAAATGACATTTGTCTGATTCCCTTGAAAAAACGTGATCTGAGAATGATTTCAAAAGAACTGAGGCCAACTCACTTCATGTAGAAAGTGACAAGACACAAGTCTGTGATTTGAAAATCCGAGATAACTATAAGCAGCATTTGCTAAAAAAGCCTGTGACCCAAATGATTCCACCTGCAAAATAACTTGTATCCTTGCCAGCTGATGGCTCTTCATTGGTCTTGCATCAATATGGTAAGAAATATACTTGAGATTGGATAAGACTTTGAATCCTTTGGATAAGAGGTCAGAGCACAAAAGCTAGCCACTTCTTTTTCTTTAATTGACTTCCTGAGATGCATGAGTCAAAATTTTACTTTGCCACTGAGTAAAAGCAGAATTTTTGGAGATGTGTTCTAGTTCCTGATAGAATCCTTGGTGGGTGACTTTGACACTTTGATGTAGGGAGGTGTATGGCAGGGCCAACACTAGGCTGAGTATGAAGAGTTCTAGTACTGCCACGAATTAGCTGTGACTTGATGCAAAGCACAATCTCTATAGCATCAGTTTCCTCATCTATGAGATAAACTTATATTACCTGTTAGGATTATTATGAAAATTAGATGAGATAAATTGAAAGTACAGTGCTTGGTAAACAGCACTCAAATATTAGTTCTTTTCTCCTTGATTAAGAGCAGACTTTGGATGGTCTAAGTATAGATCCTTAGGACAAAACAAAGAACCCTTCTTGACTTTGAAGAAAAGAGCTCCATTTCTGAAAAGGGCCTTAAAATGAAGTCACTTATTTTATGTATCCTTCTGCCGTTGGGCATTACTGTTACCCAATAGACTATTCACTTTCCATACTTCAGGAAAGCTATTCTCTCTCACTCTCTCTCCCAGTAGGCAATTCCAGGGTTGTAAACTCCTCATTATCAGGAAACTTAACCTTCTTACTGAAATACCTCACAGTGCAATTTAAACCTCTTTCTTCTTCATCCCATTCTCCATGGGAAGAAAAATTGGGGTTGATCCTATCTCCTTTTAAAGGGGCCATGTTTGCCATTTATTATTGCCCTTTTGCCTCATTTTTTTTTAATGACAGAAAAAGCTCATCAAAATTAACAATTATTCCCTTGGAGAATGTCAGGCTGAGTATTTATAAACTCTTAGCTTCTTATTGGTATCAGATTAAATCATAATCGTACTGTTGATTAACTCTTCAATTATACATGTATTTTTCTTCTTTAGTTGTAACATAATTGATAGCAAAGTCTGCTTCTGAAGAATTATTCTGGTTGTGTGGCTCTTGTTTCCTCCTCTTGGTAAAAATGGAGTCACAAATCCCTGTTTTGTCATCTGATTTTAGAATTTAATTTCATATATGACATTATTTGATGGACATAATTACCAACGCCCAAATTTAGCAGGATTTCTTTCCCTTTCTACTTGTGCACTAAGTTCTGAAATAAAAATCAGAGTACCAAATGCCTAATAAAGCAAAAATTCATGTACAGAATAACAAAAGATAAGATGCTGGGCTGTTTAGGATTTGTCACTAGTTGGTTGAATGGTGCACAGCTTTTTTTTAAGGTTACTCAGTTATGCCTAGATTAAATAACAATAGCAAAACTTGATAAGCCCTCTGAAAAACAGCTGCTAAACATATTGCTTTCTGGAATGTAATCTTTAGGAATAAATATTCTTGTCCTATACAATTGCAGAATGCTAGTGGAGCTTTCTTCTAAGCTATTTGATATTGATTGCCAATTGATTTATTTAAAAAAATATTTTGTTAATCCTCTTATCCCTTTAAGGCGTGTTGGGGCTTTCATGTCTCTGTTGTAGAAAATTTGAAATGACTGGAATGCTGGCTTCTAATTTCTGCTCATTGAAGTGTCCTCTAGACATACCAGATGTTTGGAGCTCCTTTGACGATATGTAAGGGAGCTACAGAGTGTATTTGAGCTAGTGTGTGAGTAAAGGTGCTGTTTTCAGCAAAATAACTCTGTTCAAAATTTTAGATAAGAAAGGGTTAAGAAGAGATTTTTGATAATCTAAAGGGAAAAAGTGTGCCCCATATATATTGTTGCACATACTTTAATGCATGACTTTTAGTATAGGGATGAAATAAAATGCAAAATACACAATTCTGGAGGTCTTCTCAGCAGCTAGTTAAAATATTTAGAGAAGCTGTTTTATGAAGACTTAGAGAATCCCTGATTTCCCTCCTTTTCCTATCTCTTTCCTTTCAAACGTGGATCTTTAACATACACGTAGTTTTAACAAACATATTAATCATATCTTATGAACTCAATTCTTAATATTTGGCTGTTGACTTTACGCATAGGCTCTCAGTAATATCTGAATACACCAGTATATAAAATCTAACCAGCAGCTTCAATACAAGCATAATACTTATTTTAAATGTTAATATACAGATATTAACAATACACTGTTGTGTCTTATGTGTTCATGTATTTTTTTTTTCGCTTAATAAAAAGCCTGTTAGAAATATAAGCCCATGATGACCTGAGTGTAATTAGCTGAAAACATTCTGTAGAAAGACGATTGTATGAAAACTTCAATCAGCATTTAAAAGAGGGGAGAAGAAACAGGAATCTGAACAAAATATTTTTAAAAGAAGTTGCATCTCTCTTTTTTAAATTAAGATATAATTCACACACCATACAGTTCACCTTTTTAAAGTGTACAATTCAGTGTCTTTTAGTATTTTCACAAAGTTGTGCAACCATCACCACTAACTCCAGAGCATTTTCATCCCCCAAAGAAACTCTGTACTCATTAGTAGTCACCCCGCCTCCAACCCCGGCACCTGGCAACCACTAACTTACCCTCTGTCTCTATAGATTTGCCTATCCTGGACATTTCATATAAATAGAATTATACAATATGTGGTCTTTCCTGTCTGGCTTTTTTCACTTAGCATAATGTTTTCAAGTTTCATGTTGTAGCATGAATCAATATATTCTTTCTATGGCTAAATAATATTCCTTGTATGTATATACCACATTTTATTTGTCCATTCATCAGTTGATGGACATTTGGGTGGTTTCCACTTTTTGGCTATTATAAATAATGCTGCTATGAATATTTGTGTACACATTTTTTGTGTGGGTATATGTTTCCACATTTCTTAAAAGTAATTAGTCTAGCAAATCAAGTCATTTGTCTTTAAGAGAACTTCTTAAAATCCTACTTAGAGGATGCAAATTTATAATCTTACATCAACTGGTCAGTTAGGAGACCCCTGAATAATGGCTAACTCCCCAATATGTCCATAAAAATTTTTCATTGAGCCTATCATTTAGACATGATAATCAATTTCATGATCACTGCTTCAATCTTGTAGAAACTGAGTTGTTGTTACATAGAGAATTTTTAACGTCTTCTTCATCGTTTTAAAGGACAGCTACAAATCGTACTGGAGAGGAGTACTCATTCAGTTTTCTAGGATTCAAGGAAGGGACACTTTTAACATAAAATTTTCTTTATATGTTGACTGTCTTTTAAAGTTTGGATTTTCCTTCATGAGAAAAGATTGTCAAATCATCAAACCACCTGACTGTTTATTGTAGCTTAAGTTTTTATTAAGAAATAATTCATACTGAGAGTAAAAGTAAAAAGAATGTATTTTGTGTGAAAAGGATGAATGTATTAACTTTTTATTTGTACAGAATTTTTTAAAAAGATGAATGGAAATTGCTTTCCCATGTACTTGTATATAAATAAACATTTCCTGTTGCCCACATTTGGAGGATCATATGCTATCAAAGTGTGTAAAATGCAAATAAGTTTTAAGTACACTAATGTCCTTCAGCATGATGTGAAATGTGCTCTGGATTTGGGGATGGGGAGACCTTAGTTTGAATCTTGATTCTCTAACTGGCTGACCTTGGACAAGTCATTTAATATCTTGTTTGTACTATGGTTTTCTCCTCTGTAATATAAGGGGCTAGAATAATCTTTAAGGCCTCCTCCAATTATAACACTAAATACGAGTACTCTGTTATATTCAGGATGTAAAAATTATATTCTAATTATTTCCAATGGTGAGAAAAATGCTTTGTCCTATGATATATTGGAAGGAATGTCACAATGAGAATGAGGAGTCATAAATTTTAGTCCCAGCTCTAAGAAGCTGTGTGACTTTGAGTTAATCATTTAATTTCAAGGCTTAATTTTCCCAACTATAGAATATGGACACTAGATTAGATTTCTTTAGGGTCCCTTCCAGCTAAAACATTATATGGTTCTATATTCTTTAGAGATATCACTCAAGACATTATTCATCATAATTAGGAATAAGACTACTTATTCATTACAAATAAGGCATTCATTCATTCACCCATTCACTTATTCACAATTTATTGAGCATATACTATAGAGCAAGTACAGGAATCTGCTTTTAGAGATCCCCAGCTCCACTGCAGGAGACATAGATTTGTACCTTTTCTTGAAATTCATCCCCACTCCAATCCTTGCCTCTCACCCTCGGCCTTGGGACATGCATTTAAGAGATGAATGTCTTGGATTAGGAGTGAGTACAGTGGGTTAGGGAGCACAGTGGAGTTAACAGGCTGACAAAGGGATCAAACCTATGACTTTAGACTCCCTGGCACAGTGTTCTTTAGTTATCTGAGCATAGGCAATCTGTAACCTTATTTGTCATTATCATTTAGCATTTGTAAGGTACTGGGCTTCGCAAAATCACTAATTTTATGTTGTTGTCCAATGACAGCTTCTCTGCAGTTGGTATGAGACTATTTTTGCTGTTTTAGCACTTTCATTAAAGGATATATTTGCAGAAATTTCTGTTCTGAATTTACACATACTGTGGTTTTGTGTTCTATTAATATTTATTTGAACCACATGAAATTGTGTTTTTGTAGGTCAAAACCAGTCAGATACTGGCAATTTCATATGATTCTAATATGAATTTGTTAAGTCATAAGCAGCAAAGACTAGGAGACAAATACCACTAGCTGGAGGAGAAACTTTGATTCTTAAGTGTTTTTATTCAATTTGCTTTTCTTTTTTGACACTAAGGGAATTTGCACAAGTTATTTCACCTTGCACATTGGTTTTTTCCATTAGTTAAACGGGATAAATTGCAAATGAATAGAATTTTTAAATGCTTATTCATGAACAAATCATTACAGACCACTGGAAGAAAAACATAAATGTGGTTTACTCCCCAAATATCTAAATGTTTAGATCACTGTGCTGCTCATTTGGGCAATGCAATGCTTCAGATACACAATTCCTTGGCAAATTGCGAATCAGTGTTTTGAAAAACTTTGTGGATCACTATCATTAGTTGACTCAATTATTGCACGTCTGCTAACTGGCAGACTATACCTGATATATGCTTTCTGTATACCCCAAACACATCTGCAGCTGAGAGATGAAACCTGGGCTATGTTTAAACCACAATTATGTGCTTGTACTTTTGGCCAGGTGCTCACCTCTGAATATTTCAGGAACTGAAATACCTTATTTCCATCACTTGCAGGAAACCACACATTATCTATCCTACCTTAATTTTCATACCTGGAATTTATTCAGGCTTCCCAGAGAATAGTTGTATTTTCACATCTAGATAAAAATAAGCTTGAAGAAACAGGCTAGTCTTTCTGACTTTGATCTTAGAGTTTAAACCACAAGAACTAACAACTGTATATAGGGCCTAACATTCTACAAAGTTTATCGATGCTCATATTCACATTTAATCCTCGTTGGAACCTTGTGAAGTGCTTTCAGCAGCTGGAGTAGAAAGTACACCCGTTTTGTAGGAAGACAAAGATTAAGACCCTGCTGTGAGCATGAAAAGCATTCTAGGCAAAAGGAACAAAGAATACAAAGGCTTTAGGCCAAAGTGTCTGTACTACTTTGGGCAAGTGAGTTAACTTCTTTTTATCTCACTTTACTCATTATAAAATGCGAATCCCAATGCTGGCCTTCATTTATTTATGAAACACCTACTATGTGCCAAGCAGTGTCCTAGTCACTAAAACTATAGCAGTGAAAAAAATCAAAACTTTCTACCCCTGCCATAGAGGAGTAGAAAATACATAGTAATGTCAGGTGGTGATAATTACTGTGGAGAAAATAAATCAGGGCAAGGGAGAGAAGCAGCAATGGTGGAGTGTCGATGTTTCAGGCAAGGTGGTCAAGGGAAGGCCTCACTGATAATGTGTCATTTGAAAACAGATCTGAAGGAGGTGAGAGAGGGAATGGTGTACACATCTTGGTGAAAAGTGTTCTAGGCAGAGGGAACAGAATATACAAAGGCCTTAAGGCAAAAGGATTCCAGCTAAACAAAACAAATGAGTGAGGGGCAAAGGGTAGAGGAGGTTTGAGGGGCGTGGCGGCATAGATCATAGCAAGGAGGCCCTTGCAAAGACTTTGGTTTTTACTGAGTGAGAGGGCTGCCCTTAGAGGGTTTTGAGTAGTGATCTGACTTATTTTAACAGGATTACTCTGCTGCTGTGTGGAGGGGAGACTAAGAAAGGGCACAGGGGAGAAGCAGGGAGACCATTTAGGGGATGGCTGCTATGATCCAGGTGAATGAAGGTGACTTGGGCCATAAGATAGGTGTGCAGATTGTGGGAAGTGCTCATATTCTGGCTATATTTTATTTAACTTTAAAAAATTGAGATATAATTGACATATAGCATTATATTAGCTTCAAGATCTGAACCCTGGGCCACTAAAGCAGGGCATGGGAAGTTAATCACTACACCACTGGGCCAGCCCCTCATGGTCAATCTTGTTTCTGCTATATTCCCACTTATTTTCTCCATTCTGTTTTAATTTGAAGCAAGGCCCACATGTCACTTAGTTTTGTCTAGCAATATTTTAGTATGTATCATTAAAAGATAAGAGTTTTAAGAACAACATCATGATCAAAGCTAAAAAGTTTTAAATAATGTAATATTCTTAAACATGGATTCTGTATATATTTTAAGGATAGAACCTCCAGGTCTTGCTCATGGTTTATATGTAGAGAAAGAGGAGTCGAGGATGACCATGAAGTTTTTGGCTTAAACAACTGGTAGTGTTATATTGACATTTGTTCACATGGAAAACACTGTAGAAGGAGTAGTTATGGTGGGTAGGGTGAACCAGGAATTTGGTTTAGGACCTGTTGAGTTTGAGATATCCACTGGATTTTCAAATAGAGATAGTGAGCTGGCAGTTGTATGTATATATGTGTGTGTGTGTGTGTGTGTGTCTGAAATTTGGGAACAGATCAGGCTGGAGATAGAGATTTTGGAGTCAATAGCGTAGAGATAATCTTGAAAGTCATGAAACTGTTTGGCATCACCAAGGAAGTGAGCATAAGTGGAGAAGAGGCCTGAGGACTGGACCCTGGGGCATTCCAACATTTAGTCAGGGATAAAACCAGCAGTGAAGACAGAACACATGACCAGTGAAATAGTAAGAAAACAAAGAGTGGTGATCTGTAAGCCTAGTGAAGGAAGTATTTCAAAGACGCTGTGATTCAACTGTGTCAGATGCTGGTAATCAATTAAGAAAGACGAGGACTAAGAGATAACCACAGATTTAGGAATATGAAGATCATTGGTGATGTTGAAAGAGTTCTTTTATTGGAGTGATGGGGATGAAAGAATGCCTTGCATGAGTTTAGGAAAATTAGAAGAGAGTAAATGGATGGTGGTTATAGAATAAACTCTTTTAAGGAGTTTTTGCTAATAAGGGGTATTGAGAGGAATGTGAGGCCAAAAAAGAGTTTGGTTTTTTTTTTTTTTAAAGCAGTACATGTCAGTGCTGATAGGAATAATCATGGAGTGATTCATGATACAGGAGAGAGGAAGACAATATCTGGAGTGGTTTTCCTGAGTGCACAAGGGGAAGGATTGACTTTACATATCCCAAGACACTTCATATAAATGAGCAGGAGGGAATGCAGGGTCTATGGGCACGTAGGTGATTGAAGAGTGAGATAGAGAATGTGAGAGAATATGAGATAATATATTCGGGGGCCTAACAAATAGAAGGCATACAAATGTTAGTTCTCTTTGGACTTTTTTTTTTGGAGTTAATGCTAACAACCTGGAGCCACAGACAGCTGTTTTTACTAATCAATGGGTCGTTGAGAGCAGAATTATTTGGCTTTAGAAAATTGTGCAAGGCAAAATGTGGGTGGAATATGGATACATGTGGCATATTGGATAGGATTATTTGGCTGTATATAATTTAAAAAAATAAAGAAAACAAGACAGGGTTTCTTTTCCTCATGTGAAAGCAGTCTAGAGGTTGGGAGCCTGGGACTAGCATTGTGGTCCTGTGATGTTGTCAGTGGCTAGTAGTGTGGTCTCATGACGTCCTCAGTGACCTGGGCTATCTCTTACTTTGGCCTCTTTTTTCAAGACAACTTATTGTCCAAGTAGGCTGCTAGAGCCCAAGCCATCATGTCCCAGTCCCAGGAGCAGAAAGAAAGGAGAAAGATGGAGGGAGGAAGAAGGGCCTGACCCCTTCATTATAAGGGGACTTGGAAGTTCCACACAACATTTGCATTTCTATCTCTCTGGCTGGAACTTGGCCTGCAAGAAAGATTAGAAAATATAGTATTTCAACAGGGCATATTGCTCCCCTGATTAAAATATGGATTTTATTGCAAAGGAGGAAGCAGAGAATAGATATTAGGGTAGGCTTTAGCATTTGTGGGAAGAACATGACTTTATAAACAAAAGACCTATGTTTGAACTCTAGCTCTATCATATACTGGTTGTGACCTTGAACAAGTTATTTTATCTGTTTCAGTTTTCTCTTCTCTAAAACTGAGCTAATACAACCTACTACACAGTGCTATTCTGAGGATTAAATGAAATAGCACAAGTAAAGTGCCATAGTGTGTGGCATATATTAGGCTCACAACAATTGGTAATACTATGTATATGAAATAAAAAATTAGTCACCTAGCAGGCCACTGAGAGATGGTGTCTTAGTTTTCTCAGGCTGCTATAACAAGATACCATAGTCTGGGTGCCTGACAATCACCAGAAATTTTTTCCTCAGAATTCTGCAGGATGGGAAGTCCGAGATCAAGGTGCTTATAGATTCATTGTCTAGTTAGAACCTGCTTCCTGGTTCATAGATGGCGTCTTTTTGCTGTGTCCTTACAGAGCAGAAGGAGTGAGGGAGCTCTCTGTGACCTCTTTTACAAGGGCACTAATCCCATTCATGAGGACTTTGCCCTCATGACCTAATCACCTCCCAAAGGCCCCACCTCCAAATACCATCACATGGGGATTAGATTTCAATATACAAATTTTGTGGGGACACAACATTCAGTCTACAGTAGATGGCGTCTAGTTAATTGGGGTGATTTGCAACTCAGAGTTACAGGTTTACTATCTGAGTAACCATATCCACTTCTCCTTTGTTATATAAGAAAGCAAAACCCCAAGATCAAGGAGAGTTGTAATACATTGTCAATGGCATTTATTGACTCCAGTTAACTTAAGCATGTTCACTCAACTTGTTCAAATTAATATTTGTTCAAATTCTCTTAATCAATCCCTTCATCTGGCACCAGCCAAACTGCAACCACGAGACAAGCAATCTTGTTAAGGCCTGCTGAAATATGGCTGTTTTACCAAACACACGTAACTTAAGTTTAGATCTTCAAAGAGTGGGAAAATGTTTCTCCAGCCACCGCTGATTTTTAGCTCTCTGTTCTAGCTATCTTAGGTAATACCTATTTTCAGGATGCTTTTGGTTGGTTGATTTTGTAATTACTGGAGTCATAATCAATAGCCACTGTATACAGCACCTGGATCTGATTATAGGCGCTGTTGTGTCTACTGACCCAGGCCCTGAGCCCTTGTAGTTACTGGAGACAAAATGAAAAAGCCACTGGTCAGCCCTGGGGTTTGCAGTGTCATGAGTTATCATTTCCCACTCAAGGCAGGCAAGGGACGGACAAACAGTTGGCTCTTGGCAGAGCTAGTGCCTCTAGTTAGTCAGCAGAAAATGATTCAGGCAGTGAAGGAGCTGTGAGGAAGGGAGGCAGGCCAAGCTGTCATACAATTCAGCTTGGCAGCTAAAGGGAACTGCAGGGAATAGACTGAATTTTATTAGGGAAAAGGCAAGATTTTTTTTTTTAAAGATTTTATTTTTTTCCTTTTTCTCCCCGAAGCCCCCCAGTACATAGTTGTATATTCTTTATTGAGGGTCCTTCTAGTTGTGGCATGTGGGACGCTGCCTCAGCGTGGTTTGATGAGCAGTGCCATGTCCGTGCCCAGGATTCGAACCAACGAAACACTGGACCACCTGCAGCGGAGCGCGTGAACTTAACCACTCGGCCACGGGGCCAGCCCCAAAGGCAAGATTTTTACAGGTGAGATTATTTCTCTCCCTTAGAGATAATTTTCTCTTATTACATCACAAATTACTTTAGACTGAAAGTGCAAGTGATGGATCAGACAAAAACACTACAGAATACTTAACCTAGGCTTGACCTTAAATTATTTAAGTAGTTTCAGCCATTGGTCAACAAGAAGGAAGGTGTCTCACAGGGAAATGTCTAGCCTGAGAGATGGGGGCTCATGCAGCATTCCCCTAAGCCTCATGAGAGGCAGTGCAGTATATATTGGAAAAGGCAGAGCTTTGGCTCTGCCACTAATTAGTGATATGGACTTGGCCTTGCATGAGTTGCTTGACCTCTGTAAACTCAGTTTTAGAATTTACAGGGATGATTATCTTCCTCAGTCTTCACAGATTGCTTGTAAGGAGTAAGTAACAAAGTATGTAAAATACCTAAGAGGACTGGCACAGAGAGAGGTGCTCCACATGTCAGTGCCATTTACTTCCCTCATTACAATGTACATACTTACATTCTTTTCAATTATTTGAAAAACATTTTTTTTTTTTGAGGAAGATTAGCCCTGAGCTAACCTTTGCCAACTCTCCTCTTTTTGCTGAGGAAGACTGTCACTGAGCTAACATCTGTGCCCATCTTCCTCTATGTTATGTGGGACGCCTGCCACTGCATGGCCTGACAAGTGGTGCATAGGTCCACACCTGGGATCTGAACCAGTGAACCCCAGGCTGCCGAAGCGGAATGTGTGAACTTAACCACTATGCCACTGGGCCGGCCCCTAAAAAACATTTTAATATAAACTAAAACATGAATGCAGAAAAACAAATGTATCATTTAAGAAACTATTATAAAGACCTTTATATTTGAGTCAAAAAATATAATTTTGCCAACCATCCCTGAATCTCCTTTCCTTCTCAAAGAAACTGCTATTTTGACTTTCATAGTAATCAATGAAGTGACACACCCAAGTGTGCATCTCAAGGCACTAGAGTTTAGTCTTGCCCATTTACAAAAAAATTTCATGTGACTTTTACACTATTTACAGGTTCCTTCTCCATCTCTTTCCTTTTCTTACAATCGTCTATTGAAGAACATGGGCTATTTGACATGCAGTTTTCCATAGTCTACTTTGCTAACTTCATTTTTATGATGCAGGTCCACATTTCTTTTCTCAATTGTATATTTTGCAAATTGACAGTGAGATACAGAGGCATAAATAGACTCAGTTTCAATCCTTTTGGCAAGATTAAAGAAAGTGATATATTCTTTCATTAGGAAGTATATAATATCTTCTTGTCCCGTTTTGGAATGTTAGCAGCCATCGATGCTCAGTGAGTACATTCATTATTCATTGAGGTTTACAAAATGGTGATATTTCATTTCTATCAATTATGAAATGTATTAGTTGGAGTATTTTTATAAGGAGAACTTCCCCTCATCTATTTTATTATCCAATGGTACAGTTCATATAAGAAAAGATAAATGTTTAATTCTTTCCCTTTGTTTTTATCAGTTTTCAAGACAATGAATTGATTCTCTTCCTCGTTTGAAGGTGACTAATTTTTACCATGTCATTATGAACTCATAAAAGATATACATGTATATGTCTCTGTGTGTCTGTATCTCTGTGAATATGCATTTTTTATATATTTTTTAAATACCATATACTGTGATCTATACTTTTGCCACTGTTTTTTGTGTAGCATTCTAGCAATATTCGACACATATAAAATCATTTATACATGTTGATGGATATTTGTTTCACTATTTTGCTATTGCAAACAATGCTGTATGAAATAGCTTTCTTTTACATTTCCTTATATATATATTTTTAGGATAACTTCCTAGAAGTGGAATTGCTGCTTTTAAAAGGGCACATGGATTTAAAATTTTCATAGGTAATGCCAAATTGTCTTCCACAGAATTCATACCAATTATGCTGCCATCAAAAATATATCAGTGAGGGGTTGGCCCCGAGGCCGAGTGGTTAAGTTTGTACCTCCGCTGTGGCAGCCCAGGGTTCGCTGGTTTGGATCCTGGGCACGGACATGGCACCGCTCATCAGGCCATGTTGAGGTGGCGTCCCACATGCCACAACTAGAAGGACCTGAAACTAAGATATACGACTGTATACTGGGGGGATTTGCGGAGATAAAGCAGGGAAAAAAAAAAAAAGATTGGCAACAGTTGTTAGCTCAGGTGCCAATCTTTAAAAAAAAATATATTAGTGATAAGGCATCTTTTCAAAAAATGCTTTGGGCTGCAAGGGGGACACAGGGGGTCAGAAAAGGATCGAATTTTAATAGAGGGAGAAAGCTAGGGAAAGGTCTTGGTGGAGGTGAGGAATTGGGATTGGGTAAAGGTATTGTGACCACAGAGCAGATGCCAATTCAAACTGGTATCCAAGGTGGAAGCAAAAAGAAAATTCTGGTACTGGCAGGTGTGGTGGTGTGGAAAGAACACTGAATTTAATGGCAGGAACCATGTTCACAGTCATTATCTTATTTAATTCTCACATTAGCTTTGCGAAGTATTATTTCTGTCTTACAGATAAAGTAAAGGCTAAGGAGATAATGTCTATTTCACAGGATTGTATGAGGGTTAAATGATATAACATATACATTATCTATTACAGTGTGAACTTCTTGAGGGCAGTTATCTTAAAACTAGCACAGGGCCAGGTACATTCCGGAACTCAATAAATAATTTTTTGAATATTCTAATAAATGATAGAAGCTAACACAGGGTGTGCCACACAACTATGTGCCCAAGAAATGGTTATCAACCCTTTAAAGATCAGCAACTAAAAGAAAAGTCTGGTTGGCCACAACACCACATAAGATTCTGGTACCTATGCATAATCAGTCATCTAATAGGTATAGATATGACTTTCAGAACTGATAATTATAGATATAGATTTATAATAAATATAGATTTTCAAAGAAAATCTATAAAAATAATGCTGATGTAGAAAACTAAGCATCTCAAACTTTTCCTTTAGATAAATTTAGCAGTCTATATTTTATGTTTTCCTTAGGAAAATAAAAAACAGCAGTTTACATATATTTTACTCATTAAATGGTAGCAATCTCAGTGAATTATGGCTGGAATAGGTTTTGAAATTTATATATAGGGGCTGGCCCCGTGGCTGAGTGGTTAAGTTCACGCGCTCTGCTGCAGGCGGCCCAGTGTTTCGTTGGTTCGAATCCTGGGCGCGGACATGGCACTGCTCATCACACCACGCTGAGGCAGCGTCCCACAGGACCCACAACGAAGAATATACAACTATGTCCTGGGGGGCTTTGGGGAGAAAAAGGAAAAAATAAAATCTTTAAAAACAAACAAAATTTATATATAAACATTTACTTCACCATTTCCTTTCAAAAATGATCTAAGGCATTTTTATAATAAAGGGCACTTATACCACAATATTAATGTAAAAAAAATTGAAATAAAATTCAGATCACTTAAAAGGAGGGAGGGAACCATAAGGACCAATACAGTGGCTATAACCAAACATCATATTTGCCTTGGGAGTCCTTATAAGGAAAAGGATAAACAGTCCCTAACACAGTTCTTGTTATTAAAAAATAACAAACCATATCAATTTTAATGAGACAGGTTTTTTCCCCTGATATTAAATTCTAAATAAAACATTTTGTGGGACCTTAGGTAGAAGATCTAGACTAGTGATGATTTCAATATGAACTTTAAAGAACAAATGCTAACTAGATAACCTTTATAGTTCCCATCAGCTCTTTTCCCAATCTCAAGTTTCCATAGTGTCTATCTTTCTGTTTAATTATTCCATCATCAGAGCCAAGTACACAGAAAATACTTGATGTTTGATGTATGAATTTTTGAATTAAAAGAAATGTTGTTTCTAGTCTTTATTTAACATTTGACAATAAAGGAGGCAGAATGGGGTAATAGAGCCCTGGATTATGAGTTAGGGTACCTCACTTATAAACCTCAACCATATGTTATGTGAATGTGATCTATGGCAAGACTTGGCATCTCTGGGTCTCAGTTTTCACATTTATGAGGTTTAGACCAGTGCTGTTTACAGCTTGGCTTTACATGAGTGCCACCTAAAGAGTTTCAAAAATGATTGACGTGTGGGATTACCCCCACAAATTCTGACAAATTTGCTTTGGCTTGAGACCCAGGTATCACTATGGTTTTAAAAGGTCCAAGGTGATCTAAATGAGCAGCTCCTGGATGAGAACCACTGATTTAGAGGATTTCCTAGGTCCCCTCCAGGTGGAAAGTGCTAAAAATTGATGAGATTCAATATTTAGGAATTAATGACTGTTTTAACAGGCTAATAAAGGTAGTTGCAACTTTGGGGGTGGATCTTTATCATCTAAAAAGAGTAAAAATCCTGGGATATTTATTATTCAATGATAATTCATGGCATGTCATATATTGTGATATACTCACAAATATTATTCAGCCATAAAAGATGAAGAAAATGCTCAGGGGACAATCTTAACCCAGGTTTCATTGTCATGTGGGACATGGGGGACAGAAGATAAAGACCAGGACTAGCTTATGGTAAGGAATTTAATAGGATTAGGAAGTGCCCATTAAGGTGGGACCTTGGAAGTCCTCAGTGTCAGATACAAACCCTCAGTAGCGGTGGAAGAAAACAGTCCCTAAGAAGTTATAAACTGTCCCATTTATAGTTTAGCAACCCAAATTCACCTCATTTGGTAGATCTAAAAACCCTCAAACTGTGAACTCAGTTTTGGTGGTTTTAGATTGGTAGTGCTGCCAGACGCTTGGCAGAAGCCAAGAGAAATCCTCCCCAGAAAACAAACACTTTCCTGGGCCTCAAAGAATTCTCGTAAATAATTTTCCAAAGAAAACAAGCAGCTCTGGCTAAACTAAGCCCACAAGGAAACATGGCACCATGAGTGAGAACCAGCAGAAAAAAAATACAACAATAGGGACCTATCAAGACTTGACTTACTGGAACTGTCAAACAATATAAAACAGCTATGCTTACTGTGTTAAAGCAGCACCAGACAAACTGGAAAATGTCTGCAGGAAACAGAAAACTTGGAGATGTGATACAGCAAATTTGAAAAGAAACCCCACCAAATCTAGCTTTCAGAAATGAAAAATATAATTTTTGAAATAAAAACTCAATGGATAGGTAGAAAAGTACATTAGACACAGCTGAAGAGGTAAAAAAAATCATACTGAATCCAGCACAAACAGATATAAAGATGGAAAAACATCAAGGAAAGGTAAGAGACATGGAAGATGGAGTGACAATGTCTAACACGTTTAATTAGAATTCTAGAAGGGGAGGAGGGGGAGAATAGAGGCAATATTTGAAAAGATTATGGCTGAGAGTTTTTCAGAATTAATAAAAGGTGCTTATCCACAGATTCAGTAAACTTAGTGAATCTTGAGAAGAATAATAAAAAGAACTCCATATCTCAACACATCATTAGTAGAACTGAGCAACACTAAAGACAAAGAGAACAAAACTATCCAGAAAAAAATACCAGATTACTTTCAAAGAAAAGGCAGTTAGGGAGACAGCTGACTTCCCAACAGCAACCAGAACTAGGGACAGATGAATGGCACTGTGAGTGGGAAGAAAATAATTCCTAACTTAGAATTCTATAGCCAGAGGAAATATCTTTCAAGATTGAGGGTGAAATAAAGACATTTCCAAACAAATACATAAATAAGCAAGCAAGCAAATAAACAAAAACTGAGTTTTCCACCAAGAGAATCTCAACAAAAGAAATTCTGAAGGATATAATTCAGGCCAAAGGAAAGTGATAGAGGGTCTTGGATACAAGATAAATTGAAGAGCAAAGCAAATGGCAAATATGTGGGTAAATCTAAAAAACACAAAAACAAAAAGCAAAAGTAAAAAATGGACTGTAGAAACAGTGGGGTTAAAAACAGAGAATCAAAATTTATGACAAATGTAATTCAAGAGAAGGGTAGAGGGATAAAAAATATTTAAGGTCTTTGGAAAAGGATTATAAGTACTGATTAGCTTTATACTTTGATAAACTAAGCAGGTATGTTGCAATTCCTAGGGTAAAAACAAAAAGAAACAGCATTTAACTTCCAAACTAGGGCAAAGAAAAACAGGAATTTTAAAAAGTAATCAACAGAAAAAGAAATAAAGGAGAAGAAAGGAAACATTGACTAGGAAGGATAAATAGGAAGTATGAAATATGATAAACCCAAATATATGTGTATTTTAATTATTACATTAATTTTTTTAAAAGATTTTATTTTTTCCCTTTTTCTCCCCAAAGCCCCTGGGTACATAGTTGTGTATTTTTTTGTTGTGGGCCCTTCTAGTTTTGGCATGTGGGTGCCGCCTCAGCATGGCTTGATGAGTGGTGCCACATCCGTGCCCAGGATCCGAACCAGTGAAACCCTGGGCTGCTGAAGTGGAGTGTACGAACTTGACCACTCGGCCATGGGGCTGGCCCCTACATTAATTGTTAATGGACTAAATGTTCTCGTTAGAGGAAAAATATTGTCAAACTGGACAACAAAACAAAACCCAACTAAATGAGGATTATAAGGAGCACATCTAAGACACAAAGATAGAGACAGACTGAAAAAGAAATTAAGAACAAACCCTCTTGCAAATACTAACCAAAATAAAGTTAATATAGTACAGTAATTAGATTTTAGGACAAAAAGCATTAATAGTGATGAAACAGGACTTTCATAATGAAGTTTTCGGTCCATCAGGAAGATATGACAAGATTGAATTTGTATCTAATAATATAGCCTCAAAATAAAATAAAAGTTGACATAACTAAAAGGAGAAATATACACATCCACAATCATCCGAGGGACATTTTAAAATCCCTCTTTCAATAAGTGATAGAACAGAGGGAAAATCAGTATAGATACACAGACAATTTGAACATGGTTAACATATCTAATACACAAACATAAAATTCTGTGCCTAATAACTGCAGAATACATGTTCTTTTCAAGCCCACATGGAACATTTACAAAAACTGACTATAGATTGGGCCACAAAACAACTCTCAGCAAATTTCAAAGGATTGAGATAATACAGAATAAGTTTTCTGACCACAATGTAGTTTAGGTAAAAATCACTCACAAAGAGATGGCTAGAAAAAATCTATGTTTGGAAATCAAGAAACACATTTGTAAAAAACCCATGGGTCAAAGAAACCACATGGAAATTAGAGAACATTTTAACCTGAACGATAAGAAAAACACTAACGTACAAGTTTGGTCTCAGGAGAAAGTCTAGGTAGAAGATAGACTTTGGATTAAACAGTTTATGGGTAGCAACTGTAGATAAGTGGATGAATTCAACCAAACAGTACACATAGAAGGGCCAATTAATAGAACACTAAGAGGCACCATCCTTTAAAAGGCCAGCAAATAAGGAGGCGGTCAGGACAATAAGGGGAGATGATCAGACAGTACCTCTGAGACCAGAGTAAGCAAGAACCCAGCCCTCGGCCCCCATGCTGCAGGTAGATTTGTGCTTTAGATTGCCTTCTTCAAGATTGTCTAAATCCTCCTCTAGTTCCTGGGGCAAAGCAAGGCACCCTGAGCCTGGATTTGGTCCCACGTGGGGTCTAGTCGCCAGAAGTGCCTCTCTTGAAATTTTCTAGGTCACGTTTTGGTGCCTAGGACAGGTGCCATCTCTCCCCTTTGAGGCACTCTCCTACTCTCTAACCCATGATTGGGGTGGATCAAATTGGTCTGCCAGAATGGTGTTTCATGCTTTTAGGTAACTCTCATATTACATACAAGATGAATTCAGGGTTCTGGGTCACCAAATCTCACCATTGACCTGGGGATTGTGTTGTGTGTGTGGGGCTGTGCATTAGCTCTCACTGGTCTGTGTTCCAACTGTGGTGCTGCCTCTGGTGTAGACCCCCATGCTTGTGAGGGTGCTGGCATTGTTCTTTACCCTGTTCACCTCCCACCACTGGCACCAGGGAGATAACCCTACCCACCTCTGCAGGTTCTGCACCTTGTGTCAGGCCAGGCCCACTTCATCTGAGACATTTTAAAACTGTGCTCCACAAAGCCAACGGCCCTTCCAATCAATGTCCTCTCGTTTCCAATGATAGTGACATTGTGCTCTCCAGGTTTGGACTTAAGTTATACTGATGAAGAAATGGACATTCCTCGCACAAATGAAAATGCTCTTCTTGCTCCACGCATGGGCCTCTTGCCTGTTTTTCCCCGGTGTTGCCAAAAGATCACGGTCTAGGAATGCAGTAATTACAGCCTAAAAAGTTCAGAAGACATGGTTGGACTATGTGTTCTATGTTTATGCTAAAAAAGTCCAAATGGAAAACATAATATGACCAGAAAATAAATTTGTTATTCACATTTTCCTGCATACTCTGGGTAAGACTTGCATTTCTGGTAATCACCAATGAAGCACAGTAACCTTTGAGTCACTGGAAGCCAGTACTCACAGTGGCACAATAGACACAGAATCATCATAATGATGTAACCAGCATTAAATAAATGGAAACTGTAGAGGCCAAGGTCTGTATAGTTCACTACAAACAGGTTCAAAAGAGTCATGGCATTGTGAATACTAACAGCATTACTACTCTTTTATCACAGTGGGAGATATGAATTTAGCCAGGAATGGCACATTTGACAATAAAGAACCTGAAGGGACTATTTCCTAGGGCAGAGGAGGAAATGGTGCCCATATCCTATAAAGAATCTATATGTGCACTGATTGGGCAATAAATACACACCTTCTCTCTACCCATTGTTCTAAATCTTCATTGACAAGTCATTTTATCTTACTTGGGCCCATGAATTTTGTAATACATTTTTAAATCAAATTGTTTATATAGACAATGGTCCTGTAAAAAATATTTGCCCTGTGGGCAGCCATGAGCAAAGCAGGGCAGAACTATGAGAAACCAAAAACCATGAGAATAGTACCTTGGAAGTGATCAAATAAATACAGAATGACAGATCCATTGGATTGAGGGGTAGAAAACCACTGACACTACAGCCACTGGAGGTAGGGGAGAGAGAACAGATTGCAGCAAGGTAAACAGTGAATGGTATAAAAGTTGACAGCGACAATTTTTTAAAGGAGCTTGGCTATGAACAAGAGTAGCTAGAAGGAAGGTAGCAAGGAACATTACACGGACCATCAAAAAGAATGAATGTAGTTGACTCAAATCATAGAAAAAATAAAAATTCTTGAGTATACAGTGATGGAAAGGGAAACTTATTCAACACCACTGGTAGGTAACTTGCTCTTTACTCATAAAAAGTAAAACAAAGCACCCCCACAATGGAGAGCTCTTATGGGTAACATCTTAACCAAACAATTTAATTTAGCATACTAATAGTGGAACAACTTGACATTGTGTCTCCTAATGTGATACAATATGAAGTACACAACATACCTATGAAATATCTCTGCCCAAACCCTGAATCTTATCAAGTCTTTAGACCTTATTAACAGGAAATACTGGGGGATAGAAACAGGTACTGATATTATAAATAAAGAAATACACAAATCTAAAATGTGGGACATTCTATAAAACAATGGTCTGATTTTTTTCATAAAGTCAATGTGGCAGAGAATAAGAGGTGAAGTTCTAGAAAAAGAGACAAGAGATATAACCAAACACCATGGATAAAACTTAATGAAATCCTGGTTAAACAACATTAACAACAATTATAAGACAATTTATGGACAAGTAGAAAATAATCTGAATATGGACTGAATATTAGATGATATTGGAGAACTACTGTTATTTTTCGGTGTGATAGTGATATTGCAATTATATAGAAGAAA
Source organism: Equus quagga (assembly GCF_021613505.1). Taxonomy (NCBI): domain Eukaryota; kingdom Metazoa; phylum Chordata; class Mammalia; order Perissodactyla; family Equidae; genus Equus; species Equus quagga. The sequence goes on along the minus strand of NC_060280.1, from coordinate 36,374,274 downwards.
GTCACTATTTTAAGGAAATTTATGTTGAAGTATTTATGGGTGAAACGTCCTATCTGCAGCTTACCTTCAAATGGTTCAGCAAAAACACCTATACATATCTGTACAGACACACTGAAAGTACACACACACATACAGAAAAGGCAAAATGTTAATGATTGGAGCTAGGTGGCATGTACAGATGCTATCCCATTTGACTATTCTTTCCACTTGTCTGTGTGTAAATTTTCAAAATAAAAAATTGGGGAACACCCATTAAATTGGCAAAAACATCCAAAACCAAGAGCGACAAATGTTGGAGAGGTTGTGGAGAAAAAGGAACCCTCATACACTGTTGGTGGGAATGCAAACTGGTACAGCCACTATGGAAAACAGTATGGAGATTTCTCAAAAAGCTAAAAATAGAAATACCCTGTGACCCAGCCATCCCATTACTGGGTATCTATCCTAAGAACCTGAAATCAGAAATCCCAAGAGTCCCTTGCACCCCTATGTTCATTGCAGCATTATTTACAATAGCCAAGACGTGGAACCAACCTACATGCCCAGAAACTGATGATTGGATGAAGAAGATACGGTATATACACACAATGGAATACTACTCAGCCATAAAAAAAGACAAAATTGGCCCATTCGCAGCAATGTGGATGGACCTTGAGGGTATTATGTTAAGCGAAATAAGCCAGTCAGAGAAAGATGAACTCTATATGACTCCACTCATAGGTGGAAGTTAACATATTGACAAGGAGATCTGATCGGTGGTTACCAGGGAAAAGGCGGGGTGGGGGGAGGGCACAAAGGGGGAAGTGGTGTACCCACAACATGACTAACAATAATGTACAACTGAAATCTCACAAGGTTGTAACCTATCATCACATTTAAAAAAAAGAAAAAAAAAAATTGGGGAGAGGAAGGGAGCCAGTAGAGTGAGAAGGTAAAGATGGGTGTAATTGAACTACAGCCCAAATAGAAAGATTTGCGCTAAACAGAAGGTGTGCATTATTTTTTGAGATTAGCGGAAAGAAGCTGTGAGTACAGGTATAGACAAGTGGGTAGGTATGAGCGTGGGAAGTTGAGGGAATCTCAATCTTCTCCATGAAGTAGGAGCCAAGGAGAGTAGCAGTAGGTCGGTGGCATGAAGAGAAGGAAGATGGGGAACAGCTGGTGTGGGAAATGGCAAAGGGAGCTGACCAGAGCTACGTAAAAGATTTCAGAGGGTGCAGCTGAGGTGCTGCTAAGGACTTGAGTGTCTAGACACTGCTCCTCTTAGCACTTCCAGCTTCTCTCCTATCATAGTACTTACCAGATACTAATTGCTGTTTACTCTCCTAGACTGAGAGTTTCTTGAGGGAAGGGGCTCAGCTTTCATCTTGTGGTTCCCAGCACCTAGTACCGTGTCTGGCATGTGGTAAGCACTCAGTGAACTTATTAAAGAAAATAGTGACAGTCTTACATTTAACTCTAAATAGTAAGTTTTTAAATGAGGACCTTTCCTCTTATCAGCAGCCCACAGGTGCTGCTGGGTTAGCTGCTTTTCTACTCTGTCCCCATAGCAACATAAATGTTTGTAATAACCAATTAAAAACTTCGATCATTGCATTTGCTCCCCTGTAGTGAAACGGTCTGTTCTATAACCAGTAGACTAAAATCTTTTGAGATCAATGATCTTGTAGCTTGATATCACAAACTCAGCACAGTAGTTGGCCTAATACATAGCAGGTATTTCCTGAGCTGAGCTGAGCTAAACAAATAAGACTTTAGGTTTTGGTTTGCAAAGGCTTTATTTCTGAACGTGCATGTGATTCTAACAATTACTTTTAACAAGCAAAATTAACAATATTACTGAAGTACAATCAATATAAGATAAAGTGCCAAATTATTTGAATCAGAGTATTCTGGATAAAACACTGGGAAAAACACTGGCTTTACAACAATATAAATATAAAAGGCACAACAGCACCTCTTTTCTATTTGTGTCCCTTCAAGCGTTCTAATTGGTAAGAATGCTTTCCATGCCACCGGAGGCAAACGTTTCCAAACAGACTTGTCTTTTATTTATTTTTACTTTTTTTTTGCTGAGGAAGATTTGCCCTAAGCTAACATCTGTGCCAATCTTCCTCTATTTTTTTACTATGTGGGCCACAGCATAGCATGGATGCTAACAGAACAGTGTAGGTTCGCACCCAGGAACCGAACCTGGCTTGCTGAAGCAGAGCGTGCTGAACTTAATCTCTAGGCCACCAGGGCTGGACCCAGACTTATCTTTTAAAATTCAGCAGTTGGGTTCAGGTGACTTTTTATGAAAACAATTCAGGAGACCAAGCACTTTTAGTTTCAGGTACTGAAGATGGCCAATTTTCTGAAAATGGAAGGCTACATTTAACTCCTGAACAAGAACCACATCCCAAAATTGACTCTTTAGAAATCCAGCCTGAACTTGTACTGCCATAGTTAGGAGTTTTCTGTTTTGTAACGACTGTTGGAAATATATTCTTCAAATTTAACTCTTTCTTAATTAAACATTTATCAGTTCTTTGTTTGACATACTTCAGTTTCTTTCTTGGTAACTCTTTTTGATCAGGAGAGTTACAGGCAGCAGAGCATTTCCTTAGACCTATGGCTTGGAATCCAAGCATATCTGAAAGAAATACTTTTTTTGTGGTGGGAGGGACCCATTCATCAATATCAGTTTCAAGGCACTCAGCACTAGGACAGTTGTTGAAAACCTCTGGTTGTGTAATGCCAGATATAATAGGGCTTCTGGATTTCTGGCTGGGTGTTCTTATATTTTTTGGACAGCTAGAGGTGGCTTGCTGTGCATCATTTTCAGAGGAAACCCTTGTTTTTTTATAGTTAGCATCAAGATCTGAATAAAAGGTAGGTAATTTTTTGAAAGCTCCTTTTATCCCAAGAATTCTTGTTTGGTGGAATCCTGCAACTGGAGTTGACTGTGAACATGGAACAAAGTCTTGGCTATCTTCAAAATCACATTCTGAATCTGACTGAAAACGAGGTGGAGAGGAGCACGTTCTCAAAAACATAGAGGCAGACATGTTTTGCAAGGAAAATTTTTGTGAAGACTGGCCAGAGTTTTCAGAAAGTGATCTCAGTGAGAAATCAGATTCTGTATGATGATTTTCTGCCAAAGATTTTCCCTGTTGTAACAAAATATCCTGTGATTTCTTTGTAATTTCTATTGCAAAGTCCATTTCTTCAGCACTGTCATCAAAGAGATCAGCAGAAGCATTGTAGCTACTTTCATGACGAGTAGAATAGTTCTGTGTTAAGTTATTATTGATTTGTCCATAAGGCATTTCTTTCAATGTATCTGTACTTCTACTTGGACTACTGCAGAGGGCTTCTAAGGGATATGTAAGTTTCCTGCAAATTGTGAAACTGTCACCTTGGTTCTTTGGCCACCTACTATATTGTTTATTTTCTAAGTTGCAAAGTTCAGAAACATCATAATATCTCCTACAACAGAAAGTTGTCAACTTTTCACTCACTTCTGAAAGTGATTTTTCTCCATATCCATTAAAATATTTGATATTGAGACAAGAATGCTCACTCTCTGAAGTATTGAGCTTAAGTGAAATTTCAGCCCTATATGGCAGAATTCTGGGAGACGTCTTACGAGAAAGTGTTGTTCTTAAACCTTTGGAAGATGGTAACAGAGCCGACAGACAAGTGTTTGGTAGAAAATATTCAGAAATATCTCTTCCATTACTACTTATAGAAACAGCCTCTGCTGTGTTATCTGGTTGTGGCTCCTTTTGAACACGAAGACTTGAATTTGTTTCACAGTTGGAAAGGAAGTTATCTTTGCCAGAGTTTGCTTTGACTGCTGTTTGTGAGGATCTTAAAGCTATAGGTGGTGTATGCAAGGCTCCAGTAGTTCTCTGGGGAGTCACAGATAACGTGCTGTGGTCTGCATGTAATTTATCAACATCATTATTTATGTGACGTTTCCTACTACTGGCATCTGTCGGAATTATAGCAATCTCACTTTCGATAACTGCCAGAAACTTGTTTAAGCTTTCAGAGAATGGCAGATCATCCCAAATCTCGGGGTCACAATCCTGGGAGCCACCAGCTATCTCTTCGACTCTGAGTGATGAAGGTGGACGACATGTAGATCTCTCCTGAAGGCTAGGGTGGGCATCTACATCATGATGCTGGTGACATGTTAGCTCATGCTGAGAATACCTAGTTTTAATTTCAACTGCACTGTGGAAAGATTTTGTATTACTTGGCTCAAAGGGCTCTTGCATTTTCAAAGGGGATAAATTAGAGTCAGTAACTCCAATTTCATGATGACTGCTGTGAACTGCACTTGGCTGATTAGCTTGTAAGCCAAGTTCTTCACCCAACTTTTGTGTTGTACTCTTTCTATCCATATATGAAACAAGGCCCCAGGAACCTTGAATGGCATCATGGAAGCTAGTGGAACCAGTGGCCTCTGCAAAAGAGATGTACTTTCTGTTCTGGGGAAGAGTAGCAATGGCCTTGTTTTGTTCTGAAGCTGAAAAATCATCATCACCTGTTAGTTGTGAAACAGAGGAAGTGAGTTCAAGTGATAGCTGCCAGAATCTTGAAAAATTATCTCTGCCATGGGACTCGAAAAAACAAGAACTGCTGTCAGGGTCACATATGCTAATGAGATCACTACTTGAGTGTGTTGAGCTATTAGGTGTCTGGTAGCCACCGTGAAGCTTCCTGAAATCAGAATGCTGCAAAAGCTGACGGAAATAGTCAATGACAGTGAAGCCTGCAACACCTGGGTCTGGTAAAACCATCTGGCAAGCCACCAGCCCTTTAACTTCTCTCCTGCGGTCAGGACACTGATGTAAGAAGTTACAGGAATCTGAACCTTGCCCATGTTGGTTTTCAAAATTCTGTGAAAGAAGTGAATGAATTTAAATGAAAATAAAATTTTGTTCCTTTGACTCGAATGAGAAACAGGGATTTAAAAGGTTAAAACAGATACAACTATAATCCCACCCCCAAATTTCAATTCCTCTAATGTTATAGGCAGAGTAGCATATGTAAAAGAAGTAAACCTTGGAGTAAAGAGACTTGTCTTCAAATCCTGCTTCTAACATTTACTAGTGTTGGGACTTTGCACAAGTTATTTAACCTCTCTGAGCCTTAGTTTTCTTGTTTATAAAATAAGGATAAAAGTGCAGGATTATCGTATGAGCAACAACACATAGAAAACCGCAGTGCTTAGCAAACAGTCGTTGCTCAATAAACGGTAACTATATTTCTCATCAGTGTCCGTAAGCTTTGAGTGTTTAAGGGAATGTTCTCACTTGTTAAAAAAAAAAAGAAAAAGAGAAGGAATTGTCTAAGATTTTTACAAACGAAAGCTCTGGAGCTCCTAGTTTCACCTTCTCTTTGGGTTTTTCTCACTGTTCAGTTGCAACTGGAGTTCTCTATTCTCTCTCTTTTTTTAAGATTTTATTTTTCCTTTTTCACCCCGAAGCCCCCCAGCAGACAGTTGTATATTTTTTGCTTTTTTTTTAGTTGTGGGTCCTTCTAGTTGTGGCATGTGGGATGCAGCCTCAGCACGGCCTGATGAGTGGTGCCATGTCTGCGCCCAGGATTCGAACCAGCGAAACCCTGGGCTGCTGAAGCGGAGCACACGGACTTAACCACTCGGCCACAGGGCCAGGCCCCTCTACTCCCCTTTTTAAAACCTGATTCCAATGTCGACAAAATTTCCATTTGCTCCCTTCAGCATAGACAAGACAGAAAACAATTACTCCTTCAGAGTCAGTACATTCTTTTCACTTTTTCTACAGTCACTTTCATAATTATTTAAGACCATCCTCTCTAACCTATTCTAAGAGTTATCAATACTCAGATACTTTGCCTTCGGTATTAGTTCCCTCCTTCTCCTTTAATAGACGATAAAATTAAAAAGCTAGAGAGTTGAGGAAAAGTTTTACTACAGAATTTGAACAAAGTTTGGAGGGTAAAACAAACACCAAATATTAAAACAAAATATCTAACGCTCCAAATTCATAATAAATTTAGATTTTTAAAGCTCTGAAAGCATTTAAACTGGGCTTTTCTGACTTTTGCAAGAGGAAGTTGTCACATATGATATTGTAACAGATCACCTATAGCCTATTTTTATACAGCTTAAAGTGCTTCTACAGGCTTTCATGTTTATGACACCTAAAAACTATTTAGAGAATTCAAATCATTTCATCACAATGGAAATGTTAACAGAATATGAAAGAGAAAGCTAGTCTCAATTACCGTAACTCCAAAAATAAAGCTTTGTCCAAGAAAGCAAGTTTCCACTGCTTTAGTTAACAGGTTCTGAGTTGTATCACTGTCCAGTGTTTCTGGAATTTCTTTAGGATCTTGAATGTATCTTGATTGGAAAGAAAATAAAAAAATGTGAAGAGATAAGCTTTGAAGTTTTAACTTGCCATAAAGTCACAAGATACAATTAGTTTGAAACTGTGGCATGAATCGTTTGAATTATTTTTAGAGAAAAAAAGTGACTGTAAGAGCTTGGCGTTTTGTTCCCTCTAGTTTCCGATAGCCTAGAAAGGCAAAAACAATTGATCAAGTGTGAATAAAGTAGATGCTGCCTAGGAATCAGGCCCAGCTATTATTCTGAATGTGCAGTGGGATTAATGGCGGGATCTCTAGCCCTTCTCTTCAAAGCAGATGGAAGTCTTTCCTCTTCCCTGACCATCCTGCCTGTGGTCCCACTGCTGCCTCTTTCTTCAAAACAGTTTGCTCTCAACTACAAGGAGAGGGACAGAGATTTCCTGTCAAGGGGAGGAGGACAGAAGCCTGAGGGAGAGATAAAGTTTCAGTTGCTTATTATACATCCGTGCATTCTCAGGACCACATCATAATAGGTCAAACTGTGCAGATGAAGTTGCAACGCAAGTGAGAGAAATGACAAAATTTCAACTTCTGATATGCAAATATTCCCACAAATAGCTTCTTCTGCCTCAAGGGACGTTAGCCACTTGAATGCTAACCTCAATTTGGATAATCCTTCAGTTTGAAAGGATCTTACTTTCTTATTCTATATTTCTCTAACTTGGATTAGAGTGTTGTAATTTAATATTCTAACTACAGCTTAGTTGGCCTGAATAAAAGGAGCCTGGTTTAACACCACAATATATATTCAGGAAATAAACAACTTTCTCTTTCTCATTTGATTACTTTTTAAAGGAACTGATGATCTGAGGTTGAGTGATCATCTTTTTACTAAATGCCTATGACCTTAAAAACACATATCTTCAAATTTTACTGATATACTAAAAGGAGTAGCTAGGGAAAAAAATGCTTTAAATATTCTTACCTGTGCAAACCAGTGGCTGTAAGACCAAAAAATGCATCTAAGCAGCTTCCAAATACAGTAATGCCAAATAATTTGTTTGATTCCGCAACTTTTAAAGAAAGTTTATATCTGTAACTGACATTTTCAGCCTCACCAGTAAAGCCACATTTTGGACAATTAGACCTGAGAAAGTGGAGAAAAAAAGTGTAAAGAGATGTTCACTAATTTTTTTTTCGTATGATACAAAACAAATTTGGAAAAGTAAACATTAAAGATAATATTTTGTGTACAAATGTACCTACACAACTTACATTCCTCTTAAACTATTTCAGATCAACCTCTTTTGAATTTCCTAAGAGCTACCTTTACTGATTTAAATTAAGCAGCACCAAACTGATAGAAAACTGTGTGTGTGTGTGAGAGAGAGAGAGAGACAGAGGGAGAGGGAGGTATGTCCTTATTGGGTAGCTAAATCATCATTTACATATTGAGGCATATTATGTCTGGGGTTGGGGGGCAAACTAACATAAGGAAGTGAGCACCACACCAACAGAAGACCTGAAATTTAAGGTCTATCTTCTGTTAAGAGAAAAACGTCTGTCGAGAATAATGCATAATCTTGACACATTTAATAAATATTTATATACAAAATACCTAGTTATATTTTTCTCACCATTATAACTTTACTTTCTTTAATTCCCTGGAATATGCTGAGAAGTTACTAGATTACAAAAATTAGGTATGAAACATTTTAACTTGTTTTTAAGACAATATGTAATTATGACCAAAGGCTTTCTTGTCAAAAACTACTGTGTGCCAAGTGTAACTCTACTGTCAAGTGTTAGCTGTGTGGTCTTGGAATAATTACTGAATCCCTTAAACCTCGATTTCCTCATCTGTAAAATCCAAGGGTGAAGAAGGATAAAATGAGACAAAGTCTAAGAAAAGAAAGTAAAGAAATGATCTAGTACATATCTTCCAAATTAATCAGTTAGTCTGCTTCTCTCTCATAATTATATTAAATATTGTAATGATTACTATTGCTTCTACTTAATGTTTCCCACCTTTCTGGTTGTTTGCAATATCTTTTAACTCTGATATCCATCTTTCACGCTCTTAGTTTACCAAACTAACTCCTTAAAACATCCTATGGTAATGATTAGTCCTAGGATTTGATGCAAACAGAAAATAATGTTGAAGATAGTTGTATAAATTTGATTGCTGCCAGACAGCCACTAGAGGGAGCCTAAAATCCATAGCTCAAAAGGTGACTATTTTGAACAAAGGTTAATCCTTCATATAAGAAGTTGCTGATTCACCATCATTAGATCTGTGCTAATTATTTTTTTCTTGTCACACTGAGGATGGATCTGTGCCAATTGATTCATATAATCTTACCCAAATCTGTTGGAGTTTGTGCTGTAGTCTGGCCATAGAATAAAGTGAAGGCAATTGACTCACTTGGGGATAAATACTTCATTAGTACCAAGCTCTAGTGAAATGAACTTGTTAAATATATATTAGAACTTCTTTAAAGATTATATATTAATAATGCATTCAGGTCTAATATAGGATTCTTAGAAAATCTTAGGATAATTAATATGCATCAGCATTTTGCAATTTACAAATGTTTTTAATATACATTATTTCATTCTGATAACAAGACATTTACCTCCATTTAGAAGTGGAGTAATTGGGGTGAATTTTTGCCCAAGGCGACAGTGAATTTTATGAGCCAAATCCAAGGTCTTTGATTCCTAGCCTGGAGTTTTTTTCCTGTATGATGTCTTATGACAACTATAAGAACAATATGGCTACTAATGAACCGTCTTGCAAATAGAAAATATCAATGACAGCCTAACAAAAACTAGGTCTATTGGAATTAATGCATATACACAGTAAGTACATACTTTAATATAATATATATGTATAATAAAGGTATTTATTTACATAGTTTCCTTTAATCCTTTTGGGAATAAGGCTGGATTGAAATAAATAAATGATAATATGGAGTAATATAGATCAGAGCTTCTCAAAGTTCAATATGCATACAACTCATCTGGGGATCTTGTTAAAATGAAGATTCTGATTCATTAAGCCTGGGACAAGGCCCAAGATTCTGCATTTCTAACAAGCTCCCAGGTGATGCTGAAGCAGCTGTTCCTCAGACCACATTCTCAGAAGCAAGGGTGGAGAAAACACATTCAAACCACAGTCCCTTGATATAACTTCTGGAGGCACCCCTATTTTCCAAAATGTCATAGTATGAAATAGCAGTTTTCAAACTGTTTGGTCTCAGGACCCTTTATACTCTTAAAAACTATAAAGAACCCCAAAGAGCTTTTGTCTATGTGGGTAACATCTATCTATACTTTTAACTAAATGTGAGAAATTAAATGAAAGTGAGAAATTAAAATTGAGGAATCTAAAAAATGTTTATTAATTCATTAAAGATAACAGACCCATTATATGGTTAACAAAAAGAACTTATTTTTATGAAAAATAACTGTGTTCCAAAACAAAAAAAAAAGTGCGAAAAGAGTGGCATTGTTTTACATTTTGCAAATCTCTTTAACACCTGGCTTAATAAAGACAGCTGGTTCTCACATCTCCTTCTCTGCTCAATCTGTTGTGCTATCACATGTCATGTAGCTTCTGGAAAACTCCACTGTGCACTTTTAAGAGAATGAGAGTAAAATGGCGAACAATGCTTTACAATTATTATGAAAATAGTTTTGACCTCAAGGAGCCTATGAAAGGATCTACCTGAAATAATACTCATAGTTTGCTACCTTTTTTGTTTGATCCCAGTTAAAATACAGTTTCATTTATTTTTCTAGATTTGTATACTTATATTTAGTCCAGAAGTAGAAAAATTGATGAGATTAGTGATTCTTAGTGTTTTCTTGATCTTGAAATCCTTTGAAAACCTGATGAAAGCAATGGACTCACTCTCTGAGAAGAATAGACATGCAACCATAACACAGTATTTTTACATACTTTGGGGATTGGAGGATTCATATACACCTATAACTTATCCACAGACTCCAAGTTAAGAATACCCAGAATAGGTGATTACATAATGTCCCTTCCAAGTTTACAGTCCCAGGTTAAATTGAATGTATACAAAGCAATGAAAAATATTTTTTAAAAAAGGTATCTCCAAGACTTCACATAACACTTCTCCCCAAAAAAGGAGAAAACTATCATCTATGTGTGTGAAATTCAGTTGGACTTGTTTAAATAAGTGATACAAACGTTCTGGGTATTTGGGGGATAGGGGAGAGGACAGGTACATAGCTACGATTCCCGTGTTAAGATAGGGAGAGAAAGTTCTTAGGGTCAAAGACAGATTTCCGGACTAAAGGGACTGTAAGTCCCATTAAGTCACCAAGAAGGGCAATTTACATCTGTTTGGGCTGGGTGGATAGCTTATCTGGACAAATAAGTCCCCTCCCTTGCTTATAACTTGGGAGTACACATACACACACACAGTCATATATATATAAGATCACACATACATATAAGTTAGTTTGGTCCTTCATGTGAAAAGATGATCATACCCACATATATATATATACACACATATGTATACCTTTATATATGTGTAGATATGATCATCTTCTCACATGAAGGACCAAACAAACTTCTTATACATATTTTTTTTATATTTGTATGTCTGCATCTTTATGTCATGTAATCTCTTTTCAAGTGAAATCTAACTTGGAACTCTTTCAACAAGAGCTTTCAATGGAGCTCTTGCTGGAACTCAAGTGGGGGTCCCAGAGCCCTACCCAGTATTCTCTAATTTCCGCTATTACATCTCTAATCCCTCCGTCCCTCTAGAAGCACCTCCAGGGAGCCCTAAGGCTCTGCAGAATGTCATTTGAAAACCACCACTGTTCTAACCTTGGAGGTTAAAAAAATAAAAAATTTAACTCCATAAAATGCAAAACACCTATTATGGTGGTTGTTGCTAATGAGTTAGGGTTCAGTGAAATCTTTAGACAGAAGACTTTTCGCTCTTTGGTGTCTCTAAAATCTTCTGCAAGAACAGAGTGTGGAATTCCTCTGCTATAAACCTGCTGTGCTGTAGCAGTGGGGAAAAGAAGGTGAGGAATTTGTTTCCTGTGTTGGCTTACAAGTGATTCCAAGTAAGAAAAAAGGAAAGCAGTAATAACAGAAAAGATAAGCATCAGAAATTATGGGGATCGATTTTTTTGTGTACTGTCAATGTAACATATATAGAGAATAGGTTATATTTCTGTGGACTATGTTTCCACAGGCAAGGACCAAGCGCTGTGGGTTTTATGTTACCTAAACGGTCCAGTCAGAGCTCCCCTTTCCCGGGGCATCTTAAACTCTGGGAAAGAGAGAGGGAGATATGATTCTCGATACAAATCACTGCTAATTTGGAGCCAATACAGTGATTATGATTATAGACAGCAGCCAGATTGTTTACGCCTGAATATGTTTCTGCCACTAACTAGCAGGCTGTGTGATCTGGGGTAAATTACCTAACTTTTCTGAGCTTTAATTTTCTCTTTTGAAGGTTAATATTAACAATAGCATCACCTCATAGCACTGTTGTATTAAAAGATATATTGCTTACAAAGCTCCTAGCATACTGCGTCACATATGGTAAACATTCATTAATATCATCTATCGTTATTACCAGTCTACACAGGTAACAATGGCAGTATTGTCTGACCTCAGTTTTTGTTGCAGATTATCTTTAAAAGAAATGACTTAGGAAAAAAATCCAGAGTTTTAAAAATAGTTCACATCTATATATTACCGATTATGTATCACACAATGTTCTAAGCATCTCACATACATTAACTCATTAGATTCATACAACAACCCCATCAGGCAGATATTACCTTCCCCATTCTGAAGCCTAGACAGATAATCTAAGTGACTTGCCCAAGGCTATACAGCTATAAACGGCAGGGTTGGGATTTGAACCCAGGGAATTTGGCTCCAGAGAATTATGCTTTTTAATCACCATGATACACTGCAATAGGTAAAGTACATTTATAATAGATTTGTAATAATAACAGCTACCATTTTTGAAATCCCAATATATGTCACGTATTGTCATTACCTCTAACTCTACAATTATCTCGTATTGTGGGTATTAGTATCCCACTTTAGAAGTGAGTAATTAGATTCACAGAAGTTAAGTATCTTGCCCGAGATCATAAAATTAGCAAGTGCAGAGCCTACCTGCAACCCTGTTGTGTTCTCTGAAGCTTGAAATTGTTCAATTACACCACACTGCTTCTAAGAATAGATCCTGATCAAAGGCAAATAGCCCCTGGGTTTTAGTTTTTTCAAATAATAGGTAGCAACCTGAAAATGGGTGCACCTAAGACACTACCATATTGTCATTTATTCTTTCATTTAACAAACATTTGTTGCATATTTTCTATGGACTAGACCCTAGGCTGGATGCTGAAGATTTAATGACGAGTAACACAAACAGGGTCGTTCTCTCAGAGTTTACAAAGGAGTACTCGAGAGAATGGCTTCATAAAGGGACAAGGATAACCACTGGAAGGATGACTTGGAGTCTAGATGTGGGCTGGAACTGCCAACTCCTCCTCATTCAATGCTAACTAGACAAAAAGAACAGCTAAGAACATCGGTGGCCTACTATCTTACTTACATACTACTAGGTACTTACTAGATATCCTTATCCTCTCCTCCAGGCAGAGAGTGCTCTTAAGGAACTCCAACCCTAACCCCCCTCACTTTGTACTCTAAAGATCAGAGAAGAATCTTAGGCTCTCGGGTATACTTGGCCTGCATCTGAGCACCATAATAAAGTATTATGTGCCAAGCCCCATTCAAGCTGCTGCTGAATACAGAGATTACTATAACATAGTCCCTATTCTCAAGGAGTTTATTTATTTATTTTAAAAAATAATCTGGGGACCATGCAAAAATAAACCAACAACAAATAGAAAACCCCTATACTATTTCCAGGGATATCCCAGAAGCAGGCTAAGTTTTTGCATCAGGATTGGGACTTAATCTTTAAGAAGTTATTTTTCTTCTCTGAAGCACGTACTTAGCAAAGACTTAAAGGTAACCTGAGACTTCCCTCTAGTAATAGAGGATTACCAGGCAATTTTATTCTAGGATTTACAGAAGAACTAACCCAAGAGAATCTTATGTCCTAGTATGGTGAATTTAATCCTACTTGCCTTTGAGGCATAGGAAATCTACAGTGATGCACACTTGAATTTCCCCTCTCATGTTTACAGGCTTTACTTTTACCTTTTGGAGACCAGGATTACCCGAGAAAAGCACTTTTGACATGAAGGATATACAAAACTCGAATTCTGGAGAGCAAGAACTGAGGCAAGAAGAAATTTTCTTCTTCTATTCATGTGCTCTCACCGTGGCCTGCAAAACAAAATAGCGATGGGATGAATGTAAAACAAAACAGCCATGGGATGAGTGGCAAATCTTTAACAGTATGTGCATAATTCACTTCTTAGGAAAACTACTTAACCTCTACTGCAAAGCCAATAGATGTCTTTTGCAATAAGTGTTAATTTATCAAAAAACTATTTTTCTTTTCCTGCTTAATTGAAAGTATTTATAGTAAGATTTAGAACAGAAGTTCAAACAAATGCTCCATCCCAGTAATTCAAGAAAGACAACATTTAGCTTCTCTTGTGTCTTCATAAGAATAGGACTTGCTTCTACCATTAATAGAAGGGAACTTAAATGAACTTACGTGAATCTTTTAAAGAAACTAAATTGGTGGAAAATGGTTCTTTTTAGCTGAAAAAAATCACTTTAACGGATTTCCGTGTGCACATTTTTATATAGCTTGAAGAAAAAACAAAACACAATTCAGATTTTGCAAACAGAAAAATCAAAATGCTGCACTGTCAAAGGAGAGTTCAAAGTGCTTTAAGATCCTTGTAAAAAACACATCAGAGATGTGAAGCAATAAAATAGCAATGTTGTTCTCTTTTATGCTTTGTTTTTAAAAATTCAAATGGTGGTTTATCAAAATTTAAAAACTGATTAGCTTATTTACAGCATAACATAATTGTGCTGAAATAGTCTCTGTACAGGTTCAAGATAAAGCTATATCAATAAATTTTCATTTGTAAACTCATGGCAAAAGCTTTCAATTTCTGAAAGTGGTGGAACTGTTTCTGAGATTGGCATCAGCAAATTTTGACAAAGTAGAAGTTATCGGTTTAAAAATCATAATACAATCTTTTACGTATAGCTCTTCCTAAGGATGATTGTGACTTTACAAATATGGTAACTATGGAAAGGAGATCTGAAAGTGATAGGAAGCCTATCCATCAGTCAAAATAATATTTCTGTGAAAATAAAATCTTGCCCCCAAGGCAGTAAGACAGAAATTTGCAAAGATGAAAGATAAACAGATTTATATAAATCACTAATCTGTTATTAAAGGGAGCATAGAAAAAATAAACTAACCCTGCCTAATTCTTTTTTTTTTCCTTAAAGATTGGCACCTGGGCTAACAACTGATGCCAATCTTTTTTTTTTTCTGCTTTATCTCCCCAAACTCGCCCTGTACACAGTTGTATATCTTAGTTTCAGGTTCTTCTAGTTGTGGGATGTGGGACGCCGCCTCAACGTGGCCTGAGGAGCAGTGCCATGTCCGCGCCCAGGATCCGAACCCTGGGCCGCCGCGGTGGAGTGGGTGAACTTAACCACTCAACCACAGAGCCGGCCCCTGCCTAATTCTTTATTGTTATCTTTGTTTTGAGACCCTTAGGTATACATGACTAATAAGGTTCTACCAAATACAGATACTTATTTCTAGATTTGGTTGACATCTTAGGCCACATGGTAGTCTCAAAGGCAAGGCAGAATAGGTGATATAGGACACAAGGTGAAGGCAGAGAGAAAGGTCACAGAACATTGCCATTGTTAGTGCTACTAACCTCAAGTTTCTTGCCAACTCAACAGATGATGGAATGTATGTCAGCAAAGCCATCTTCCCTCTACATCTCTAAAATCCAGTTTGAAGTAGTGTGTAACATGCTGGTATACCTACCTACGAGCAAGCGGAGATAAAATAAGGCAAAGCTCCCTCCTGAAAACGTCATTTCTTCCCTGCTTAAATTCTTGCTATTTAGAATAAAGCCTCAGTTCTTTACCCTGACCCATGAGGCCCTAGGTCATCTAGCCCTCCTCCTTGACCTCACTTTGGACCACCTCCCCCTTAATCAATGCATTTCAAGCCAAGCCAGAATTCTTTCTGCTCCTCAAACACACCTAACGATTTCTCTTCTTGGGCTTTTGTGCTTACCTTTCTCTTTGCCTAGAATGTTCTTCCCTTAGTTCTTCAAATGCCTGGCTCATTCTCATCCTTCAATCTTTAACTCTAATGTTACCCCTCAGAGATCACCACTTTATCTCAAGTAGACACAGCTTCCTCTTCGTTTCTATGATATCACCTATTTTATTCCTTTGTGGTACTAATCATTTTTGTGATATACGCAACTGTGAAAATGCATGTATCATCTGATATATTTTTGTTTGTTCTACTTCTGCTAGTCTGAAAGGTTCATGAAGACAGGGGCCTATCTTATGCTATCTGTCTATCTGTCTATCTATCTATCTGTCTATCTTGTGCTCTACTATAGCCCCAGTGATGGCACCTATTAAGTGCTCAATAAACAGTCATTGACTAAATGAAAACTATAAGCAAAATCTTGCAATTTAAGAAAGCTTTTATAACAGAGTAGGTATATGACATATTATAGGATTTTTCTCCTTTTTCATTTAAAGCTCCCTTAAGAAAGACTTTATTAACAAAAAGAGGATGGCTTTTTGTTTTTCCTACATCTTATGCTACTGCACTTCTATAGTCCTACCATTTGTTTTTTGCGTCTATTCTATTCTATTTTCTATTTGGTTTTATTCCCCCTAATGCCTTTTCTCGATTCTCCTCCTTGTTCTTTATGCGCCAGCTAACAAGAACACAAAAGTAATCTGAGTTGTGTTCCCCGTTCCCCTCCCTACCCCCAATTACTCCCCCACCACAATATGTTTCACATTTCTGTGCCTTTGCTTTTTTTCACTCTTTACTCTGTCTAAAATCTTCCTTCACTCTCCTGGCTAATGCTTATTCTTCTATAAGATCCTTCGTAGGGGGTCTCCATCCCCAGGAAGCTGTCCCAGGTTAAGTGACCCTACTTCCTAATTTATCACTTACCACATTATAGTAAACTCATCTGTTTAACAGGTATTTCTGGAACCAGAATAAGATCATAGAAGGACCATCTTTTTATATTCCCAGTGCCAAGCTCAAAAATTGTCAGCCTGAACTTCAACTATTATCTTTCTTCCTGATTTTCAGCTTTCTTCTTCCTAAGCCTGTTTTACCATATACCATTAAATATAAAATACAATTTTACCAAAATAATTTTATATTTGTATATGCACTAGAGTGTACAGAGTAGTTTCATATTTAAAACTTATTTTAATCATTATTTACATTTTATCCTCATTTCCAATTTTTTTCTTAATTGTGGTCCTATTATGAGCAGAGATTATCTTCTTTAGGGCTCTAAAACAGAATTTTATATTGTACCACAACTATATGGACATTCACCAGATCACATTCTTTACACAATTGTTATCACACTCAAACTTTAGGCAAGGGATTAAACCTGTAAGATGACTAGGACACTGTGCTAAGTGCCACGAGGAAAACAATAAAAAAATAAGATATTTCCTGTCCTAAAATGTTTACTAATTGGGCAGACAACTCATCAATAAATGAAAAATTTACATATGCAGAGATATTTGAGATTAATTTCTAAATTGTCCAAGCACTAACTGCTATATTTTTAAAGGTAGGTTGGTTAAATCGTCTTTATTTAAGGTTTTATTGCCCTCTAGTGGATCAAATAACTATCTCTAGAAAACTATTTATAACAATGGCAAATTTGAGAATTGAAATAAAAAAGGTCATTTAACTATTTTTACTACTTGTATTTCAACTGGCAAACTTTAGAAAATGGCAAAAAGACTTCCCATTCATCATCTGGTGGACCAAAATGCAATAATACCCTTCAGGCAGTTACTGTTAGTTATTCCCTGTGCTGTTTCCATGGTATTTCCTTTATGGAACTTGTCATTTAGTTTCTTTTGTCTCCCTCTCTACTGCTTGCCTTGCAGCATGGTGAATTCATGTTTGAGGCATAACTGAATGAAGCACCAGGAAGGAGTAAATACTAAAGTTAGGAAAATATAACAACAGACTTGGGAACAATTCCAACGTGGTATCTCTTGCAATTTATCTTTCTTCTAAATTTTATTGGGAAGGATGGTGATATAGTATTACATTTCTTTCAGCTCCATCATAGTCAGCAAACCACATTCCAATTTAATAAGCTCAGTATATTTACTTATCAGTTATTTATTGCACAGCTGCTAAATACCAGGCATTGGGGATAACATAAGTGATGGATAAAAGAGATAAGGTCACTAGACTTACAGTCT
The DNA here is from genome assembly GCF_021613505.1 of Equus quagga. NCBI lineage: Eukaryota > Metazoa > Chordata > Mammalia > Perissodactyla > Equidae > Equus > Equus quagga. Next base: position 36,356,444 of record NC_060280.1, on the reverse strand, counting down.
GGTGGAAGAGACAGATATTAAACTGATAATCACAAAAAAATTTAACTGATTTTGTGGCAAATTCTATAAAGGAAATGTAGGTAATACCATGAGAAAACATAACAACGGGACTGAGCTAGTCTTAGCTTAGAGGGATGGGGAGAGAGAGGAGGATAGTTAGGAAAACACATAAATCTTTTTTTGAAAAGTATTTTCTCTCAGAGTTGTCACATTAAAGGTGATTTTTATTTTCTTCATATATTTACAATATTTTATAAATTACTTCTATAATTAGAAAAATCAATAAATATAATAAAAATACTGAGCAGGGAACTTAGCAATAACAGAGAAAACCTTGGGTCCTCTTCGCCTCTCACACATAAAAGTAGAAACAAGGTTGTTGAGATGGAGACGGAGAAAAGTGTAAATGTTACCGTAGGTTGATGGGAACTAATTAGGGTTTCAGTTTGCTTTTGTTTTGAAGGCCCAGAGATTATCCAAGTCAATAACCAGGAATGAAGACTCTGACAGACTTACACATTAAAATATGAGGGGTACAGGTGGACACGTTATAGAGCATTTTTAATTTAACATGGAATGCTCTAGAATACTTGCTTTCTCTCCTAGTCAAGTCATATGGGGAGCTAAACCAGAATCCAAAGATGCTTTCCTAATTTACCATGAAAAAGTATCATCACAAGGAAGGGACATATCTTGAGCCTGTATTTTTCTTTTGGGTATAACTACATGTTAAGCTAAATTGTAACGCTGCTTGAGGAAAGGGCGTAAGGTAAACCAAATATTTAACGGAATCAGGCTAATATAGCTGATGCATCCTTTTCACACTAAAGAAGGTTTTGTCAATGGGCCCAGATATATAAGCTCATTGATTTCCACCCCTGCATCCTATTTTCATACTAGCCAAGTGTTTTTCAAACTTCAGTGTGCGTCAAAATCACCAGAAGGGCTTGATAAAACACAGATTTCTGGGCCCCAATTTCAGAGTTTGGTTCAGTAAGTCTGGGATGAGGGCCCAAGAATTTGCATGTCTCACAAGTTCTCAGATAATGCTTATGTTGCCCACACTTGAAAACCACTGGCCTAGCCACTGGGGCTGTCTGATGGTGAGCAACACTTGTGATTAACACGGTCATAGCTAAATCTTAAAGCCTGAGAGCATTTCAGTCTCTTTCATATTACCTTGTAATTCTTTGCTCTAATCCTATTATCTGGTGGCTTTTCAGCTTAACTCCCTCATTACCAAGTTCTTAGAAGGCACCTTAATAGTCTATGAAAAACCATGCCCATGTATGTACTCACACCAACATACTGTTTTCTCATTTGAGCTAGATTAGAAAATCTGGAATAATTCTTATTAAATGTTAGATCATGGAGAAAAAATTAATTAAGGAGTGTGAATTGGCTTATGGGGAGGGTGATGAAGAGAAGATGGAGAAGTGCAAGATGTGGATCCCATTTTAATGAAGTTTGTAATCCGGTTGGGCTCATAATTTCTTTTGAAGGCTTTATGGTTCTCAAAGTGCTTTTACATCATTATCTGATCCACTTAGAGAAATTAACTAATTCAAGGTCAAGAAGCAGGTGGAATCAGGTCTGGAATTCATGCCTTCTGATGGTAGTTCATCAGTCTTTCTAGTCCATTACATTGTTTGTTCAAGCTTCACACTTAAATTATTTGTATTTTTCCCAAGGCTGTGGCCAAAGGATGAAATCACTCCTTTAAAAAACTAGTCCCCAGTTCTAACGACATACGGCAAAAGAGATATGACTAACTATTCTCCCTTTCTTCATTCCTCCAAAACTGTTCTTGCTTTGCAAGAAAATCTTTGTCACTTTGTTGCTTTCAGATTTTCTGTTCCATAGTTTACAGGCCAAGAGTCCTCAGTTATGGGAAGGGTGGCTATTTTGAGTTGTTTTCTTAAAATTATCTAATGGTGTCTTCCAAGGTCACATACTTTGTATAATTTTTCTAAAGGCAGTCATAACAAGTCTCTGAGAAATGATTTACTGACATTAACATGAAAATTCTAGAAAAGGGAGAGGCAGGCAGGAGACAGAAAATCAAATTAAAAAAACCAAAGGGACAAAACCTCTTTTGTTTCAAGAAATACTGGTGAAAAACACTTTTAAAACGTTACTCAGATAATCTTAGTGAGTGCAACACAGTTTGTCCATTGCATTTATGACAGGTAAAGTTCTATTCTAGGGATGGGGAGGACCACACGGTTACAGAAAGAAAAACAGGCTCTTGAGTTCAAGGAATTTATAATCTATTGGCTAAGACAGATAATATATAACTACCAATGAAGTGACACAAAGGTACACACAATATTTGCAAGCTTCAGACTTCCATATCTCAATGCTTACCTGAAAGCCAACTATATATGACGTCTCATAGACATCTCAAGGTTTAGTAGGTAAAAAACTTGAATTCTTAGTTTCCTCTCAAACTTCTTTACTTGCAGTTTTCTCCATCTCAGTAAATGGCACTACTCACCAACCGGCAACTCAGGCCAGATATCTAGGAGTCATCCTGGATGACTCTTTCCCTCAAGTTCCACATTATACCCATCAGTAAGTCCTTGAGTCTATTTCCATATCTAAAAACCATCATTTACTTCCCCCTCTATATATTTATACCACCACTTTAATCCAAACTGCCATCATCTCCTGCTTATGGTGCTGCATTAGTCTTGTAACTGTGAGATTAGCTCCCTGCCCACCTCTCATACAACTGTCCTTTCTGAATCTTTTCCAGCAAGACTGGTCTTTTCCTAGGTTCTCAACATTAAGATGCCAAGCTCTTTCCTGACTCAGGGCCTTTGCAAATTGATTTACTCTGGGATGTCCTTCCTTTTCTCTGTTGCATGGCTGGATCACTCTTATCTTTTAGGCCTCAATTTAAGTGTCAACTCCTCAGAGACCAACCTAACTCAAGTAGGTTCTCCTATTATTCTTAAGTCCACCCATACAAGGTTTAAGTTTCATTAGGACAGGATTCTGTCTATCTTGTTCATCACTGTTATTCCAGCATCTAGGAATTCTTGGCACAGAGGAGGGAGGCACTTAGAAACTATCTGCAGAATGAATAAACTAACTACTGGGTGCTTTGTGACTCTATCCTGCAGGGTCAGGAAAGTCTTCCTGACTTAAAAGTCTTCATAAACAGAGACCTAAGGAATGAGTGAGAATTAGCCAGGCTGGGGACTAGGTCAGAAGAGGTCTGGAGGTGAGGGATGATGGTGCAGTTGAGGAACTCAAAAAGACATTCTGTAACAGCTGGAGCCCAGGTCTAGAGTGGTGAAGAACAAAGCTGGAGAGGTAGGCAAAGGCCAGACAGAAAGGGCCCTGGAAACCAAGTTAAGGAGTTTAGACTTAAACCTGGGGGCACACAGGAACGATGGAAAGGTTTTACACGGGGAAATGGCATGATAAGATTTGCGCTTTATCAGCCTGGCCATGTGGAGACTGGATTGGAAAGAAACAAGACTAAAAGAAGGAGAACCATCTAGGAGCCTCCCATCATAGCTCTGTAGCAGTCATGGTGCTGAACCAAAGTAATGACAGTAAAAGTGGCGAGAAATGTACGGATTTGAGATATTCCAGAGGCTGGTATGAGTGGCTGGATGTGAGAGAGAAGGAAGGAATCTAGAAAACTTTCAAGTTTCTGGTTTGAGCACACCGCTCCATTAAGCACTTTTCCCTTTGGGCCATCCATGCAGTTTGGGAAGGACCCCTTTTGAGCACATAATTATTCGGCATGGCAGCCAGCTGAATGTGCATCTCTGAGCTCCTCCAAAGCTGGAGTAGCACCTTTTCTTCTCCGTATTCCGGCTCCAGATGCTCACCCATGTCTAGCTGGATGCCACAGTAAATGTTCAATAAACGCTCGCGCAGCGATTGCAACACCACTGTCTAAAACGAAAATGATCGGCCTTTTTCCTCTTCTCCCTTCATGGCCTTCCTTTGACAGAAAAGACCCACCCTTGGAAAAACAACGTATAATGCTCTGAGTCTCATTCATAATAAAGCTGAAGGCCTCATTAGGAGTGTCCAGCCCTTGCGCCCCCCAAGAACCTCTCCCCGCAGCTCCTCACCTGAGGCAGACGGCCGGGACCCCGCCTGGGCGAAGCTCCGGCACTCAGATGGCAAGACTCAGCCGCAAGCCCAGCGCCCTCCAATCGAATCTCCCGCGTCCCCTTCCGCCGGAAGTGACGCTTTGGTCGTGTTTCCTCAGAGCCAATCAGAAGACGCGCCGCCGCGAGATTCTGAGAGCATGGGGAACCACCATTTTCATTAGACTTGGGGTAAAGCCGGGGCTTGGGGAATGTTCTTCCTCGACTGGTGGAGCAGTAGGACAGTCTCTAAAGCTGTTTTTGGGGCAGCGCTGAGACAGCTGGGCGTAGAGCTCCCGGGAAGGCATAGCAGCCGGCGGGAGCGCCCCTCGGACTGGGGTTCAGCCGGGCCACTGGAAGAGGCGTGGAAGCTGGGTGAGGGGGTTGGCGGAGCGGAGAAGACGGAAAGGGCTCGGCCCGGGGCGGGGGCGGGAGGAGGGCGGAGGCAGGGCCTGCAGCGGGCTCCTGGGTGCCGGGAGAAGAAAGGGGGCGTAACCTAGCAAGGACGGGTCTGAGGGAGATTCGCGGCCTGAGTGGGCCCCGGGCGACCTCCGTAAAGGATGGGTTTGGCAAGCCAGACGGAGATTTGGAGTGAACCACTGACGGACTACCGTAGGAGGTGATCAGGCTGACATACTCGAGGGGCGGTGCAAGGAGCCACACCGAGCGGTCTGCGAAGCCGTACTCCAGTCTGAATACCCTCCTGTCTGAATGACCCAGTGCAAGCCTCTGCGCCTCTCCGAGCCTCAGTTTCCTCATCTATAAATGGGAACAACAATCATACACGACGCATGAGATGCTGTGATGGTTCAGTTAGATGAGATAATGTGTGTGCCATTATGCCCAGTGACATGTAGTGAACGATCACTAAATTGTCATGGTAGTTATTATTACTATTCTATGCGATTTGCAGAGGGCAAGGGGTGTGGCAATGGAATTGAGTCGGACAGGGCTGGATTTGGTGGTGACGATGCAGGCGGAGATTTAGGGTGAACAGGCGGAAAGGTAGGCTTGGATGCGGTATAGGACGGGATTCGGCTGTCAGTAGGAGGCCCTGGGGATGATAAGGGCAGACCTGAAGTGTGACTACAATGTAGGTGGACTCTAAATAGGGGGTGGCACGACAGGGAAATGAAATGCGGCGTTCTCTGGGCTGGAGACGGGGGCGCTGTGGCTTGGGTGACTTGGGTTTAGGCGGCGTTACTGAGGGGCGTGGTGGCTTTGGGTTTCCTTGGGGAGGAGCCTGTCTGCGGCAGGCGGAGCTGCGGGCTGGACCCTGCTCAAGCTGCCTGCATCTGCCGGTCTCCTTCCCACTCAGACTGCAGCCGCCAACCTGAGCCATGGAGCGCCGCGCCCTTCTGCTCCTGCTCTTCGCTTTCCTGACGCCCGGGGCCCCCATCCCCGTACCGCCGGCCCTGAAGGCCCTCAGCAACCTGCACTTGTCAACCAGATTAACATCCCGCCCCGCTATAGACATAAAGTACTCGATTCACTACATCCAACAAAAGGTAAGGCGGGTGGGCGGGAGGGACTAGGGCTTCTCAGTCCCCAGCCCAACCGACGGGACCCCAGGCACGGGAGCCCACCAGGAATTTCAGACCCCTGATGCCTAGGACTTGTCCGGTCTTTGGCTCACAGTTTCCAGATGGTGGCCCTAAGTCCCCGTTCTGTTTAAAATCTCTCCTCCCGTTATCAGTAATTTAATATCAACCCTGGCTCCACACTGTCTTCTGCAATTGGCCACAACAGTCACTTCAACTCCTCCTCCTAGAGAATGCCCTAATCCAAATTCCTTTCACCTCCCACCAAATTGAAATTATTTAATGCCAGCTCTGGTCCCTGCTCCGTGGTGACAGTCATCCTTTGTCGAAAAACAGCCCCTAAATACAAATTTCCAATCTTATTAGATAATATCTAATATTTATTAAACTTAAAATGCCAACCTGTCATTTCATGTTCAGCTCAAAGTTGATTTTTAATCCTTTTATTAAGAGTTTTTAACCTTCCCTTTTCTGCATAGGACAATATATATGTAGCCATGCTTGTAAAGGAAGTTGTAGGAGTATGTCAAGATTTGAGGGTGGGAGCGGGGGTGGGGGTTTAGCATCTCCATGGCTCTGAAGCTTGAGTTTAGAGGTTTAAGATAGGTTTGATGCCTTTGTGCTTGACCTTAGCATAAGGGATTCCCAACAGGCCTGGATGGAAAAGTCCATGCTGTGTGAAATGACAGGTTCTCTTACAGTTCTGTATTTCTAGGAGCCTGTGTAAACATGTGAAAATCTCCGTGTAAACAAAGATTTGGGAAAGATTGGGATTAGAGAGTGCAAGAATCTAAGATTTGGCTTTAGGAGTCAGATAGACCAGGATGCCACTCTGCTAGTTCTGTGACCTTGGATAAGTCACAGTACTTCTCTGATCCCAGTTTCTTGATCTGAGGATTTGGTGATGTTTAAATGAGAGCAGATGACATGTCCCTAGCAGAGTATCTGGCCTCAAGTAGGCACTTATTAAATTGATGGTTACTGATCTATAGGAATTTTGAATAGGAATTTGGGATAGAGGGATGGCATGAATTTGTAGAATAACATGTAGGAAATGGTTTTTAACCCAGAAATTTAAATTAGAGTTTATGAGGAAGAGAAAGCATTTTAGTTGTAGCAGAGTTACCAGGAAATGGGTATTTTTCTCAGGCAACTCACTTAAATTAACTCTCTAGGCTACAGTTTCCTCATTTGTAAATTGAGAGATTTGGACGAGGACCAATGTGTTTTACATTTTACTGAGGAAAATTAAGGGCTCTTTGGGGAGCTGTCTCAGAGGGATGGTGGGTGAAGGCCCAAGTTGAAGCCACGTTAGGGTGCTCTAGTACCCCCTTTCTCCCTGACCTCTTTCAGCCTGAGCTATATGCTTGTATCTGTTTTCTCTACTGGGATTCTGTTTACGACTGTTTGCAGAGTTTGATTGCTGTAGTAAAACTGAAGGGAAACTATCCAAACGAGTGTCTCTAAAATCCCTTTAGGAATGATGAAAAAGAGAGAACTATCAGCAGAAAAGGGGGGAACGAAGGGGTAGAAGAGACCAGATGATCTCTTAGTGCCAAATTTATATTCCTTCACTGTAAATTCTTTTCTTGATCACTTTGCTCTTTAGAAATATAATTTAAGGTCAGTTCTTTTTCCATTTTTGGTGATTTGCAAAATCTGTTTGGCTTTACTCAGCCACCTTTACCCTTCTGGCTTACATTTAGTTAATATATTAGGACAGATTCCACTTGTATGTTTATTACCATAATAATAATTTTCCTTACATCAATTACAATTGAGTTTTATTTTGTTTTTTAAGAAAAACTTCATATATGTATTTATTGCATATAATGGTTATATAGTAGCTAATTTCTGGACTGTAGATTTTTAGTTGGGACTGACTATGTATGTGTAAACCAACTTTAATTTTTTTAGTTAGAGCACGTGAAATACTTTTTATGCCTTTTAATATTAAATATTATTATTATAACTGTAAGGCTCAGTTTTTATTTGAGGTTTAATTTTTATCAAACTTTATAATGATTTTCTTTATCTGTAGTTATATCTGTCCAGCTGGCTAAGCTATTCCCAGCTGTCCTTATATGCACATAAGCTCCATGAATGGTCTCTGTAAAAAGCTTAGCCCATGGCCCTATCCCTCTCCTGCTGAGAAATCCTTCATAACTCTGATTACTTGCAGGATAAAGGTCAAACTCCTTGGCATTGTTCCCCACTGCATAACCCCAGCTGGCCTTTCCAGCTTCATATCGTGCCATAAACCCCACTTGCCCCCTACCCCCCAACACACACATACACTTTTAGCAACACAGACTCAGTTGAATGTTGCTGTGTCAGAAATTCTATCTAGAATACCATCCCTCTTCTCCACTAAACTCATACTTCTATCCCAGCTGAAATGTCACCTCTTCTGTGAAATCTTCTTAAATTTAGAGCAACTTAGTTGGTCTTTTTTCACTCTGCACGCTTACTATTTTGTATGTGTCCCCCAGCCAGGTGGCACCCTCCACTACCCAGAAGAACCCATAAAAAATATAAAGCACAAGATTAATATTTGTTGAGGGAGTGAATGAATGACTATCCAAAGAAAGCCTAAATGAAGCAAAGTCTACCATCATTTAATTGACATAAATAATTTTTTGTTTACTTTTCATTTTTTACTTCCTGTCTTTACCAATTATTTTTTCTCTTCTTTAGAAATCTTCAAATGGTTGATTTAGTAGGAATATTTGATTTCTTTTATCCAGAATAACTGAATCAGGAGACTAGACAAAGGATAGTACATCACTTGGGCACTTCAAGGCTCTGGGTGCATGTGTGATGCCAGTGTTGTACAGAGCTCCTTGGGATGGGTGGCCTGTGGTTACAAAGTTTCTCTGCTTCTCCTTACCCTCCACCTCCCACCCCAGCCCCTCAGATAAGACTGTGAGTCCTGAGGAAAGAGAATGGGTCCTTTCAGGCCATCGTCTTCCTCAGGGGTGAAATAGAGAATAATATCTACTGTATTAGTCGGGGTTCTCTAGAGAAACAGAACCAATAGGATGTGTCTGTGTGTGTGTGTATATCTCTTTCTCCTTGGAGAGAGACTGATTTATTTTAAGGAATTCGCTCATATGATTGTGGAGGCTTGATAAGTCTAAAATCTGCAGGGTAAGCTGGCAGGCTGGAGACCCAGGGAAGAGTTGCAATTTGAGTCCAAAGGCACTGCCTGCAGAATTCCTTCTTGCTCAGGAGAGGTCAGTCTTTTGTGCTATTTAAGCCTTCACCTGATTAAATGAGGCCTACTCACATTATGGAAGATAAATCTGTTTTACTCAGAGACTACTGATTTAAATGTTAATCTCATCCAAAAAACACCTTCACAGAAACATCCAGAATATTTGGCCAAATATCTGGGCACCGTGGCCCAGCAAGTTGACATGTAAAATTAGCTATCACATCTACCAAGATTGTTGTGAGGGTTAAATATGGTAACACATGAAAGCACGTGCTCACTGCCTGGAACGTGGTAGGAACTTAAAGAACTTGATGGCATAACTGCTGGTTCCTTCCCCATACTGTCCTAGAACCACACTCTCCAGAGTGTTATACATTTCAGATTCACCCGAATGCGTGACAGTTGCAGTAATGCCTCTTCTAGAAACCTAGTGGTCAGTCATCTATACTCAACTCTTCCTCTTTAACTACTGACCAGTGTTTATGTTAGAACTCTGCATCTTAGCCCAGCGTTGAGCTCATGGTCCCTGGCTGCGGCAAGGCCTTCCCACAGCTCCTTCCTTGTATGCTGTGAGGCAATCACACCAGTGGGCTAAGCTCTTTTGATTTATGTACATCTCTTACGGTTCTACTTTTTTTTTTTTTATTTTTTTTTATTTTTTTTTATTTTTTTTAAAGATTTTATTTTTTCCTTTTTCTCCCCAAAGCCCCCCGGTACATAGTTGTGTATTCTTCGTTGTGGGTTCCTCTAGTTGTGGCATGTGGGACGCTGCCTCAGCGTGGTCTGACGAGCAGTGCCATGTCCGCGCCCAGGATTCGAACCGACGAAACACTGGGCCGCCTGCAGCGGAGCGCGCGAACTTAACCACTCGGCCACGGGGCCAGCCCCGGTTCTACTTTCAATTCCTGTTCTAGGTTCCCCCTTCCCACTCTTGTCATGGTGTCCCTGATGTCTAGTAAAACGTAGCGGTGTTGGGCCCCTTGCAAAGGCCTATTGCTCTTTCTCCTCCTCCTCTTCTTCTTCTTACTTTTTCCCTCTTCTCCTCTTATTGGTTCATCTACTGCTGGCCTTCGCCTTAGAACTGGAGTATACCGTCACAAATATTATGTAAATTCTGAACTGATTTCTCGTTTTTCTCACAGAATCATTGTCAGAAGGGGTCTTGGAGATCATGTAGTCCATTCCTTAGATGAATTGACCTGGATCTATATTATGGAAAGTCAGGAACTTGATAGAGCTTGACTGCCATAGAGGTTTGAGAATGAGTTATGTTTCTACTTCTACCTGAATACCTTCAGACAAGTTACTCTGAGCTTCCATTTTTATAATCAGCAAAATGGGGATAATTATACTACTCATCCCACACATTTGTTGTGAAATAAACTGGTATGTGTAAAGTGTTTATTTAGCACAGTTTATATCACTTGGTAGACAATCAATAAATGGTAGATTTATTTTTATTTTATCCTGCAGTTTTTTAATGTGTGTGGCTTTAACTTAACTCCTCTCCAGTCGGAATAAAGCACTTAAATCATCCCTTATCATACCTAAAATAGTTATTCTGGAAAGAATGGAAATCTGTGTGAACTCTTTTCCATTACATAAATAGTACATATGTGCCTTTTTATCAGTGGGATGTAATTTAATACTTGTAAGTAAGGCATAGAAATTTAACTTTTTTCCTTGTTTGAAATAATTTTCTTTCACACAAGACTGATACATACAGAAAGCCATATGAAGCTATTTCTATTTTTTTTGTATACTATTTTGAGTTTTAGTCAATTGTGGAGGGGAAAATATGATAATGAATGTATCCTTTTAGGTTTTTCCAAATGCCTTCTCTTTTTTTTTTTTTAAAGATTTTATTTTTTCCTTTTTCTCCCAAAAACCCCCCGGTACATAGTTGTATATTCTTCATTGTGGGTCCTTCTAGTTGTGGCATGTGGGACGCTGCCTCAGCGTGGTTTGATGAGCAGTGCCATGTCCGCGCCCAGGATTCGAACCAACGAAACACTGGGCCGCCTGCAGCGGAGCGCGCGAACTTAACCGCTCAGCCACGGGGCCAGCCCCCTAAATGCCTTCTCTTTTTGATGATCATACTAAATCTAACACAGTCTTTCTGATTGTAGAGTTTTGAATGTATTACTAGTTAATTCTAAAATGTAATTTCACAGTAAAAATTAATTTTAGATTTTGCATTGTCATGTTATATCTCTGTCAGGATACTGCAGGGACATTGTGCTTTAGGCACTTAAAACATTTTCAGAGTTTAGGTTTTCGTATTAGCCCTGCCACTAACTCATGTTGTTACTTTGGGCAAGTTGCTTAACTCTAGATCTCAGTGTCCTAATATGTAACATAAGAGGATTGGATCTGCTGATCTCTGATGCATCTGTAATTTTGTTTACTGAGTGCCTCTTGTCACAGGAGACTGTATTAGGAACAGTGAGGATGTAAGCACAAGTTCTGTTTTTTGCCCTAACATTAATTGCCTTTGGTAGATCAGACCTAGACACTTTTTCCATCTCAATTTTGAGTAAGACATAGACTCAGATCATGTGAAGTGTTTTAAATTAAAAATCATGCCACTCTACCACTGCACAATATTTATAACATAGAGCATTGTATTTATGTTTATGATTTTTAAGTTTGCTTGGTTATGGGTAGATTGAAGAAAGAAGAATCGTTGACAATATGTCTTTATCTTATTTGTCTTGATTCCTAGTGCCTTGCATGGTTCCCTTTGCATAGTAGTTCTTAATAAAGATTTTTTGGATGGAAAAGATTGGCTATAAATTAAAATGAATAAGGAGTGAGAGGTGGGAGAGTAAACTGAAATATGCATTGCGTATGTGTCTAATGCATTAATAATAACAATAATCTGCTACCATTTATTGAAAGCTTTATATACCCTAAGCACTCTGCTAAGTACTTAATGAACATTGACTTACTTAATCCCTATAGCTGTCCGATGAGGTAGACGCTATTACTGTTCCACTTTCTAGGTGAGAGAACTTCATACAGAGAGGTTAAGTTATGTGTTCAAGATAAACTGCTTATCTGTACCATTTTGTTTTTCTGAAAATAAACTCATAAGTTTCTAGCTCTAAAATAAATGTCATTACCTGGCTTGTTGTGCTAGACAGGATAAGCTAACTTATGCTGTTGTAACAAAACTCTAAAATTTAAGTGACTTATTTCAGAAATTTGTGACTGATATTGTATTTCCATTGGGGTAAGCAGAGGGTTCTGCTCATTACATTCACTTAGAGATTGAGTGACTGATAGAGGTTTTCTTTCAACATGTGCTTTCATGATCACTGTAGAGTGGAAGAAGAACATGGAAGGATTTGTGCTAGCGTATAAATGTTCCAGCCTGGATATGAGACATCTCACTTTCTTTCTCGCTTCATTGGCCAGAACAGGTTAAATTGCTGCATCTAACCACAGGATGGGAAGAAGAAAAGTATTGAATTTGAAGTGCCCAGAAGGAGATATAGCACTAATGGCTACCGTACTCATACACCCATCCACCTACTCAGGGTTCATCCAGTTCCTTTTATATGTCAGGCCCTGGACTAGGTCCTGGGGAGGCAGAGATGATTACATCCTGGAGAACCTCACATTGTACTTGTTGACTCTTGCAATTGTATATACTCAAATGTGTATCTGAAAAAAATGAGAAAGAACTGATAAATTTGTAATTTCTTGGCATTTATATGGCTGTAACTCAGAGATTGCTTCAAAAAAATATCCCTGAAGTGAGATTGGTCTACTTAATGGTTTCTTGCTCAACTTATCATCATCGTTATAGTTCACTGCCCTGCCATAGATAGATAGATAGATAGATAGATAGATAGATGTACACACATTCACACATTGAAGCATGTGATTAAAAAAATGAGTGTATTTATTCATATGTTATTCAGTAATTAAAAATAATTGTTTTACGTGTCTTTTCTTTTTTTTTTTTTTTGAGGAAGATTAGCCCTGAGCTAACTACTGCCAAGCCTCCTCTTTTTGCTGAGGAAGACTGGCCTTGAGCTAACATCCATGCCCATCTTCCTCTACTTTATATGTGGGACGCCTACCACAGCATGGCTTTTGTCGAGCGGTGCCATATCCACACCTGGGATCTGAACCGGAACCCTGGGCCTCTGAGACGCGGAACATGCAGACTTAACCGCTGTGCCACTGGGCTGGCCCCTTTTCCGTGTCTTTTTTATATGAAAGAAACAAAATACATATAGAGATTTATATAAAAAATCTTACATTTGCTTTTTAAGTGTTGGATAATTGTTCGTCAAAAAGGAAAATTCTGCATTGATGGTATGTATGTTATTGGGGAATTTATAAAAGTCTTTTTTCTTCTGGTTCACAGTTTAAGAAAAGTCCTAGTTATTGTGTATGAGCAGTGAATGAGTTAACGTTTACTGATTATCTAATCTGGGCCAGATAATATGCTAAACTCTTTTACATATCTGTTTTTAATTATTGTAATCACTTTTAAAAATAGATGATTTAATTTAGGTTCGTAGAGTTTAAGTGTCTTCATCAAGCTGTTAGGGAACAATATTGTGAGTTACATTTTAATCTGTTGCTTTCAAGTTTTATGATCTTTCAGTTGACATCATGATGCCTCTGTGTTGTAAGCAGTGGTAACAAAACTGATGTCTGTATCTGTTTATGTTATGCATTCAATCTTTACAACAATCCTGTGAGATAGATATTATCCTCATTTTTAGAGGTGAGGCTTCTGAGGTTCAGAAAAGATCAAAAGAGGAAACATCCAAAATATCCAACTTGTAAATCTCCTGGTTTTTCAGTCCCAAATTGTAAATGATTTGTGATATATCCATATAATGAAATATTATTAGCCCTTAAAAATAATGGCCTTTAAGTATATCTGACAATGTAGGGAAATGTTCATGAGTTAATGATAAATGGAAACAAAATAGAAAGTGAATGTACAATTTGTTTCCAAATTCATTACTCAGTTTTTATTAAGTACCTACTATGTGCTAGGCACTATTCTAGGCATGGGGGGAAAAGCATTCAAAGCATAGGGAAGAACAAGTATAAAAACCTGGAGGTAGGTGCATGCCTGGTGGGAGCAACTGCACCTTGCCCAAGGTAACAACATGAGTTAGTGGCAGGGCTAATACGAGAACGCCTTTTAAAGCAGTGTGGCCACAGGGTTGTGCCTAAGGGAGAGAGTAGTAGAGGATGAGGACAAAGAGGAAGAGAGACAATGTAAATACTCCTCTAGCAGAGAAGGAAAGTAAATGGACTAGGGAAATAGAATTTGATGGCAGGGCAGTTTTGAAGTCTCATGCAAGTTAGTAAGACCACATGACATGGCTATATGTTTTTCCAGCTACATTCAGTTTCTTGGGTATGGATGTGGAGTTGGTGGAGAGTTGTTTTTAACCAGGATTGCGTTTTTTGCCAAATGAGTGAAAGAAAGAGAGAGATGTGGGGGCTGAGGGGTGTATGCAAGGGAGTGATTCTACTCATGGGCTATGGAATTTAAACCAAGTAAGGAGGGGAGTGAGGATGGGTTGAGGGACAGTGGAAGGGTGGATAGTATGAGGTTGAAGGATTTGGGGAATCATAGTAGTAGAGGGAGTGAGCTGGAAAGATAAGAGCAAGTAGAATACTTGAAATTGAGGGTATGGCGGGATTACGGTTACTGGGACTGACAAGATCTAGGGTTTGACCATGGTTTAATGACCAGGGTAGGTGGAGGACAAGGTCATTGGAGGAGAGGAGAAACAGGAATTAAGGAGCCAGGATATTGAAATCACTGAGAATTTCGAAAAGAGTTATGTTGGAGTGACAGTAAACAAGGAGCTAAAATCTTCAAGGCATGAGGGAAAGTGAAGCAGCTGTCAGTAGATGATTGTAGCAAGAGTAGTGGGTGGTATACTTTGATGACATAATATTTAGAAGCAATGGGTTGGGGAAGAGGGAGGGAGAATTAGGAATGATGAGAATACCTAGGCCACCTTCAGTCCCAGTGGTGGGAGAGGTTTGAGAGAGAAATCACCTACCACATGACAGGGTCAAATATGTTTAAAATATGTTTATAGCTGCACAAAGAAAATATACTAAAATATTAACTGGTGGAAAAGTATGGGTGATGTTTCATTTTATTCTTTATAGTTTTCTGTATTTTTCAAATTGTCTATAATGAACCTGCATTGTTTTATACTCCATTGAAAAAAGCAGTTGGCCTGTCCTGGCTCAAATAGGCAGTATGTGGCAGCATCAGAACCTGGGCCTTCCGACTCCAGACTGTCACCTAGCCCCATGCCTCCGGGTAAACTCTTGGACTGCTTGTGTTCCTCTTTTGCTGCCTAGCCATGGCTGCTTTAACATCTTTTCCTTAAGTATTTTACATCCTTGTGTTCTGTACAGAGCTGGGCAAGGATGAAGAACTGATTTGCGTGGAGATGGGAGAAAAATAGAACAATGCTCTGTTCTACCCTATTTCAACCTAAGATTTTACTGAATTGAAGAGGAGAAGAGGGGGAGAGGAAAGGAAAGAAAGGTTTCCAGAGGAATTTGTACCTGTGTCAAAGAGAGGGGCAGGATTAGGGTCACTTAAATAGGACCAGAGCTTGTATTTTCCCTAAGTCTCCAGCCCCTCTGATCTGTCTGCTTTTCAAAGATAAGAGCTCATGGTTCCTCTCAGGGCCACTTAGCAGATCCTTCCCAAGTCCATAGTTGTAGGTTTCTCTCTCCTTCTCTCCCCCTCTCTCTTTGACCCATTTCTCCAACAATAATCCTAGTAATAATAATAGGTAATATTTGTCAAGCTCTTACTATGTACTAGACAGTGTTCTAAACACTTTACACATATTGGCTCATTAATTCTCACAGTGACCTAATGCGGTCTTGGTACTACCATCCTCAATTTATTGATGGAGAAACTGAGGCACTGAGTGTTAAGTGTTTTAATCACTATCTCAGTCTGTCTCCTGATGTTTCTACTTGGAGGTTTTGTAGGTCTGACTCAAAACCGAACTCATCTTGTTAGGTGATGACTCGGTCCAGCTTTCTCATGGGGGCACTATTATCATTAAAAAATATTTATTGAGGGTCTACATATATGCCAGGCATGCTTCTGGAGACAGCAGATGGACTGCTCATGTGAAGTTTATTTTCTGACTAGGAAATAAGTAGATAATAAACAAATAAACATTAAATAAATGAGATAATTATGGACTGTAATGATTGCTTTGGAGGAGGGCAAGGAAGCAAGGTGATATGTATGTGTCAGTATGGGGTACAGTGGATGGGAAAGGCTTTATCTCAGGAAGGTTTCTTTGAGGAAGGGACACTGGATCAGAGAGGGAACAGAAAGTATTAAGGCCCTAAAGCTTGAAATGTCAGTTATTTTTGGCTTTTCTTTCTCCTGTACCTCTTGTAATTACCAGGTTGGGTAGATTCCATCCTCAGAGTAGATCCGTTATTTTTACTTATGGCTTTCATCCTCTGTTGTGAGCCCTATCACTGCCTTCCATGGATTGGAAGAGTCTTTTAACTAGTCCTCCTTGCTACCTGCAGTTCCTCCTCTACTGCAGTCCCCATGGGTCACATTAATCCCCTCTCCTCCAGTCACACCACTCTCTGCTCAGAACCTGCAATGATTCCTTATTGTTTGCTTTGTTAAGAACAAAATCCCGTAGCATTCAAGGCCTTCCCACCTTTCTAGTTTGCTATCTGTTCTCCACACATGCTCATTCCTTTCCTGTTTCTATACCTTAGTCCACGTTGTTCCTTTTGCCTAGACTGCCTTTCCCATGGCCTTCCCTTGTTTATCAATCCCATATATCTTTTAAGCCCCATCTCAGACACTGCCTTCTCCTGGAGCCATTTCTTAATCTCCCAGAAAGTGTGTGATCGGTCAGATCTTTCTTTATACTTCTCTCATGGCATGTGCCTTACTCAAGCGTTGTGTTGCAATCTTTTGTACTCTTGTCTTAGTCCCTTTTTAAAGCAAGAACCCTGTCTTGTAAGTATCCGTACTCCTCCGTAGCATACTGCACATTGTTTTACTGATTGTCTTCACAAATGTTTATTGAATCTATGTCTTCCCCCTCTCCCTTTTCCTGCTTCCCTACATATTGAGGTAAGGAAGATGTGTGTGTGTGTGTGTGTGTGTGTGTGTGTGTGTGTGTGTAGTAGGGAGAGGAAGGGTATAGAAACTTGGTTCCCACTAAAATGCTTTTGGGGAACACGGTAGAATGTCAGGCAAATAAAAACAGACCTTCTTGTTCTCATCTCTTGTTTTGATGATCTGGAAGCTATGGCTAGTTGTCCGTGCTGACCCTTCGCCCAGTGTATCTACAGAGAAAGAGTCATGCGAGGGAGTGCAGCGGTTTCTGTTGTTTCTTTGTTTTGTGTCTGGGTAAGGGCTAGGGGGAGGGTGAAGAATGAACATGTTATAAAAAATGTCTCCTTGGGGCTGGCCCCGTGGCCGAGTGGTTAAGTTCGCGCACTCCGCTGCAGGTGGCCCAGTGTTTCGTTGGTTCGAATCCTGGGTGCGGACATGGCACTGCTCATCAAACCACGCTGAGGCAGCGTCCCACATGCCACAACTAGAAGGACCCACAACGAAGAATATACAACTGTGTACCCGGGGGCTTTGGGGAGAAAAAGGAAAAAAATAAATTCAAAAAAAAAGTCTCCTTAACAGCTGCTTCTGTGGCAATTGTGAACTGCCCGTGTTTATCAGTGTAAGTAAAGGTGGTTCTTTTTATGATTTTGGTTTTTCATTTGCAAACAGAGGCCAAGAAACTGTATATTTGTAAATCCTTAGTATCTATTATTTACGTGTCAGTTAGTTCCAAGTTGCCCTGCAGTGCTGCAACTGGAGAGGAGCAGCTGCTGTCTCTGTCAAGCTCATGATATTCTCTTTCTTGCTGCTCATATAGTGAGGGCTGCCCACAACGGTTAGGAAAAGGCAGATTTCTTTAGGAGCTTTCTTTGAGTAGCTCTGCAATTTGGTTATGTGATACAGTGAAGTATCATAGCAGTATTATAGCTGATATAATATCTTACATTTATGTAGTAAAGCAGCACAATTATATATTCATTCATCAAATATTTGTTGAACTCTTCCTATGTGCCATACACTGTGTTAGTATCTGGGGATAAGTGGAAAGCAAAGACAGACCTCATGAAGTTTACGGGTTAGTGGGAAAGAGGATAGTGACAAGAAATTGCAAGTGTGATGTGTGCTTTAAGGAAGTAGTTTGTTGTGGGATCTACAATAGAGTCCTAAGTCTTGGGTATTAGGGAATCCTCTAGGCAGCAATGGTGTTAAAGAAGAGTCCAGAAAGCTGGGTAGGAATTAGCCAGGAGAAGGGAGATGATTGAGATTTCTGTCCAGGTGGAGGGTGTATCGTGTACAAGATCCTAAGTTAGGAAAGAGCAGGCTATGTTGAAGGAACTAAAAGGAGGTCAGTAAGACTGGGATAAGGAGTCAGAGATGATGAGGCAGGAGATGGGCCCTCAACACTGTGAGGTCAGTATTGTCACTATTTCCATTTACACACTCATAGTGTGGCTATTCCTTCTCTGAAGCTTTCATTGACTTTAAGCATATAGCTTGGTGTTGAAGTGGTGTGGGGCAGAGCACTGCTCTGTTGACCAGAGTAGATGAATTCACCTCGTGACATGTACTGCATAAGTGCTCCTAATATGTTTTTCACCTTGCAGGGAGGTACATCTTTTTTTATAGAAGAATGAAGGGCTCAGAGGTGAAGTAATATAACTGTGATCACATAGCTTGATCATTGAAAGCACCAGGACATAAACGGAGCTCTGTTTACATCAAATCCTTACTCCATGTCACCTCTGTACTAGCTGTATTTCTGGATTAGACAGAAGATTTTGTAATTCATGGCCTAGTTTAGAGATAGTTGCGGAAGTCACTTTTATTAAGGAAATCCACATTAGATAGTAATAAAGTTGAGGAATAAGACAAATCTCAATTCTTTTTCTAACACTAGGTTGGGTAATTTTGGAGAGCAAAAAAATCATATTGGAAGTTTCAACAGTGTAGAATTTTCTTCTGACTTTGGCTTTGTGTTATAGAAAGAAGAGCTTTAAATGAATGGGAACTTTGTTGGGCACAGAAGGGATTATGAAACCTTCTAAGATAAAATGGACTATGAGATGTTTTTGGGTGGCTCTATACATTCTAGAATAAAGGATGTTAAGAGACTTCCATTGATGGTCACAAAAAGGTCCTCTCCAAGAGAATAAAGGAGGAGACTAAATTGGTGAGGCAGGAGTGAGGTCACTACTTTAGAACTTTGTTGCCTTAAGCTTGGTGCTCAGTATAGCTTACCCTAATTCTGTTAGTGAATTCTTTCACTCATTTTAAGCTTTCCCAACAGTCTATGTACAGAATTTGTCTTGGAATAAGTTAATAAGAGTTCACGTAAATGTCCTTAATCTATGCTGCATGGACTACTCGCTGCCAAATGTTCATCTTCCACTCCACTTGCAGAAGTCCTTGCATGTCCCTCCTGACCAATAACTCAAAGGAACAGAGGTCACCTTTTTGGCACTCTGCTTTTGAAAGTCTACCAGCCCCTGGATTAGGGAGTCAAGTCCAGCTAACTGTACCTGGGTATTTTTGTTTTCTTTAAAAGCCTGGATACTGATCTCATCTTTTAGCACTGTGTTTAGAATAATAGTACTATTCTTCTGTTTAATAAAGTGTTATTATTTTAAAAGATATTAGACTGAAAATTGCAGCTAATCTCTTTAACTACTTTGATGAGAAGCCTTGCTGTTGAACCATGATTGTAATATTATCCTGCCATCTCAGTCCTTTGAGATGTGGATTTATAATCTTCACCATATGAAGTGATCAAAGTGTTATTATAGATT
The DNA here is from genome assembly GCF_021613505.1 of Equus quagga. Taxonomy (NCBI): domain Eukaryota; kingdom Metazoa; phylum Chordata; class Mammalia; order Perissodactyla; family Equidae; genus Equus; species Equus quagga. The sequence continues at coordinate 36,336,660 of NC_060280.1, read as the reverse complement.
ATTTTTAAATTCTTTATAAATAAGATACCCAAAGTTATCATGTTTTATTTCTGCAATATGTGCCTTTCCTCAGAGCTATGTAATTTATATAGTGATGAATGTGTACTAAAGGTATATTGCACTGTCACACCACTGGTGACTTGTAATTGGACAGAAAGTCACAAAAGCTAAAGCTTCTCACATACCAGACCACATCATATTTGGTGTATGAAAGCCTCTCACTGTCACCAAGTCATTGCCCTGTTACTGTCATCAGTCCCAAGATAGCTGCAAATTTTTTTCTTAATTTTACTTTGCATGGTCACGCATGTTTTTTTTTAAGTGAACACAGAACAAATTGCTAAAGTTTTATATCATAATTTCTTCCTCATAAGTGGCAGTATTAAACACTTAACATATATCATTGTGTATGTTTGTATGTTTGTTTGGTAGTGGTTTCAGACTTGGGAGGTGCATGCTAGTAATACACTATAAAAATATATTAGTAATACATCAAGTCCTCACTTCCTGCAGGCTCTTACTGGGCACTTGCATGCATGTATTATCCAACTTAATCATTACAAGACCCCTCTGAGATAGGTATTAGTTTTTTCATTTTTCCCATAAGAAAACAAGGCATAAAGTAACTAGCTCTAATAGATGGCAGAATTGGCACTCAAACTCAGATCTGTCGTCAAATTCCTTTCTCTTTCCACTATATTATAGAACATTTGTGGTTTTTAGGAGGAAAAAACCCAAAGTTTTTGATAGATGCCTTTGGTACTGGTTAGATTTTATTAGTGCAAAAGTGCATGTGTGGGTGTGTTTAAGCCTTGAGACACAATTGGCATTTTTAATAAGTTTTCCTCATGGTGTATGACTAGCATGTTTGGCCAGCATCACTGTGATTTAATAACCTAATTTAGACAAGGAACTATAACCCAAACAATGACTCTGATTCAACAGATAGGAAAGTGAGGAAGTAGTTGTTATCATTTGTCAGTGAATTTTTATTTTTATGCAGTTTGAACCACAGGTCACACTGCAGACACTATCCTTTAAAACTGTCGGAAACCTCTGTCGCTTCCTGAGCACTGATGGCTTCTTCCTTTGAAGGAGCAGCACACACAACAATTTTGGAAAGCAGCGGTGATGACTCCCTTCTCCTTGGCGTCCATGCTTCCTTTCTGTTGAACAAATGGCTTTAAATGACAATGACCAATGCAGCCAGTGCAGACCAAAACAAGCTTTTTGTCTGCCTTTTTGTGAAGCCTAATTTCTAGAAAATGATCACACTGTAAAAGTGAAGAGAGTTCATATTTGCTGAGTACGTCTCTGTGATCTCCTCAATGGCAGCAACCTTGGGTCTCACTCATCTGTGGATGTGGGAGGCCACAGCACTGTACTTCCCTCATCTTTGCTTACACATATCTAACAAGTGCAGGCACCTCTAGTTGATCTGCAGATTCCATATATTTCATTTTTAAATTCCAAATTGACTGACCCCATGCCTCCCAGGATATCTTGACTGACCTATCCTTTGCTCAGCTAGTGTAGGCTTAGACCAAGCAAATGAATTTTAGGATCAACCCTTAAAAACATAATCAGAGGAGTAAATCTGCTAGGAAGAGCTCTCTAATATTTATTATGTATTGTTCTTTATTATTGACACTGTATGCGAGGCATTACACATTGACCAGCTCATTGTTTTGTACACACTATGCTGGGATGTGGCTCATACAGTGCTGGTATCTCTCTGCTTGGAATGGTTTTTCTTCCTCCTTTCTCTGCCTAGCAAACTCTTGTTCATCCTTCACTGCCCAGGTCTTGCATCAACTTCTCTATGAAATTTTATAGGACTGCTTTGCTTCTCTCCCACAGGCTGGGTAATTGACTCCTGTCCCCTTTGTGCCTCCTATTGTGCCCTATAGATACTTCTTCTGTGGTACTACCCTGGATTGCAATGATTTGTTGATATGTTGGTGTCCCCATTAGACTGGGCAGCCTGAGGATACAACCATCAGTGTATCCTAGTGTACACCCTCAGCAGGTCTTTGAATAACTGGCCCAGGTTGAAGTGATTACTCCCTCTTCTGAATGCTGTTAGCACTTGATTTTATTATATTTTGCCTAGTTACTGCCAATATGGCATAGACACTGCCCTATCAGAACAGAGCTGGTCACAGAGCTGAGGCCTCTTGCAGTGCCGTAGATTAATTCTTTAGATCTGGAGGTCTGGAGAAGGGACTGAGGCAGTGGGGCAGGTAGGCATAGAGAGGGGGTGGGCATCACTCAAGGTGCTAAGGTAATTATTTTCCAACTGGTATGGAAGTTTTTCAATATTTTAGGAACTGGCTGAGTATCAGCCTTGATTCTGCACGTAATGAGTGCCTTAAGAATAAGGTACTGCTTATACTACTTAGTATCCCTCATATGGATTCCTAAGTGCAACTCAGAGGTATAGGTGTTCAAAGCAAGTTAAACTTTTATAGCAAATATTGATGTTATTACATAACCCTCCCTTCTAAAACTTCTTTGATCTTGTTCACATTACTGTTAATGGCACTACTCTCCTCCTGGTCACCCAGGATAGAATACTTTGGAAACATCTGATTCTCTCACCTTCACCTCCACACCAAAATCCAATCGATCAACAAGACCTTTCCATGATTCCTCCCTAGTTTCTGCCCCTTCCTTTACACTCCCAGGGTTACCATCTATATATGGGTACAGGCCCATAAAATTCCAAGCTAGACTATTACAATAGCCTCTTCACTCCCTCTGTTCTTCAGCCTCAGTCTAGGCCAGCTGGTACTATGGTTTTTCTTCCTCCTCTCCTCTTTTCCAATCCAGGCCTTACTGGGTCCTGCTTAAATCCCACATCCTCAGGGAAACCTTCCCCAACTGACCCAGCCTAGCATGAGTTATCCTTCCCTGGGCTCCCTAGTACTTACTGTCTATAGCATTCATTTGGCTGTTACCTGTGCTCTATTGGTGAAATGGCTCTTATTTTCTGAAGTAATTACATCTTGGAATGTGATTTAACAGGTAGTTATCCTTCAAGTAGAAAACACACATGCCCTAGAATTAATACACCCACAGGGGCATAATGATTCAGGGCATTTAGATTTTCAAATTTTCTGATAGACATAATTTTAAATTCTGTAGCTAGGTTGCTGAATAGTGTGCAATTTTGTTAAAGAGCAAAGCTGATTATCATGCACTAAATTGAGTTTATAACCCACTAATGAATCACAATCTTCATTTTATAAAACATCAATGTAGAGTACATGGCTTTACAAAGATGAGTGTTCCTTTGTAAAGGAGAGGTAAGACCTGGAAACAAAAATCTTTGCTATAGAGTGAGTGTGAAATATTGCAAAGAGGTATATAGCATGAGAGTTCAGAGGAAGGAGAATTGCACAATGAAAACTACTTCTATTATAGTAAGATGGTTCTGTTTGGGGAAGGGACTTAGGTATCTCTTAGTAGTCTGATAGATTTTCCCTTGATAGTTCAATCATTCCTTTTAGAGTTGTTCCCCCACCCACCAAGGGCAGGTGGAAATAAGATACATTCGTTTCCTCTTTATTTATTCACCATCTTATTTTCCTTCGCAGTGTTTATGTGCTTGTTTGATATCAGGGCTTTTACTTGAGGTTTCCTGACTTGGATTATATTTCTAAACACTAACGACAAAGGAGGATACCATAAGGGAGAAGATTTATTTGTTGTTTAATACTCATCCATTCTGGGGACAAACAAAAAAAGACTATTTTTAAAGTGGGGAGGTCTAAGAGGTACTAGCTGTGGGATGGAAACATCACTTGCGATTAGTTGTAATTATCTTCTCATTGTAGGCTGCTTGAATTATAGTTTTAAAGGGAGGCAGTGTCCTATAGTAAGTAATGTTGGCAGACTATAATTATTACTCCTGAGGAATTCCCCTCAGAACATGCCATTTGTTTTCCATAGATTTTTTTTTTAAATGTAATGAGCCTTTGAGGCACACTTTTTCTTGGTTATATTCTTTGTGGCAACTCTTTTCCCTTATAGAAGATTCTTTATGTAAAGGTTACCTTACATTATTTTTACTGCCTTAATGAGGACTGACTTGTCCCTGGGGAAAATATCATCAAACTGCTTTTCAGGTTGCCCGGGGTCAAATGCCAAATGTTGTGAAAACATCCATATGGTTGTAATGTACTTTTATGGTTTTTTTTTAATACCACAAGGTAAAATTATTGATGGCTATCAATCATCAAGGAGTATTTGCTATAATTCAGTAAATTTTGAGCCTTTACTATGGTAAAGGATTTATATACACATTGCCTTGAATCCTTGCGACCTTGTAGGGAAGATATTAGTAGCCCCTTTTACAGATGAGGCAACTGAGGTTCAGAGATCTGAAAAAATTTGCTGGAATTCACCTAGCTGGAAAGTGGCACAATCAGCATTTCAGTTCAAGACTGTCCGGCTGCAAAGCTGGACTCTTTCCACTGGAGAAGGAGTACTCTCTCCTGGGCCTGGGGTTGTCTTGGAAAGCTTGATGCAGGGGACAATGCTTGGATGGATGCAGGATGAGGTAGGAGTTTTCTGTAATGACATGAGGGAGGAGGGTATTCCAGATGGGGAAATTCATATGCAGCAACCTGGAGACTTGAGAAAGTATTCTATGTCTACAGTATTTCTGAATTATGAAGTATGAGAGGGGAAAGTGGTAGATGATGATGTTGGAAAAGAGGTGGGCAGGGTCTTGGTACAGGCATTATCAGCTTCTCCGAGTTTGCTTCACTGCAGCCGCCTGTCCCACCAGTTAGTTGGGTTGCATCTCCTCTTTGCTTCCATAACAAACATCTGTGCTTACCCGCATTCATAGTGTGCATCCCTTGTGTAGAAATAGTTTCTGTGCTTGCTAATCTCCACTAGACTGTGGCCTCTTTGAGAGCAAAGTCTATGCCTTTTAGCCTTGTATCTAGTGTAGCCAAGCACATGCAGTAGGCACTCAGGAAGTGGTGGGAGGATGAAAGGGCCTTGTTCTTGCTAGGGAGAATCAATATTAATCATATTCACCTCTGTGTTTACCACTCTTCTACCCTTTCAAAGTTGAGTTGGATTTTAACTTGATAATTTTAGGATCTGTTCACATTTCCTGAGGCTAACAGAGTCTCACTGGTGGCCCCAAGGGCCCAGAGCAGAGTTAACCAGTGTGGTCCAAGTGCAGCCTAGGTCACTTGGTCTTCTGTTGTCACATTACACTTCTCACTTTTTCTACTCAGTTCAACTCAGTAATCATTGATGAACAAGTCACGTGCCTGTTGTGCTTTGTGCTGTTGGGGTTCAGATATGAGCAAGAAAGGGGAGGCAGTATGGCGTGGTGGGAAAAATTCAGCCTCTCCGCTTCACGTGTTCTGTGAAGAACAAATGAGAGAATGTACATTTAGCTGTTAGTGCAGCCCTTACATGATTCATGTAAGGCAGATGGGAATAATACACCTGATTTGATCAGTAGTTTCTTATATCTATACCTCTTATCTAGAGTCACTTTAGTCTTGGGGTTAATAATAGTATAACAGGTATACGACATGTATACGTAAATAACTACAGGGCAGGACTACATTTGAAAAGCTCTATAATAGAATTAAAATTATCATGGAAGCACAAAGAGGACAGGAGGACCAAGGAATGGTACGTGTAGGAAGTGGTGTTGAGTAGAATCCCCTTAGCCTTTTCACATACTTGACATACCTAACTAGAAGGCTGTGGAGATTAAAGGCTTATTTATTGCCTGTTCTGATACCCTTCTCTGACCTCCCTATTAAAATTAGGTCTACCTGTGTTATTCTCTCTCAGAATCATACCTGCACTGTTACAGTTTCTGAGTGTTTATTTGTGTATTTGCTCTTTTGTCATCTGTTTCTTTCATTATACTGTAAGCACTATGAGGGCAGTGACCATATCTGGCTTGTCCACTGTTGTATCTCTAACACTTATCCCATGGTAAGCACTCAAAAAATACCTGTTATATGAATGAATGACTATAGCCACTGATTGTCATTTCTCTGCACATCCTATTAGGGCGGGGAAATTGCTATACAAGATGGTGACGCAGTGGCAAAAGCACCTGAAAGTAATCAAAGAAGCAACTCGGTTGTGTTTGAACTTGCTGTCATTGTTCTGAGCTTTTTGGTTTCAGTTGAGGATATCCTTTTCCCTTCCTTTATCTTTTTACAGTGCTCTTATCATTCAGACCGGATGAATGCTGAGAACAATGAGTAGTCTATAGAGTGTATTTTTAAGTTGATGATAAAAAATCTCTGGAGGCCGTTTTATAGTGAAACCAGGACTGAAAATTTGATGTTGGAGTTCCCCAGGAGGAAGAAGCTCACGCAGCTTCTTTTTTAGTTGTTTCCTTTTGTGGATGCTCTTCATGTGAGGATTTTGTAAGTTTAATTTTTCAGAATGCTAAAAGCCTTTAAAATCGTATATTAGTCAATGTAATAAAAATAATTCATTTTAAAGCAATCTCTTAGAAGAGAATATTGTAGATTTTCTGTTTCAATGGTTTTCACAGTGTAATGGGCAGAAAATATTCTGTTGGGGAGGAGGAGATTCATTTTGGTATTATGTTATAGTATCTAGTTTTTATGTGCTACTTAAAAAAACCAGTTTATTAATTTAGCTGAGGTAACCAGGTCAGGGTCAGTGCTGAATGAGTTATTAAAGGGTGGTAGTGGTGGTTACAGCTGTTTGAAAGACTTCTTTTTGTTGATTGCTGCTATTCGAATACTGCTGATGACATACGCTGGGTCCTTCTTCATTGTGATCTTTCCTGGGTATATTACGATTTTGGAAAGTGAACGTTGTTATCTGTGTTATATATGTAGCAACTGAAGAGAGACTTGGGTTTGAAACCTAGCTTATTATGTTGCCATGATCTCTCACTGAACCCTTCAGTAGCCTTCTGGATAAAGTTAAACTGTTATGAGTTGGTTTTAGATTTTGTGCTTGTGTGTTCTTTCGTAGGCACGTGATTTGTCACTGGGCAAAAGGCACATCCAACTACGGCGTTTTGCAACTCTTCCAAAGCCAGTAACAGACCCGAGCAATGAATGAACTCCACAAACTTTGTCTTGGGAACTTTGATTTCCGTTCTCATTGCATTGAATTATGCTGTTCTCTGAAGCTGTGTTGGGTCTGTTTTTATACCAATTGCAGAGCTAGGATGTATACACGCGTTCATTCATTCTTTATATATTCATTGGTCGTCTCCTACGTGCCAGACTTTATTCTAGTCACTGGGGATTTAGCAGTGGACAAAATAACAGACGTCTCTGCATCATTAAGGCTCTATTTCTAGTGGACTGATTGCATTCACTGTTGGTTTAGAGAGGCAATCTCAGATTTCACTTAGGTTTCTGTTTTTAGAAAGATTTTGATGTCTACATCTGGTGGCAGCCTGATGAATCTAATCTCATCTCCTGTCTCTTACCCTCATAAACTGTATACTTCCTGCCATGAAAAACATGACAGTTTCTTAATATGTTTGTTCTGCACAGTTCATCATGCTCCATTTACTTGAAAAGGTCCTCTATCTCTTCTGTACCTGGAAAAATTCTTGCTACTCTTCAGGGTTCAGGTCAGATATCACCTCCTTGGCGCAGCCTTCCATCATTCCCTCAGGCGGGCTGGTAACTTCCTCTTCTGAGCTCCCGTAGCACTTTGTCTATAGAACTTAACCACACCATCATGCGATTGTTTGTTGGTGTGTGTTCATCACTTTTGTTAGATTCAAAACTGCAGAGATGGAATTGTTTCTTACTCAGTTCTTTTTCCTCAATGTCTAACATTTAATGAGTACTCCATATATATTTTTAAATGAAAGAAAAATTTAATATAGATTGATTTAGTGTCATATAATTTACATATGACTATAGTGAAATAGAAATGTAAACATCACATGCACATTATAAAATTATACATACCTCTTAAAATCTTAAACGTTTACAAATCTATGTGTTAATTATCCTATTATACATATAGACAAATGCGCCATCCTAACTCCAGAATCCCTCATTCTCTTTTTGAGTCACTTTTCCCCTGAAAGAGTAAACACTATTCTGACTTCTAACAGCAGGAATTTTGAACCCTGACTTTAAAAAGAAGAGTGATGAATGCTTAAATTATGTGAATATATCTTCATTTAAAAAAGAAAGATTTAAAATAATTGGCATCTCTGTATCTATTTTTTTAATTAAGAATTTTAACTTAAGATCTAAGTCCCCTTCTTGTCCTAAAATTTTGTGAATCTAATATTTAAAATTTAACGCTCTTTCCCACTTTACTTCTTGTACAACAGCGCCCTCTGATGGTGTAGTATTTCCTAAAATTTCTGTATTTCATAATCACAGTGGTACTTTATCTCTAATTTGAGAGCTTAAGCTGTGACCAGGTAATTCTAGTGGTACAAAGCTTCCTGAAGCCGTTGGAAGTTATTGATCATGTAGTGCTTTCACAGAGTTGTTTAGCTAACAGGTAGTGACAGAATCTTTATCTGATGAAACACTTAACTGTTGTTTGACAAAACGTGTTATTTCTTGATTTATTGAAACATTTTAGGTGTTTTCAAGGGCAGAATATCCACCTTTGTTTTAGCAGTAGAGCAGAGAGTATTTTGATTTCATCAAATTTTGATAACTTAGAATGTAATTCCCCCTCTGGGCCCCACAGTCCTTGGTCACAGAAAGTGGGGTTACTGAGCACTGCATGTAGTTCTTGGAGAAGGTATTTGAATCCATTTTCCTACCAAACATATAATATTTTTTCAAATGTATTTAGATGCTGTTGTGATATTAATTTATATTAGTATTGAATTTATAATAGCTTCTCTTGTATGTTTTCTCAAGCGCTGGCTACTAAAATAAAATATGTTTATGAAAATTTTAACATTAGCAAGGGGACCTCATACCTAGAAATGTGAGGAACCACTGATTTAGAAGATTTGAACTGCGTTCATTTAATAATTATTATAAAGTATCTGTCTTGTACAGGGACACTGTGGTAGCTGTTGGGTTCTTACCTTTCTAATTATCCATTTATAAGCATAGGAGGCTCGATAGCCAAACTTTTTCCACGGTGGACTCTCCAATATCGCTCCTTTTTTTCCCTTTGCCCTTCATCATTTTCTCTCTAAATAAATAATTTATTTCTAAGAATCTCCTTTTTAACATTAGGGACAGGTTACCAGAAAAGTATAGGAGGGAATACAGTTCTCTCTCCTGGTTAATTTGGACAGAAGGGTGTGTGAAGAAGTGTCTTACTACATAACGATGATTTCATTTGAAGGCTATATCTGAAGAAACTTCCACCTTCCTTGTTAAAATGGAAACTAGAGCTGCTAAGGTTGGCAGTGAAGGGAGCACCCCTGTGGAAAGGGAAGGACAATTCTATTTCTTATATTCACCTTCCTCTTAGAGGGACTTGTGATCATTTCCCTTGTTACCACCACATTATCCTCAGGGATACTGTTTCCCTTTTAATTGTTTAATTCAAATTTAGTCTCCAGTCCTTCCTGGTATCTTCATAGTACAGATGAGCAAAGGTAGAACATTTAAGCGAGATTATTGAATCGTCCTGACATTATGCAGTGGAAATAAATGGGAGTCACCCATGATCTGACTCGTAAGATATGGCTTGCTCTCCCATCTTGTCCTAGCTCTGGGGCTACTTCTGTGTGAGGGACCACTTAACTTAGCAGGACTCCACTTGTAGACATCCACCTTTCTCCAACTATAGACCTAGGGCCTGCGTAAACCTCACCTTCCTTCCAGGTTTTGGTTCCTGCTTTGAGAACTCATGTCCTTCCAACATAAAGGTGTCTATCTCTCAGGGGAGATCAAGGTTACTCAGAAACAATGTCAGTCTCCATTTAGGAACTCTAACAATGTAATGCCACAATTCCAAAATTAATATAGAACACATATATCAAATGAAAGGAAGAGGGTCTTACTTCATTTTAGCATCTCTGGATTAGAATTGGAAACTAGAGCACCCTCTTTCTAGGTGCTTTGATTTATTGGAGGAGCGAGTCCTTTTTTTTTGTCCTATCTCTGAGTATCTTTAGTAAGATTTCAATTAGCTATTATCGTATATCTGGATGCATAAATAAAACCAGCTGTATACTCAGTTTTCTAAAACTAAAGGCTACTAAGTAAGAGCCATTGTGATTTTGTTTTTTATTAGTGGCCTAATTAAATGAGTTAAAAATAATAGTATATAACAATTATTGAGTCAGGTCAGTAAAAAGACTAATATCCCATGTATTCTTCAGTTAACTGTTAGTAAATGGCTGGAGGATATGTCCTTCGTTTTCCAGGAGAAATATACTGGAGTGTCCCCTGCCGAAGGTTGAATATTGTTGTCAGCCCTATCTGCAATAGCGTGTTATAGTGACAAAAGCAGACGGTTTTGTTGGAGGTAGGATTAGGTAGGGAGTAAAAGCACGTGAAAAAGAATTGTATTTGACTTTTATTTATTAGTTATGTTACCTTGGCAAGTTATCTGACCTCTTTGATTTTCAACAGCCTTATTGTAAGAGGATGTAATGAAAAAGTGCCCCCTGAGGGTGATTGGGAGGATGATGAGGTGATCTGTGGAAAGTACCAGCAAGGTGCCAGGCACATAGTAGGTACTCTGTGTTATCCATCTGTCCCCCCCGTCCACCCCACACACTGCCCCCAAATTGCCACCAAAACTGTATCTAACAGATGTAATGTTCTTACAGGCTTTTCTGGATATAAACTTCATTTTTGAGCAGTTTTAAAGTCTAAATAGTTATTTTTGCCACAATAGACTTTATTTAAAGGATGTTCTTTTTGTTCCTTCTTGCCTACCCGTTCTCATGGATCTCTTTCTCCTCTACAAGGTGAAGGAGGGAAGCGTCTCTTGAGACTTCTTGGACCACATTCTAGAAAGAACTACTGTGTGTGACTAGAGGTGTGTTTCCTTTTTGAGGTCATGGAGGTGTTGCTTTTATAGAACTATTGTTATTGTTATTATTGTTATTGTCATTTTTTGCTGAGGAAGATTTGCCTGGAGCTAACATCTGTTGCCAATCTTCCTCTGTTCTATGTGGGATGCTGCCACAGCATAGCTGATGAATGGTGTAGATCTGTGCCCAGGACCCAAACCTGCGAACCCAGGCTGCCACTGAAGCACAGCGTGCCAAACTTAACCACTATGCCATAGGGCTGGCTCCCAGAACTATTATTTATTGTAGTTATTTCAATAAACCAAATTGCAAATATAATTAAAAACTCCAGCTCTACCTCTGACTTTTGACCTTGGCCAAATATTTTGAGCTCTTTGAGCCCAGTTTCTTCAGTTGAACAACACAGATCAAATGGTTTCTAAGGCCGTTGTCCCTGTTTGTGTTACTCATAAAAATCTCTTTATTCAGGTGTGCAGAGCTGGAATCAGTGTGCAGGTCTCAGTTCTCAACAGCAGAGGGCACAATCCTCCTAGTGTGCCAGGCCATTAGGTATTGGACACTGTCTACAGTTATGTAGCCGGAAGTTGATATCCTTGGTGATAGGAAGGGGCCAAGAAAATTCTGTAAATTAATATTTTGCAAAGGAGATTTCACTTCCTATTTCCAAGTGTTTAATATTTAGGTGAAACACTCAAAAAATAGGAGATTTTGACATTCTAAGGGTACTGTAATTCTGTGAAGCTCTTCATCATCTCTCCACCTCGTTTACCCCTTCTGAGTACTCCGTGATTAGCATTGGTGTGCAAATGAGTTGGAGAGAAGAACTAACATTTATCAAGCACTTATGATGTATCAGGCTCTATGCCTGGTACTTTAGGTACATTTTCTCTAATCCTCACAGCAATACTTTGAATTATATCTTTTCATCCTTATTTCATATAGGAAGACATCGAATCTCAGAGAGGTTAAGTGACTTGCCTCAGGCCAGTGACAGTAGAGATTCAAGTTCAGATCTGTTAACTCTCAAACCTGCTTTCTTTCTACCATACCGGGGTTCCTTCCTCTTTCCCCTAATCTAAACAATTAGAGATGATCACCAGGAGCAGGAGTGCCCTGAGAGTGGCCACACAAGGAAGTTTGGCTTTCTCCAGTTCTGAAGTTCTTGTGGCCCTTGTTGTTCTAGATGGAAGCTTTTCCTCTGGCAAGAATTTTTTACCATTTATGTTTAACATAATACATACAAACATATACTCATGTTTTCAAATTTGAAAGCTTTTGACTGGATTATTGGAATGTTTTTCTTTGTGAGCTGCTTTTAAACAGTACAGCAGTATCTCATTTTACAAGAAGGCTGGGTTCTGAAGTCAGTGGGCGGGGTAAAAATCACCTTTGCAGAATTCTCTTTGAGAATCCCATAGGAAGGCGTCTTGTTAGAGAACCGTGTGCTTCCTTTTTTTAAGTCCAGCGCAGCCAGTCTTTCCTCCCTTGTTGCAACAAATCATAGTTTTTCCTGTTGAGCTTCAAATGATGCAGTTGGCTTGTATTTGGGGGCCACGTTGGTGGTAATTCACATCTTTTAACCCCAGAGTCTCACTCAGCATGGTGAGATGCTTCCAGTTATTAGAGGTATTCTGAAACCTAGATCAAGAGAAGGAATAGCAGATTCATGTCTTATTTTGGGGCTTATGCTAACTCATTGTTTCTCAAAACTTTAGAATCACCTGGAGGGCTTGTTAAAACACAAATTACTGAGTTCTTCCCCCACAGTTTCTGACTCAGTAATTTGGGATTCAGCCAGAGAGTTTACATTTCTAACAGGTCCCTTGGGGATGCCCTCTTCCAGGAACCTCACATGGAGAACCACCGTACTTATTGAATGGAAGCAGGCAGAATCACTTGCCTATCTTCTCTGTACTGTCCGTCTCTCCTGCTTTTATTTTTAGGCTGAGTGGGTATAGTTGAATTAGTTTAAGTTAAATGTAAAGGTTGTGGCTCAGCTAACTCTTTATCCTGTTGCTTAGCTTACTACTTGGCCCAGAAAAAGTAGTTGGCCTTTTAATAGACACTCGTTGAATGAGTGATTGAGTGAATTAATATATATAATGGGGAAGACTTTTAGTACATGGACATTATTATTATATACCTGCTTCATACAAACTGCTTATTTTCCAGAAAGGTAGGCGGTATTTGGATTAGAGTAGCTTACATTTTAGGGCTATGTATGGTGGTGATCATAGACATCAGGAAGTATGCAGGTAGATGCAGTTTTGAGAAGCTTGCATTTTGGTATCTGTGGTATGAACGTGAAGTGTGTGTGTAGATGGAGCTGGGTATGGGAAGTCCCATCTGTTTTAGAATGACCTAGGGAACTCTTGCAGGGTCTGGTTTAGGTCAGAACCAACTCCTGCCCCAGGGAGGCTGGAGCAGCACTGGATCAACCTGTGTCTGCATTCTCACTCCTGTCCCTCCAAAGACTGGGGAATTCAGCCCCCAGGAACTCTATAACTCTGTAAATTCAGATAGTTGTACATGAATCTTACCATATTATAGGATTTGATAATTATAGTTTAGATGATGAGTTTATTAAGTAAAGGGCAAAAACAATCTCAAAAAATATTTAAAGTTCAATTTAAGCTTAAAATTATTGTCATTTTAATCTTTTTTTAACATGTTTTATATAAGCTGCTTTGCAAAGTCTGGGTCCTGTGTGTTTTGTCTCTTTCAGGATAGATTAAATTTTCATCCTTTAAATTTGTTTTACTTTTTTATGCTGAAGAATTTTTTTTGAGGAAGGTTAGCCCTGAGCTAACATCTGCCGCCAATCCCGCTCTTTTTGCTGAGGAAGCCTGGCCCTGAGCTAACATCTGTGCCCATCTTCCTCTCCTTTATATGTAGGACGCTTGCCACAGCATGGCTTGCCAAGAAGTGTGTAGGCCCACACCTGGGATCCGAACTGACAAACCTGGGGCTGCCAAAGCGGAATGTGCGAATTTAACCGCTGCGCCACCGGGCTGGCCCCTATGCTGAAGCATTTTTGAGTAAACTACGGACAGCATGTTATGCTATCTCTAAATCCTTCATTGTACAGCTGTAATAAATAAAAGCATTTTCTTATCTAGCCAGAATAATATGATCATTCCTAACAAAATTAAGTCCTTAATATCATCTAATTCATATTCAAATTAGCCTAATTGTCCCTAAATTCTCATTTAGATATTGTTTGTTCAAGCCAGGATACAATGTGGAATCATGCATTACATCTGGTTATTATGTTCCTTAAAATTTATTTAATCTAAAACAGTCTTCTTTTCATGACATTGCCTTGCAATTACAAGTCATTGTCTTGTAAAATGTCCCACCTTTGGATTTGTCTGATTGCCTCTTCTGAGTGTCTTCAGCTTGTTCTTCTACCCTGTGTATTTACTGGAAACTGGAAATTAGATCTAAAGGATGGACTAAGATATAAGTTGAACATTTTTGGCAAGAAGATATCATAGGTGATATGTGCTTCATGTTGTACCACATGAGGAAATACATAATCCCTGCCTGCCCCACTGTTAGTGATGCTAACTTTGATCCTTAGACTAAGATGATGACAGCCTGATCCTTCCATTGTAAAGTTACATTTTCTGCTTGTGACGAAAGAGTATTCTCTGTGGTATTACTTTGGCACTAATATGAATGTTTATTTCTCTGTCATCCATTCGCCTACTTCTTTTAACACCATTTAGTAATTCTTGCCTGAATCAGTAACTTCTTTAGAGTTTGCAAAACTATCATTTTTTTAAGTCTGTCATTTCTTCTACATTAGCTAACATTTGATTAAATAGAGCTCTTTTTCATGAGTTGGGACTATTTGGTACCCTGAAATACACTTCTGGTGGAAAAGCAGGTTAAACGTTGAATTCTTTACTTTTTTATTCCCAGTTTCAAAGTAGGGAGTTGGTTTAATAGACAAGTTAAATGGTGGCAAATGAATAGTTTTCTTGCTTTCTCTTTTTTGATATCCTTATGGACTAATGGATTTTCATGAATTGAATGTTTCAGTCAACTACAGACATTATTCTTTTGTGTTCAGTTTGTTTTATGTTCAGTTTATCAACCCTTTAGCCAATGATAGTCCCTTGTAGTTGGCTTCTATGTCCATTAGATATAACTCCACTAATTTTTCAGAACTTCCTTGCTTTGTTGTATAGATGGATGCATAGGTTTATCTTGTAGATTCCTTGTCCCAACTGTCAGTCAGCCACTTCACTAACAAGCCCTAGTTCCTTTTAGTGGGGCATGGTATTAGACACCAAAATCCTGGCACTTGGAATGTCAATTGTTAGTGGGGTGACAGTGTTACTAGATCTTTTCAGTTGTCTGTTTAGTTCTTGAATTTTGATATTGAAGGTTTGGATAATGAAAATTCAGATAGGAAGGAATCTGTATTTTAAAAAATACTGAGTTTGTATCACTATTTCCAGTTGAGTTTTAACATTATTGTGTTTTTAAGTGGTTACTTGATTTTATAACTGTATCTTTGTTCTTACACTGAAAATCTTGACTGCCAGTAGCATTTCTTTATCTTACAATAAAGAAAATAATTTCAAAATAAGAGTATCAATATTACTACTGCTAATAAAACTAAATGAAGTTTAAAATTTTTATGATTATTTTTGTACCATAGGTTAATTTTAATGGAAGAATAAATTTAATTACTTTTATGTTGATCTCATTTAATTACTTTCCTTTGTAATATATCTTGTCTCTTTTGCTTTTATCGTAGGTTGATCATTTTGGATTTGATACTGATAAAACTTTTAAGCAGCGGTACCTAATAGCTGATAAACACTGGAAGAAAGATGGTGGGTCAATACTTTTCTACACTGGTAATGAAGGGGACATTACCTGGTTTTGCAATAATACGGTATGTACAGATTTGTGAAGTTCCTGTGCTCAATTTGACTTTTATTATGATAAACTGGGAAAAATGTTTTGCAGTATACATGACCAGTATTACTGTACTTAATTGTGAGGTTCTTTAAAAAGTAACGAAAAGATAAACTCGCTAATAATGGAAAAACAGCAAAAGTACATGAATAGGCAATTCACAAAAGAATCAATATAGATGCCCAGTAAACCTGCCTGTTCAGGCTTAAAGACACATGAAAAGAGTGAAATACTGTTTTTGGACAATTGAATTTTAAAAGATTTTAAAATCCCAGCTTATTTCTAGAGTGAACAAGATATGAGGGAAATGGGCATAGGAATGTTATTGCCTATAATTTTTTTTATTATTATTATTATGGCCTCTAGAATGGTCTCTAAACACAAGGGCAGGAATTTTTGTATGTTTGTTCAGTGTTGTATTCTCAGAGTACAGGACTGTGCTGGGCATATAGTAGGTGCTCAGTGAGTATTTGTTGATAAAACCTAAATGAAGGCAATGTAAATAAAAAAGCAAGACTGATTGTCAAATAGGAATGGACAAAGGTAAAGTTGTAGCTGTGTTTTAATTTAGCTTACCTGTTCTACCATTTTTCTTTTATTTGTGAGGGTAAAAAAATAGCATAGCTTTCAGCTTGCTTGCCTGCCTATATTTTCTATCATCTTTTGTAATAATACTTAAATCCATTAACAAAACTTAGTTTAGAAAGACACCTGAAAGGAAGAAGTTTTTCCATTTTAATATGTCAGAGCTATGGCTGGAAAATGTCAACCAAAAAGCTAGTCTGTGAATGACCCTAAAGTGGAGACTGAATCATATTTTCTCTACTGCCAATGTCTGGCGTGGTGCCTGGGATTCAGGAGGTCTCAGCAAAGGTTTGTTAAACTGAACTGAATTGAAAGCAAAAATATGAACCCAATTATAGTGTGTTATTGACTTCCACATTTCTGATTATTTCCTTAGGAATGTTAAGAGTCTAAATATATTAGTTGAAAATAATTCCCTGAGAAATGATATCCCAAGATCTCTGTTTCTCTTAGATCAATGACAAATGAAACCAGGACTTATTTTCCATCAGATTCTTGCTCTGTTATTCTGGGAAAGAACTGAGGCTGCCTTGTCTCCCTTTTCCTTTCTTGTGTGACTTTTCTTTTATGCCAAGGGCATAGGGCAGCTTCTGTCCAGTTATTTTCTCAGCTCCTGTTCTTTATTATAGGCAGGCAGCTTCCTCCACCAGACCCTGCTGCTTTGACAGGCACTGCAGCATACTGAAGACTTGTGGGGGAATCTCTGACCTCAGGAGTGGTAGGAAGGAAGAGCTACTCAGTGTAGGAAAGGTCCAGAGAACTTGCTAGAGGCAGATCCTACAAGGACAGGTCTTGACATTTTCCCAACCCTAGACACCTTCCTTTACATACTAAAATGTTCCGGTTGTATATTCACATGTTCTGGATGTTCATTCATTAAGAGGCAGTATAGCATAGTAGTCAAGAGTGAAGACTTCAGACAGGCTGACAAGGTTTGAATTCTGGTTTTTGCCACTATGCTGTGTTACTTTGGGCAAGTTTCTTATTCTGTGCCTTAGTTTTCTCATCTGTTAAATGAGTATAGTAATAATATCTAGTACATAGAGTTGTTGTGAGGACTAAATAAGAATGAGGAACTTAGAACAATGCTGGTACAATAATGTTATTAAATGTTATTATATTCTATGGACCCTTTTGAAAAATAACCCTGAAATAGATGCAGGCAAATAATTATTTATTACAATGTGAGTCAGTTTAATTAAATTGGTACATCTCAAACCCTGAGGTAAACCACAGAAGTCTGGCTATTTTGATGGATGGTCCTTACCTTTAAAAATTAAGCTCATATTCTGGTAGGCTAAGACACATGTGTAAACAAATATTGCAGCACAGTAATAGAGATCTATACCTAGCACAGTGGTGTTGAGAGGTAGGAGTGATTGGCACTGCCGGGGTGGGACAGGTAGAGGGCTTGCTTGAGCTGCATGTTACAGGATCTGTAGATAAATGGCAGGGAATGAGCAAGGTGTTAAGAGAGAAAGTGGGGTTTATTGAAACCATCACAGATATCAGGTTAAAGTCTCCATCCTCACATGCATACAGCTCTTAATTGTTCATTTATTTAATCAAAACAAACAAAAATTTTCAGATGTTCGTTGTCCTTGTTAGGGAGGAGCAGCTCATTAAAAAGCAACAGTACATGGGGCTGGCCCGGTGGCGCAGCGGTTAAGTTCACACATTCCGCTTCTTGGTGGCCCAGGGTTCGCTGGTTCAGATCTTGGGTGTGGACATGGCACCACTAGGCAAAAGCCATGCTGTGGTAGGCGTCCCACATATAAAGTAGAGGAAGATGGGCCTGGATGTTAGCTCAGGGCCAGTCTTCTTCAGCAAAAAGAGGAGGATTGGCAGTAGTTAGCTCAGGGCTAATCTTCCTCAAAAAAAAAAAGCAACAGTACACTAGAAACGTCAGTTTTAATCTGTGCTAAATCTAAATCTGATTGATGTTGGCTACGTGGAATACTTTGTTGAGAAGCATTCTGAGGGCACAACTGAGGTGAGTGAAAAAATGAGGCGATTGATGGCCTTAGGTGTGGGAGTAAGGGGATCTAACAGCACCTGAAGATTGTGCTCTGGAGCCAGAGAGCCTGTGTTTGAATCTTGGTGCTACCACTTTCTAACTGTGTGACTGTCACGGGTTATTTATACTCTTGTGCTTCAGTGTCCTTGCCTGTAAAATGGGGATAATCAAAGTGCCTATCTCTTAGATTGTCATGATAATTAAGTGAATTAATCCATGTAAAGTGTTTAGAACAATGCCTGACATTGTAAATACTCAATTAATATTAGCTGTTGTTAGCTACTATTTATTTTCAAGTAAATAAGATTAATATAAAACCCAAGGGAGAGTCCGGTATGCTTATTTGTACTATTTTCTCTTTTATGTTGTAAATACCTATGAGTAGGTGTCCAACTTAGATATCGTTGGCTCTTTCCGAGAATATTTGGTACATAGTACAATTTGAAGACTATTTAGACATAATGTTGATTCTAGGACTAGAGTGTCAATACAAAGAGTTGGAATGACTAGAGGATGGGCAACTTGAGCTTATTTTTAGCTGTTTCACTCTAATACAGTGTGAGATTGATGTATAACAATGAAACAGCCATTATATCGTTTATCTGTAGAACAAATATAAATTGTGCAGCTCCTCAGAGAGCTCTTTGGTCTGTTTTAACATCCATTTCATATGAATTGTAAAAAGGTTTGATGACTTTTTTCACATCCTAATTTTATCCTGTGAATGAATCCTTTTCTTCCAAGGGGTTCATGTGGGATATGGCTGAGGAACTGAAAGCTATGTTGGTGTTTGCTGAACATCGATACTATGGAGAGTCCCTACCCTTTGGTGCCAACTCATTCAAGGTAAATATACTTTTTACTTTTAAGTTTAAAAGTTTTTTTTTTTTTAAGTTTAGAGCATTTTCTAATTACGTATCCCACTGTGAGAAAGGAATGATAGCTTTAACTTGAACTGCCTGAAATTTCAATAATTTGTATTTAATCTTTCCTTTTATATACAATTTGAACAGACTGAAGCTTTTAAGAACCATATTATTATAATTTCTAATGTTAATCCATTTTTAATTCAGTGTGATAAGGCTGGAGAAGGTGGAGGGGACTTTTCATTGTTTCAGAAATGTCAGTAAACAATTCTGTTTTATAAATTATACACTTAAATTATTGGGTCTAACACTGGAAAAAATATAATGAACACACAAATGTTTGTTTAATACGGTGTTTTTCAATAAAATATGATGATTAAAATGAGGACGCATAATCTCTATGATTCAGTGAGGCCAGCTGGCCACTTGGATTTCCCTCTGGCCTTTCCTGTTCTCACAAGGAGCTTTGGCCTTGACCACAGACTCTACGTTGATAAACCAGGACACTTTTTCCTAAACTGACTCACTCATGTGCTTCCCTTGTGATTCTGGCTGCATGGATTTGCTATCTGTACTATTATTTACTTAATATTTTTCTCTAAACAGCTCACTTTTCAAACAGCATTATCTTAACAAGGGCTTTATGTACTAGTTAATTTTTCTAAATTACATTAAAATAAAACAATAAGTATTAAATTCAAAAATGTTTGTGTACTACCTAAGATCATCATACGCATCACCATCACACACACCATGCTTTTGGGTAACTTTAAGTTAGAAGAACTTGGGATCAGTCATTTTCTAGGCTGCCTGTTTAGGAAGGAGTTTTTACTTTTGTTCTCAGAGGTTTTATTATCTCATCTTATAAATAAATAAAATAAATTTAAAAGTCCTTGTGTTCTAAATGAAAAGCAACACAATTTGCGGATATTTATTGGGCTGCATGGGAAACTATTCTTTAGCTTTTTCTTTTTCATAATTTTCTGATTAGAGGAGTTGACAGGTCCTAAAACCACTGGGAAGCAGTCAGCTTGTTGCAGATAGAAACCTAATCTCTTCTAGGTCCCTGTGGTTCATACTTTGTTAGCAAAATAGAGCTAAGGGCTCTCTTTGATATGCTTTTTTTCTTTCATGTGCTCACAAAATTTGTCAGTAGTATAAGGGATATTACAAATATTATGTGAGGAATAGAAATAAACTTGCATTCAACTACACATAGTGCCATGAAAACTAGAAGTAAAGAGTAGTGACAGGAGCTAGGAAGTCAGAAAGCATACATCTTGGATAAAGGGAAGGCTAAAAGATTAGATGACATACATAGGAAAGGTGGGAACTATGTGATTCTGGAATGAGCCACATGATAGAAGGAGTGAGACCAAAGCGTGAGGATCAAACAGGATAGCCTAATATAGGTATGTGGCTATATTAGTTATCTGTTGCTTTGTCACAATTATACCTCAAACCTTGGTGGCTTAAAATAACAATAACATTATCCCACAATTCCTGTGGGTAGAGAATTAAGAGTGGCTCAGCTAGGTGGTTCTGTTTTAGGGGTCTCATGAGGTTAAGGTGTTAGCTGGTGCTGCAGTCATCTAAAGGCTTGACTGGGGCTGGAGGATCCACAAGAGTGACAAACTGGTGCTGGGTGTTGGCAAGAGGCTTCACTTTGTCTCCTCCTGGGCTTCTCCAAAAGCCTGCTTGTGTTGCCTCATGACATGGTGGCTGAATTCCCTCCAAGTTGGCAAGCCAAGAGAGCAAGGTGGAAACTGCAGTGTTTTTTATGACCTAACATTGAAAGTCACTATCATCACTTTTGCCACATTCTGTTCTTTAGAACCAAGTCACTAAGTCCAGTCCAAGTTCAAAGGGAGAGGAATTAGGCTTCACTTTTTAAAGGGAGACACTTCATTAGCCTCCTCAACTCAGCAGGACTCTGTTTGAGCTCCAGCTTCCTACATTGCAAGAAGGAAACTCTCCCTAGGCGGAGAGCTAAATGATCATGGAAGTTACTTCAGGGATCAATGTCTTGTGTTGCCTGTTTTCCAATCCCTGGAAATAGTAGTTGCATAGGTTTTTTTTTTTTTTAATTCCAATTCTATAGTTATTTACAACAGGCATGCTAATTTGTTCCAGTTGTTGGTATATCAGGCATAATAATAATCTTTCTGATGAGGAAGGATGAATTTTATTTTTACTGAGGATTCTTACTTCAATTTTCCACAGGATTTAGTTTACCTTTGCCCATATGGTAGCCATTTTAAATGTGTCAAGATCTGAAATAAAAGTTCTAATATAGTAGTTGTCTCTTAAGCTTAGTATTGTATATCATCACATTTGCTGTTAAATATTGCTTACTTTGTTTCTGTTCTTTCTATAACCTCAACAAGGTCTTTGGTAAATAGCGTTTAATAGAAATTACATTTGAATGCAAAATACATTATGTTCTTCCCACAAACTTAAAATCGCTTTTTCTTGAGTGGTTTAAATCAGCATTGCTATTTCTCTGATCTGGCATTTTAACTCAATTGCCTAGAAATTCTATTTGGAGAAGAGCTTATCTGACTCTGGCTTTTTTCAGGATCTGTGCTGTGCCTAAGCTGCTGTTATGTGCACATTTATATCCATGTTCTTTGTTATTTTTCTTTAGGATTCCACACACTTGAATTTTCTGACATCAGAACAAGCTCTGGCCGATTTTGCAAAGTTAATCAAACACTTGAAAAGAACAGTCCCAGGAGCTAAAAATCAACCTGTCATTGCCCTAGGGGGCTCTTACGGTGGCATGCTTGCAGCCTGGTTCAGGATGAAATATCCTCATATGGTGGTTGGGTAAATGCATTTATGTTTGACATGAACACTTCTTAATGATTGTCAAGGCAAATCTAGAGATTTGTTTTGGGTAAAACGTTCCATTCTATTGTACTGAGATTTCTAGTTTCTATCTCATTGAGTTCCATTATTTTTCTTACCATTTTTGTTCAGTATCAGTTTCAATTTTAGAACGTTAATTCACTGAGTTACATTTTTTTCTTTTTTTCCTTCTTTGTTTTTCTTACTGTTTAGAGCTCTTGCATCCTCTGCCCCCATCTGGCAGTTTGAGGATTTGGTACCTTGTGGTGTATTTATGGAGATTGTAACTGCAGATTTTAGGAAAAGTGGCCCAAATTGTTCAGAGAGCATCCGCAGGTCCTGGGATGCCATTAGACGACTCACAAGTACGGGTAAGCTTTAAATAAAACAATAGAATCATGGATTTTTTAATCTTTCACTTGTTAAATTCAACACTTCCCACTTCTTTAGTAAGCTTTTTATTTAAGTATAACATACAGAAAGGCACACAAATTAAAGTACATAGCTTGATGAACTTTCACAAAGGAAATACGTGGCATAATCAGCATCCAGATCAAGAAATCCTCTCGTGCCCTTCCTAGTCACTACCTCTGCACCTCCCGGGCTAATCATTCTCCTAATTTCTAGAATCATAGATTAATTTTGCTCTTGAATTTTTTAGTAATTGGAATTGCATACTGTGTATTTTTTTGTCTACTGTCTTTTGCTCAATGCTGTGTTTGTTGGCTACATCCATTTGTTTTATTTAGCTGTAGTTTATGCATTCTCGTTGCTCTATAGTGTTCCATTTGTTTGTTTATTTATTCTAATGGTATCTTTAAAGGGGGAATAATTCTGGTAAGCTCCACGAGGATAGGCAACTTGTCTATTATGGGATTATCCAGTTGCTCTAAAAATATTTTGTTGAATGTTGAAAAAGTATTCTTGAAGATATGGTAGAAGGTTGAGTTTTCTAAAATACCAAGTGAAGAATAAATGATCTGCAAAGCCTTCTGTTGAGTAGTGCCTTTTATATTCTAACAATGTGATTCTTTTCTCAGGCCCTGGCTTGCATTGGCTTTCTGAAGCCCTTCACTTATGCAGCCCATTAACAAATTCTCAGGATGTCGAACACTTGAAAGACTGGATCACTGAAACCTGGGTAAATCTGGCAATGGTGGACTACCCTTACGAGTCTAACTTTTTACAGCCTTTGCCTGCTTGGCCAATCAAGGTAAGAGGAAAATGTCCTTTCATTACTTTTAATAACGTATTTCTCATTTTTGTGTGTGTATTCTCTGACTTTCAGCATCAGAGGAAGTCCCAGTGACATAAGGGCTCTGGAGTTAGTCAGTCTTGGCTGGAATCCTGGCTTCTGTCACTTTCTGGTTCCTCAACCTTGGGCATGTTACTTAATTGTTCTGAACCTCAGTTTCCTCATTTGAATAATGGAGATAAAATGTGTAGGTTACAGAGTTATATGAATTAGAAATAAAACCAGTAGTTGCTGTTAATGGAATAATTACTCTGTACCAAGTCCCGTACTGTACACTTTGCATACACAAGTTATTTAATCTTTGTGATATATGTAAGACACATAGAGCTATGTAATACACGGTCAATGCTTAATAAGTGGCAACTGTATTTAGTCAACTGCTAACACATTCTAAGTGCTACACACATCATAAATGGGTGATCCCCATGCAGCAAGGTGGAGTGGAAAGAGCACTGACTTGCATCCTGAAGGCGAAGGTCTGATCCAGAACTACCATTTACTAGCTGTGCAATCTTGAGCAAGGCACTCTTCTTCCCCAAGCCTCCACATCTTCCTCTGCAGAACGAGATAACGATACGTACATACTTGATAGGGTTTATTTTCTGAGGATCAAATAAAATATTGGAAGTGAAAACACTCTGGAAAGTGTAAAGACACATTACACCATAAATTTTAGGGTTCTTTTCATGCCAAAATTGTTTATTGTGTAGGCTCTTGTTAAGCATTCCTTTGTAAAGACCAGTCCTCTTAATTTTAAAAACAAAGGCTGGCCGACCAATCAGGCAAGAAAAAGGAATAAAAGGAATCCAAATAGGGAGGGAAGAAGTGAAACTCTCGCTGTTTGCAGACGACATGATCTTATATATAGAAAACCCCAAAGAATCCATTGGAAAACTGTTAGAAGTAATCAGCAACTACAGCAAAGTTGCAGGGTATAAAATCAATTTGCATAAATCAGTAGCATTTGTATACTCCAGTAATGAACCAACAGAAAAAGAACTCAAGAATACAATACCATTCACAATCGCAACAAAAAGAATAAAATACCTTGGGGTAAATTTAACTAAGGAAGTGAAGGACCTATATAATGAAAATTACAAGGCCTTTCTGAGAGAATTGGATGACGACATAAGGAGATGGAAGGACATTCCATGTACATGGATTGGAAGAATAAACATAGTTAAAATGTCCGTTCTACCTAAAGCAATCTACAGATTCAATGCCATCCCAATCAGAATCCCAATGACATTCTTTACAGAATTAGAACAAAGAATCCTAAAATTCATATGGGGCAACAAAAGACCCCGAATTTCTAAAGCAATCCTGAGAAAAAAGAACAAAACGGGAGGCATCACAATCCCTGACTTCAAAACATACTACAAAGCTACAGTAATCAAAACAGCATGGTACTGGTACAAAAACAGGTGCACAGATCAATGGAACAGAATTGAAAGCCCAGAAATAAAACCACACATCTATGGACAGCTTATCTTTGACAAAGGAGCTGAGGGCATACAATGGAGAAAAAAAGGTCTTTTCAACAAATGGTGCTGGGAAAACTGGAAAGCCACATGCAAAAGAATGAAAATTGACCATTCTTTTTCACCATTCACCAAAATAAACTCAAAATGGATTAAAGATCTAAAGGTGAGACCTGAAACCATAAGGCTTCTGGAAGAAAACGTAGGCAGTACACTCTTTGACATCAGTAGTAAAAGGATCTTTTCGGACACCATGCCTTCTCAGAGAAGGGAAACAATAGAAAGAATAAACAAATGGGACTTCATCAGATTAAAGAGCTTCTTCAAGGCAAATGAAAACAGGATTGAAACAAAAAAAAAATCCACTAACTGGGAAAAAATATTTGCAAGTCATATATCTGACAAAGGCTTAATATCCATAATATATAAAGAACTCTCGCAACTCAACCACAAAACATCAAACAACCCAATCAAAAAATGGGCTGGAGACATGAACAGACATTTCTCCAAAGAAGATATACTGATGGCCAATAGGCACATGAAAAGATGCTCATCATCGCTGATCATCAGGGAAATGCAAATCAAAACTACACTAAGATATCACCTTACACCTGTTAGAATCACAAAAGTATCTAAAACTAATAGCAACAAATGTTGGAGAGGTTGCGGAGAAAAAGGAACCCTCATACACTGCTGGTGGGAATGCAAACTGGTGCAGCCACTATGGAAAACAGTATGGAGATTCCTCAAAAAATTAAAAATAGAACTACCATACGATCCAGCCATCCCATTACTGGGTATTTATCCAAAGAGCCTGAAGTCAGCAATCCCAAAAGTCCTGTGCACCCCAATGTTTATTGCAGCACTGTTTACAATAGCCAAGACATGGAAGCAACCTAACTGCCCATCAACAGATGAATTGATAAAGAAGATGTGGTACATATATACAATGGAATACTACTCAGCTGCAAAACAGAACAAAATCATTCCATTTGCAATAACATGGATGGACCTTGAGAGAATTATGTTAAGTGAAATAAGCCAGTGAGAGAAAGATAATCTGTGTATGACTCCACTCATATGAGGAATTTAAAACTATGGACCAAGAACAGTTTAGTGGATACCAGGGGAAAGGTGGGGTGGGGGGTGGGCACAAAGGGTGAAGTGGTGCACCTACAACATGACTGACAAACATTAATGTACAATTGAAATTTCACAAGATTGTAACCTATCAATAACTCAATAAAAAAAAAAAACACAAAGGCTGGCCAACTTGAAGGTAATTAAGTTTAGAGAATAAAACTGACTTTACAACTAGAATGAGTGCTAGAAATATAAATAGAATTGGTAATGAGAACTAGCTTTCAAAAGTACTTTTAATGTAGCTGTTCTTTTGAACCATTAAATGCACACCTTGCTTAAAACTCTGTAACCCAAATGGAACAAGGTCATTTGCTATTAGAGATGTTTTTCTGCATCCAAAAAGTAGAATGACTAGTGGGTGTCTTGCACATAGCAGGCCAAAGGTAAATGTGTATTTAATTAAATTGAATTTTGACAATACGAAGTTATTTAAAAGAGTGGCTGTCTTTCATGGAAAGAAAACCTGGATCAAAACAGTGAGAAAAAAGTAAATCAAAACCAGTTACTCTCCATAAATGTCCATGTGCTAATAACGCATTATCCTTCTATATTATTTTGCTATTTCCAAAGCACTTTCATATATACTATCTCATTTAATCCTCACAAAAATACTGTGGGAAAAAGAGGTATAATCCTAGTTTTATGGAGAGGATATTGAAGCTCCACTAATAGGTGGCAGAAGTGGGATTTGAACTTAGGTCTGCCATTGTTAAGAGAATTATGATCTTCTGCCACACTGTCCTGGATTAGGAGAAGACTTGACTGAAGGTTTGGGTGGATTCCTAGCCACAGTGTGATCGTTACCAGATTTAATGGTACTCTGTGTACAAAGTGAGAATTACCTTTGCATCTTTGTGCCCATTTGAAGAACAAATGACTCGTCAGATGATAAAAACATACAGGGAACTCCCCTGTTATTTAGAAGAGGGGTTGGCAGAGTATCTGTAAAGGACTAGAGGGTAAAGATTTTAGGCTTTGTGGGCTGTCCAGTTTGTGTCACAGTTACTCAGCTCTGCAGCTATAGCAAGAAGGTTGCCATAGACAATATATAAATGAATGAGGATGACTGTATTCCAGTAATACTTTATTTATAAAACAGGCAGTAGGCTGGATTTGGCCTGGGGGCTGTAGTTTGCCAACCCCCTGATTTAGAAAAAAAGCCAGAGGAATACAGCTTGATGTTGTTTTGTTTATGATTTTGAACAGTGAACAGTCTAACTTTGGTTTTCTCCCACTTCTTTAATGTTCCTTTTGAGATAGTTTGTGGTTGAGTCTTAAATGTAAATAAATATTCTGCCCTTTCTCTCTCCTAAATAAACAGTCAAAACCAATGGAGTATATCTCAAACATTTTGTCATCTGTTTTGATTTAGTGTAATCCTTCTTTTACCTTTTGTATGTATACATTATAAAAGTCTATTTTTAAGGCAAAATAACTTCGTGGCTTTGCCTCACAATCACCTTTTACTTCTTTTAGCCAGGACTAGTTCTTGTTGTTTTCTTCAGTCATTTCTTACTGACTTCATCCTTTCTTTTGACATATTAAGGAATTCTTGATTACTTATAATATATATATATGATTCTCTTTCCTGCCTACATCCCACTAAAAGTAATCTCTCTTTGCCTCTTGATTGAGAAACTTCCATTACCTACATCCATCTCCAGTTTCATCCTATCTGATTTCAGAATTTTTCCACGACATGTCTCCCTCTCAAACTTGTAGCTTCAGATCACTTTCTTTCACTGTTCATTCTTTTTCTCCTTTCTTGACCCCCTCTCTGTTCTCCCAGCCCACTAATCCCTGGAACACTACACAGTTGGGGACCGCTCTTTCACTTGGATAGTTCCATTTAACCAGGACTCCTCCTCCCTCTGATACACTTCCTCCTTTTTAAAGGGCTGACAAACAGCCGTCCTTTTCTGAGTCTGTAACTCAGGCTTAGGATGGTGATATAATATGTAGCAGTTGGGTTATGAAAAAAGCAGGTGATTTCCAATTCTTCCTGGACTGTGCACAGTTCTGAAGGATGCATAGGCAGCGACTGAATGCCATTTTCCGTGTCAACTCAAGTATCGTTCTTTTTAATTTGTCTTTGGTCTTTGCACGATCAGACTCCATTTGCTTTTGTTTACTGTTAACAGAAGCTGCAACATTCATGCAGAAATAATCATGGACTTGGCTGATAGAACACAAGGAAGAAGAGAAAAGGAAAATAGAAAATCCCTCTGTCATTTGACTGCTCTGTCAGCATAAAAACAACTAGACCTCTTTTTAGCTTAAAGAGCAGTTTTAAAGGATACTGTAGAGTTTGTTTATTTTGGAATCATTTTTTAGCTGATAGCTCACCAAATCTTTTGGCTTAGGCTTCTGAACATTCAGATAGATAGTGTGAAATAATAAGACATAAGGAGGAAAATCTCTTCCGTTTGTCTTGGTGTTTGATAATGTATGCGACCTCTCTGGGTGGTTTAAGCGGTTTAGGTGCATCCTATGAAAAGGGAGCTTTTAATGACAAAACTAATGTGATTATCTGAGTGAGTGTGAGAGGGGTATTGAAACCTTAGTGAAAGAAAATCTGTTAGAAAAGCTGAATGTATCTGCTTAATCCTTTCTCTAATGTGGATGGACCATACTCTCTGAGAGGAGATTGGTCTTTTTTTTTTAAACCTATCTTCTGTCCTCTTTCTTAAAAAAATTTTTTTTGCTTACTTTTTGTTTCTCTTATTCAAATGCTTATTCTCATAGGTAGAGGACACTTAAGCTTTTAAACAAATCATTATCTTTCTCTGGTGTACATGGGGTCAAAGGGCAGAACCTAAGTATTTGGGTGCAGAGCTGATGAATTTGGTACTAAGGTTGGAATGTTCTGCTATGTCCACAATTTCTAGACTCTTTAAAACCAGAATTATTAAAGTGGGCTTCTAATGTTCTTTTTCAGTTTTTCCTGAATGTTCACCTTCATTCTAGGAAATAGAAAGTGAATTAAATCAGTCAATTTTATGTGATTTTTGAGCCTCATATTACTCTACTGTTGGATTACATAATAAAAAAGTTTTATGATTTAATATTGCCACAGAATCCCTTCTACCTAAGTTTTTACCTAAAAGAAACTTAGAAGTATATAAAAACAATTTAAGAATAAAAACAATATTTGTTTAAAAAATTAAGCATGAGACTACAGGTATATTTAAGCACTCTTTGTGTTGTTATTTGTCTCTTACACTATAACCTCAAAGTTGAGGATGTGCAGTGTGGTGGTTACAAATGGAAGCTTCATAGTGAGTCTGCATTTGAATCTCAGCTCAGCCACTTTCCGGCTGTGTGGCTTTGGGCAAGTTTCTTAACCTCTCTGTGCTTTAATTTCCTTATCTGCAAAATGGGAATGATAGTAATTGTAACGTTTATTAGGGTCATTGTGAAGATTTAATAGAACCCAGTGTATAGTAAGCACTAAGTCAATGCTAGTTATATAATAATAATAACAGTAGCTGTTATTGTTATATAATATTAAGGAGACAGATTGTTATACCAGGACTTTGTTGCCAAAGTCTGGATTCAGAACCTATATTCATAGTTTTTAAATTGTGTATCTGTAGCCAGATGTGTCTGATCTTGTTTCCTCCTCTGTGAAATGGGGATGGTCATTATGTTTCTCCCCGAGTCATTGTAAGAAAGTACCTGACCTCAAGGAACATTCAGTATTTGTACTAGCAGCCTCAGCTGCCCCCGTATCAGTGAGTTTATGGCATAAGTAGGAATGCTATGCCTTATATAGAAATTGTTTAGAAGACTGTTTGTTAGTGTCCGCAAAATAAATAGAAAGTATAGTACAGGGGCTACTTCGGTGTTGAGTATTTTGTATGGAAGTGGTTGGCAGGGACTCTTTGCTTGTTGTCTGATTAGATCACAGCCCCTAAGTGAACAATCAACAGACCAAGTGCTTGCCCTCGTCAAGTGGGTAATAACTGCAAATTATCAGGCCTAAGCTGAGTATTATATGAGGTTGAACCAAATATACTGATATTTGACTGATTGGCTTATAAACATGGCAGTTTTACATAGTTAAACTTAACATTCACATAAATGTTTTGTGCATCTTACAGATCTTTAATAAAAGTACATGAATATCTCCTTTTGAATTACTGCAGTCTTTGAATAAGCATGGGAATAGGCATGGGAAAACTGAGGTTTTGCTAGTATGACTTCAGTATTTTTTGGAAAACTTCTTTCTTTGTTACCAGAAGTGTTAAGGAAATGCATAGAGATTCACAGAGATTGTGTTTTTTTATGCTAGAGGATGATTCATGGACTCACAGAATCTTTGAGTTAGAAAGTAACTTTAGAACCACCTAAAATGACAAAATTCCCTTAGTAAATTTGCAAATATTTTGCAAACAAGTTTTAAGTGCTATTTTTCAGGCCTTTTGTCTAGTGAACTGGTAGAATTACAAATTGGTGCTTCCTTTCTATAAGGCAGTTTCATAGGATGTATCAAAGCCCTTAAAAATATTTATTTCCTTTGAACCAGTAATTCCTCTAAGAATTTATCTCAAGAAAACAGTTAAGGGTATATGTAAAGATTTAGCCCCAAGGATATTTATTGTGACCTTACATGTAATAATGAAAGATTGGGAATGGTACAAATGGCCAATTGTTGGGGTTATTGAACTATTCCTTAACTCCCCATCCTGATTGCCCGCCTCAGGATTTTCTCATGTTGGTCAGTGTCCCTCCTAAAGTGTGATGCTCAGAACTGGATCCACTACTCCAAGGGTGCTCTGACTTCAGAGAGGACAGTAGGCTCAGGATTGCCCTTAATCTGGACATGGAATTTCCAACAGCAGTGGCCAAGTTTCTGACCATGATGTTCTCTTTGTGTAACTGGGGCTGCCGAAGCCCAAGAACTGTCAGCCGGTGCCAGTCCCCAGCCACGCTTGTATCTTTTAAGGAGTGACAGTAACTGCTATTTACAGAGATGGCTATTCATGAGGACTCCTTTTCTTTGCCTGACAGAGGCCCAGTGTTGTAGCTCTGAGAGGAGATCTGATGCCAGTGTGTGAGTCACACCTACTTGCTGCTATTCTTTTCTGGAGTTTTAGGCCACTTGTTAGTTACTGCACATCAGCTCCCCCTTTTCCACCCTGCCCAGCTTGCATTGTCACCCTGCCTCATCTACCATGCTGTGCTTGAGTGCTCTTCTCTGCGTTCCATGGGTCTGCTTCGTAGCTTTATGCTGCACTTTGAAGGAACTGTGTCCACTGTTGGTGTCCACATTCAGGAAAGTGCTGATCAACTGTTGGCAATAGATAGTTTAATAAATTCTGTGATTGGTTCTTGATTTCCATATTTTCTTGAGTATTTCTCATTGGCAGACTTCTTAGGAACATTTTCTGTGAAGATTGCTATGCAGTTAGGCATTTTTTTGATTTACCACGAATACTCAAGAGTTGTCAGAGTGTAAAACACTGTATTGCCTTTTATCTTCAACTTGCATTTCCTTATTGCTTTAGGCTTTATAGTTTGTGAAGTTCTCAGTTTAGCTCAATTCTGTTTCTTTATGTGTACTCTAAGCCCTATACCCCCCCATATTCTTATGACCTAACAATTACTTCTTTAAGGCATCTCCAGTTATTTGGACATCTTCATTTCTGACTTTTCTCACTCAGCATTTCCAGAAATTTATTGAGAATAATGCACACTCTGTCTCCCTTTTGGAAAGTCATGTTGCAGTTTAGCTCTGAGAAATCCTGCAGTCAAGAGAACTGTCCCCATTTGCTAATAGATTTCCTAAAATTATTTTGCTGTGAAACCTTTTTTTCACAAAGTACCATAGAAATATTGTTGTGCCGAACACATTTGGGGAGAGGCATTGAATTTTCCCTGTGACTCACTTTCTCTGTCTTTTCAAGCTTCCCTTTTTTTCAGGAAGGTGTTGCTGGAAGCTGATCCTAAGCAAAACTGTGAAGAGAGGCTGGATTTGCTTATGGTCGCTCACCTTCTCTCTCAGTGTCCTCTTTTCCTGACTGGGAGCACATCCTCAGCCCAGGCTTGTTGCTCCTGCTGCCCAGAATCTTTCTCTGAAGTGAGGGTAACTGGGCTCTTTCTTTCCTGTCTCCTTCTTCTCTGGACTTATCTCTTTTTTGTCAGAACTTGCCTGTTGTATATATCTTTTCCATGTGAAATGAGAAAGGACCAGATCACTGAATTTGTGTCAAGATGTTAATAGAGGAAGCAAACCTAATGTGTTTGCCTTGCCATTTGGGCTATTTGCAGTTTTACAAGGGGATATTACCTAAGCTGTGTAGCATAATGGAAAAGATGTATATTTCAAAACCAGAGAGACTTGGAGTTGAAGGTAGGTCCTACCATTTACTAGCTGGATGACCTTGAATAAAGTGATTTAACCTAAGAATCAATTTCTTCATGTAAATAGTGAGCAATAATATATCTGATAGGCTTGTTTGAGGATTAAATGATGTGACGGTTGTAAACCCAGAGCACAATGATCAGTAGCTGTTGTTGTTGTTGTTATTCAGTTATGATTCCATTGCCTGTGATTTTTTTCCCCATTTTGTTGTGAAAAATTTCAAACACAGAAAAGTTGAAATAATTGGATAGTGAACACTCATAAACCTACCACTTAAATTCTATAAATAATATTTTTCTATATTTGACATCACATATATATTTACCTATTCATCCTTCTATCTATCCTTCATTCCTTCTTTTTTTTAAATACATTTCAAAGTAAGTTGCAGACATCAATACACTTCCTCCTAAATACTTTAGCTTTAACATCATTAGCTAGAGTTCAATATTTGTGTATGATATTTTTTGAGGTAAAATTTACATATAGTGAAATGCACAGATTGTAAGTGTACTTTTTGTTGTGTAACCCAGACCCCTATGAATATATAGAATATTTCCGTACCCCTGAAAGTTCCCCATGCCCCTGTGTAGTCACTGCCTTCACTCCCAACCTTGAGTATTGCCTGGGATTTTTAGTACTAGAATTTCAGGCACTGATTATAGTCTAGTGACTGGAGTATCAGGGAGCTGGGGAGCTGTCTGATGTGCTTCTTATCACACACCACAGATGTTGGAGCTTGGTGTAGTTTTTCCATAAGAAATTTTATAAATTTTGTATTTTCATAAAAATTTAATCATTGATTCAGTAAACAGTTAGTTGCCCGGTACTTTGCTAAGTGCTGAGGGAAACATTCTGGAATGAAATGAGCGCAGTACAGTGTTGTAGGAGCTCTGATAGAAATAGGCACAGAGTATAGTGGAGGCACAAAGAAGGGAGTGATTTAGGTTTCCCAACTTGAGGGCATAGACAACAATGGCCTCATAGAGAAGATGATACTTGAGCTGAGTTTTGTGAAAGATGGGTTGGTGTTTGCCAGACATTAGTCGAATGGGAGAGCAGGAAAAGGGCATTCCAGGCTAAGCAGAGGCACAGAGGAGGGAAGGAGCTCCGTGTGGGGGAAATGGTTTTACTAGGCTAGAGCAAAGGCTGCAGACGATGAGGCTAGAGTGGTAGGTAAGGAGGACTTTGCATACCATGCGGGTAATTTTGGTTTACTTCTAGAGTGTGGGGAGTAATTTAAAAGGTTTATTCATTTATGAAGGGGATTATACTCAAGAGATAGAAGTTGTCAAGCAATGGAGTTAGATGCTTTAGATTGTTTTATGATCAAATCAAAATCATATTTTTTCTTTGTTTTATAAAATTTTGATTTTATATTTATAATCTGACTTTTCCCCCTTTTCTCTCTCTAAAATGACAGGTAGTATGCCAGTATTTGAAAAATCCCAATGTATCTGATCCACAGTTGCTGCAGAATATTTTCCAAGCTCTGAATGTATATTACAATTATTCAGGCCAGGTGAAATGCCTGAATATGTCAGAGACAGCAACTAGAAGTCTGGGATCCCTGGGTTGGAGCTATCAGGTAAGTGTGTGTAATTCCCCTAAGTGGAACTTCCTTTTCACTGATAATGGTTGTGCTGTAACAGAGAGTTCACAAGATTTTGTCATCTAACCTGGATTCAGATCTGGGCTCTGTTACTTTATGCTGTGAGACCGTGGATAAATTTCCTCATTCATTCATTTGTTCATTCATGTATTTAATCACTACCAAATATATTCTGAGTACTTACCAGGTGTCAGGCACCCTTCTAGGTTCCAAAGAAACAAAGATAAATAAGATGTGATCTCGCCATCAAATATAGCTTGGTGAAAAAGATAGATAACCAAACTAATATTACAATAGATCTTGAGAAGTCCTATAAAGGAAGCATTTTATGGACACATAAAAGAAGGGGGGGTCTACCTTGACTTTTTCTGAGCCTTCGTTCCTTTATCTGTACAATGAGACTACTACTACTGCTAATACTTTCCTCCAGAGTTGTTTTGAGGATTAAATATGATAATAGATGTGAAAGAAAGCAGTTTACAAAGAAGGAATATATGGCCTTAACTTCTGTGACTTTTCATCCAAGCCTTTCCAGGAATAATGAGAGGTGGAATGGCATAGAGGTAAAGAGGAAGGGCTCTGAAGCCAGACTGCCTGAGTTCAAACCCTGGCTTTGCTACTTACTACCTATATGACCTTGAACAATTTATCTAACTTCTCTGTGCTTCATTTTATCATTGGATTCTCTCCTGATTTCTTTTTTCAGGCTTGCACAGAAATGGTCATGCCCTTTTGTACTAATGGTATTGATGACATGTTTGAACCTCACTCATGGAACTTGAAGGAATTTTCTGATGACTGTTTTAAACAGTGGGGTGTGAGACCAAGACCTTCCTGGATCACTACTATGTATGGAGGCAAAAACATCAGTTCACACACCAACATCATTTTCAGGTGAGTTTTTGCTGGTCTAGAGAAAAACTTTGGTTGATGGAGAGGTTTGTAGAATAGCTGAGAAAATAGAACCGGGAAAATGCTGGATAATAAAACAGCATAGAATACAACACTAGTATCCATCATGTTTTCCTACCCTTTGAAAGACAGAGGATGCTGAGAAGAGATGTGATTTTATACTGTATTACCAACATGCTTAAAGGTTTAAAAACAACAGTGACAAAATTAAAGTATTTAAAAAAAGTCTCTCCACAAAATGAAGCATCATTTCTTCTCAATTTGCTTTGCTTTCGTTATTGTTGTATTTATAATAAACATTTTTGGTATTTATTCAATGAATGCTTTTGAAGTGCCCACTCTGTTGTGTTCCAGGTGCTATATGAGGCACTTTAAATAAATCACCTAACTGAATCCTCACAACCCTGTGAAGTAGTGGTATATTATAGTTCCTTTTTACTGAGGAGGAAAGTGAAGGTCACGGTGCTCAGTCACTTGCCAAAGTTCATCCAGCTTTGTTTTAGTTACTAAGTGATGAAAGCTAGATTTCAACCTTGGCTTGTCTGACTGCAAAACCCGTGTTTGTTCTTCTAGGTTACACTGCTCCTTTAGGAGTGGCATATTTGATACTGTTTCACATCGGAGTTAACTGAGTAGACTCTATGTATATCTGATTACGACTTCAAAATTTCTAGGTTTTAGCTTGAACATTAGCTTATCAGCTATTAAGATAGCAACGAGTTTATTAAAAAATTTCCCCATATCTGTATCGAAATAGTAGAGAGATCTCATACATTGCCTCTTAACCTGGAGCTACTGTTGAAATTTTAAGTCTCATTCTTTTAAGAGCTGCTCTAAGCAAGAGTCAAATGTGGCTTTGCGGACATGGCCCCATAGCTTTTAGAAGTGAGGAGTGCTGTTCTGACTGAAGGATCATTCTCTGGGTTTAGGCTGGTGGCTCTGCCTGCTTTGCAAAAGGGCCTCTGTCTTATTGGATTCATGCTGTTTTCTCACCCAGCAGGGTGCCTGCCCCAAATAAAATGTGAGACACTTTAATGGAAAACTTAAAGATTCTTTTTGTTTAATTTCCTTAAATTGTTTTTCTTGTCCTCAGTAGGATTCCTCAAAACTGTGCTCTTCAGCTCAGCCTTATAAAGTGACATTTGAGCAAATAAATCTATTTAGGGTATTTAAGGAAACTGCCAAAATAGGGTGTTTGAAATCAGGAAAGTGTGAAAGGACTGAAAAAGGCTTAAATACAAGCCTTAGGTCTCTAAGCTCATCTTTGTTCCGTCAGAGGAGGAAGTACTTTGTCAATTTCTTGTTTTTCTTTTTTTTTAAAGATTGGCACCTGAACTAAGATCTGTTGCCAATCTTCTTTTTTTTTCTTCTTCTTCTCCTTCTCCCAAAGCCCCCCAGTACATAGGTGTATATTCTAGTTGTGAGTGCCCCTGGTTGTGCTGTGTGGGACGCTGCCTCAACATGGTCTGCTGAGCAGTGCTATGTCTGCACCCAGGATCTGAACTGGCGAAACCCCGGGCTGCCAAAGTGGAGCGCACGAACTTAACCACTCTGCCGTGGGGCTGGCCCGTCTTGTTTTTGTTTAGGAGCTTATCTCTACATAGTATTTTTATGGAATTCTGTAGCATGCTGACGCTTTAAGCTCATCTTCCTTGCTTTGACCTTACAAAACTGAAGTTCAAGTTGAACTATAAAGTGGGGTCTTTAAATTCTTGTTGTATGAAGGTTTTAATATATGAGTTTTTGTCAAATACGTTGTCCTTTTTTATTGGATTCAATTGTTATAGATAAATATTTTAGTTATTGATTTGTCTTATATTATTTTCCTCTTGCTATCAAAATAACCATCATCGTCATCATTGGGTATGGGGACACATTTTATGAGAAAAGTTTGGGGAATAGAACTGAAGCCAGTAGGTGGAAATTACAGCTCAGTGTTAAAAAATTTTTAGCTCAGTGTAAGAAAGGACTTTCTAACAGAGCTGTTGTTACATGCTGTCAAGTCAGCTCCAACTCCTGGTGACCCTATGAATGAGTGATGTCCACAAGGTCCTGTCCTCAACAGCCCTACCCAGCTTTTGTAGGCTCATGCCTATGGCTTCCTTTATGGAGGCAGTCCATCTCATACAGAGCTGTGCGAAGGTAAAATGAGCTGTCTTAAGTAAAATTACTTAAGCTCATTGATCTTCGGTTTTCTCTCTGTAAAATGAGAATAGTAATAATGCTCATCCTATAGAGTTGTTGTGATGCTTAAAAGAGTTAACCCAGTGAAATACTTGGCTGAGACCTGGCAAATGTATATACTCAAAAAATATGTTTTGAATGAATAAATAAAAGTACATGCTCTGCCTTGCATTTTATGTTCTAGCCACAGGAAACTATTTGTCCTTGAATGTCCTGTTCCTTCTTCTTTTTCTCTTTTTCTTAAGACTCAGGCATCCTCCAAGAAACCTTGCCTGACTCCTCCAGGGAGGTTAGGTTTCCCCTACTCCCTTAGCTCCCCTGGGGTCTGTGACTGTCACTTAGCATTCTGTGTGGAAATTATCTGTTCCTGTTTCTGTCTGCTCCATGAGATTGTGAACTTCTCCAATGGCAGAGACTTTGTCTTAATCATCTTTATGCTGTAGCAACTGCTACAGTGACTGGCGCATAATGGATGCTCCATAAATGTGTGTGTTGATAAGGATGAGGATTGAAATACAAAGCTCAGGAAGGCTTCAGAGGCATGTGAAAGTTTAAAGGCAGGACTATGTGAAGATGCTGGTTTATCTTTTTGCAGTGGCAAGTCAACTTTTAAGTTATTTAAAAATTCAAAATTCTCCTGTGTTTCTGAAGAAAGCGTGTTCCCAAAGTAAAGGAGCAGCCTCAGGTGTCTGTACTGTCTACTTAGTGGCTACCAGTTAGAAAACATTTCTGGTCGATGAGAAAGAAATGTCCAAGAAACCGTGTAGAAAGTATCTTTATGTTCATGCTTCTCTCCCTAGGTTGCCTCACGCAAATCTAAGTGTGAGTGCTTTTCCGATTGGCAAGATCACACTGTAATGGTTGGAGTGGAGACTTGCCTGTTAGGAGCTTGGACTTTGAAGGCAGGGACACCTGGGTGCTGTTTTGCTTCTTCACCGAATTAGCTGCATGGCCTTAGGCCAAATTACTGATTTATATCAATTAGAAATGATGACTACCTAACAGGGTTATTTCAAGGAGTAGATAGATTATCATGGAAGTGAACACTATGGGGTCAGAGATTTTGTCTGTTGGTACTGAATCTCCTATGCCTGATTAGTGCCTGACACATATTAGGCATACAGTAAATATTTATTGAATGAATGAAGGCTTAATAAATTGTAGCTATTAATAGTTCCATTTCAGCAGTTTTTTAAGTTCCACAGTGGTTTTGTTGGAAAGAATTACTTTTTTCTCTCGACTCCAATTGGTTAGAAATTATCTTGCCAATGGTCCTTCTCAGTTATTTAAATATAAATCCAAAAGGGAGTCCCTGAGAAGCTGGTTAGTTTAACATTTCTCAGGCAAATTGATTGTTGCCAGCAATTAAGTGAGGCTAGCTGTAGGGAATTTTATCTAGGCATCTAGATTCTCTCATGAAAGCCAGTATTTTTTTTTTTTTTTTGTAAATTTCCCAGTGACTGGTTTAGCTTTCACAAAGTCCAGGACCAAGAAATTCAAGTCCATGTGCATCTTAGGTCTCTCAGCAACTCCAAACACTGTTGCTAAGCCACTAGGCTGATTCAGATGACCTTTTAAATCAAATGCAGTTTGCTTATTATGTAGCTGTTGGGATGGCTTTTTTGTTTTGCAAATAATGGAGTTTCCTATCTCGGTTGGTCCTGTCAAATTGGAATAATGATAAAGGCTATTTATTTGTTCACTTAAGAGAATTCAACCCCTCGTGTAGTTTACTTTAAAAACTTGTCTGGTGGTTGAAAACTAAGGATCCTGTTTTGCATGTGAGTTTTCCCTTTTGTTTTTAACAAAGCCAAAAAAGTAAATTTTTGGAGTGATTTTTTTTCAAGAATGATGTTAAGTTACAATTGAATTGTTTTTGTAAAGAAAATTGTGAAAATAGAACAGGGAATTTAAACTTGTATTTCAAACACACATATATTTAATGTAACTAAATGATTATTTTCTCATTTAATTTGTACATTTACCTAGAAAAAATGGATTGCATTAGTTTTCTGAGCAAATTTCTATGGGGATTGCTTTCACATCTCTTTCCATGATTCATTTACCTCTCAGAAGTCCTAACAGTTTTCTTGCTTACAGGATATAATAAGAGTTATAATAATACTGCACATTGGTGTGGTATTTTATAGTTTATACCATAATATTTTATGGTTTATACCTTACCACATATATTATTTAACTTGGGTCTCATAATATCTCTTTGTGGGTGAGGCATTATCTTTAAAAAATTTTAGGGGGTAATATACATGGGAATTGAGGTTCAAAGAGGTCAGGTGACTTACCCAAAGTCATGTGACTTGTAAGGGAGTAAAACTTAAATCTGCTGACCCGCTCGTTGTTCTTGTCACTACTACACAGCTAAAGGTCAGTCTTTCTATATTTATATTAATCATTTATATCATCTGCTTTCCTATGTAAAAAGTACTGAAGTGATTTACGTGTTCCTGAACTTGCATACATGTATTTAGAGACCTTTTTTTGTGTAGGGCATCTGGTATAAGGCCACGGACAACTAGGCACTTAACATTCTTTTTTCATTCATTCACTAAATATTTGTGTGGCTCCTACTGTGTGCCAGGCACTGAGGATACAGTAATAAACAAAATAGACAAAAATCCCTGCCCTTGAGGAGTTCTAGTTTGAGAGATAGCCAGTAAACAAGATAGCACCTATAAACACGTCAGAAGAAGTTAAGTGCTAAGGAGAAAAAATAAACCAGAGAAGAGGCCTATGAAATTTCTCGGAGCAGAGGGAGGTTTGAAATTTTAGATGTGACCAAGGAAGACCTTAGTAAGGGGTGACTTTTGAAAAATGATCTGGAAGAAGTGATACCAGCTCAACACAAGGTTGATGTAAGGGAAGCCATATTGTAGAAAAGAAACCATATTGTAATTTTGAATGACCTCTGATTAACCCAGTTGGATATGCACCCTCCAGGAGATATACATGCTCTGTAGATTTTATGGCCCCTCCCAGCTGCAATAAGTTGATAACTTTGTTCTTTTGAGTTCCTTGGGAATGTGATGACCCTGGGGAGAGATTCTATGCTGATAGCCATCATCAATGACAACTGAAAGATCTGGGTATACAGCATTGCTCTGGCCCTTGATACATAAGTAGTGAAACAAAAGATTACCAGAAACTAAGACCAGATATCTGCCCCTACCTGCAGACCAGATGCCTCACCCACCGAGAGACCAACCTCCTATATAACTGGCCTGTAGTCTTTGTTCTATAAGGTGGTTCTTTTGGACATTAGTCACCCGTCTTCGCCTTTGCTAGCAAGCTGTAATAAAACCCTTTCTTTCTTGCCACCTTACCTGTTGACTATTGGCATGTCTTGCAGCAGGCAGATGACCCCCCCTTGGGCGGTGACAGAAGCAGCTAGCTAGCCATGAGTTTGGTGAGGTAAGAACACTCCAGAGGAGTCAGCAAGGGCAAAGGCGTTGAGATGTAAATATCCCCAGCATGCCCTCCCTGGGTACAGTAAGGGGGTCAGTGAGGCTGGAGTGGAGTTAATGAGAGAGAGAATAGCAGGAGATGGAATCAGAGAGGCAGCAGAGGGTCCAGATCATGTAGAGACTTGTAGATCCTAGTGAGGATGTTGTTTTTAACTCTGAATGAGATGGGAAAACTTGAAGTGTCTTAGGCAGAGGAGTGACATAATCTGATTCACGTTTTAACAGGATAAAATTGGCTGCCCCGTTCATATTAGATTGTAGGGAAACAAGAGTAGAAGCAGGAAAATCAGTTAAAAGGCTGTTCAGTCTTGAGATAATGTTGATTTGGACTAGAGTGGTGGCAGCAGAGGTGGTGAGAAGTGTTCAAATTCTGGATATATTTCAATTTATGGCTGACTGGATTTGTTGACTGATTGGGTGTGAAAGAAAGAGAAGATTAAATAGTGACATCAAACTTTTTGGCTTGAGCCCACTAGAAGGATAGGGTTGCCATTAAAAGGGATTGGGAAGATAGTGGGAGGAGCTGGTTGGGAGTTGGGGAGTATCAAGAGCTCTGTTTTAGACCTGGTGAATTTGAGACATCTGGTTAGACTTCCATATAAAAATGTCAAATAGACAGTTGAGTTTGATTCTGAAGTTTAGGGGAAAGGTCCTAGCTAGAGATATTATTTGGTAGTCATCTGTGTATAGATTGTACTCATAGATGAGTGGGTTTTTTGTGATTATGCAAATTATGGGAATAATTTCATTTATCTGATAATGGGACCTTCAAGATTTGTTATTTCAGGCTTTGTAACAATATCAACAAAATGAAATGTGCATTATACAAATGTCAGAATACATGTAAAAATGTTCTGTAAGTGATTTCAAGTGATATGTAGATAAAGATAAACCAAGGAGAGCCATACAGGGAGAAAGTGATCTAATACCTGCCATGGGCCAGGTACTTAAATCCAGGTATTTCAGTCCCTATTTTATCCTGAGGAATTTAAGCTTCCATAAGTTTAGAAAGATGAGAGGCAGACCTGGGACTGGAACCCAGGTATGTCTGATCCCAAAGCTCATGCTCTTCTTACTCTGCACCACACAAGTCAAGAGGGTTTGTGCTGTTGATTTCCAATAGCAAGCATGTGTCTAAGCAATGCAGTGAAGTATAAAATTGAGCATTGGACTAGGGTTACAAGACCTGAGTTTCTCTCTCAGATTTGCCATTTCTGGCTGAATGATTTGGGCAAGGCTTTTAACTTCTCTGGGCATTAGTTTTCTCATCTATAAAGAAGTTGTAATTAAACCTTACCTCATAGGGTTGTTATAACGGTCAAATGTGAAAGGCTTTGTAAACTCTAAACCAGTCTCTGTATGTGTGGAGTTAATAATACTAGGGAGCAATTTGATTTACAATAACATCAAGAATAAAATACTTAGGAATAAGTTTAATAAAAGAAGTACAAGGCATGTACACCGAAAACTACAAAACATTGTTGGAATCAATGAAAGATGTAAATAAATGGAAAGACATTTCATGTTCTTGTGGAAATAGTAACAGTGTTAAGATGTCAATACTCCACAAATGGGTCTACAGATTCGGTGCAATCCCTATCAAAATCCCAGCTGGCTTTTTTATAGAAATTGACAAGCTGATCTTAAAATTCGTATAAAGACACAAGGGACCCAGAATAGCCAAAGCAATCTTGAAAAGGAGGAACAGGCTTGAGGAACTCATACTTCCTGGTTTCAAACTTACTTTAAAGCTGCCATAATCAATGCAGTGTGATACTGACAAAAAGAGACATATAGATCAGTGGAAGAGAACTGACAGTCTGAAGGTCAACCTTTATGTGTATGATCAATTGATTTTCAGACAAGAGTGCCAAGACAATTCATTGGGGAAAGAATAGTTTTTTCTAAGAAAAGGTCCTGGGAAAACTAAGTATTCACATGCAAAAGAATGAAGTTGGATCCCTGTTTCATATCATACAAAAAAATTAACTCAAAATGGATCAAATGATTTAATTGATAACCCAATTTAAAAATGGGCAAATATCTGAATAGACACTTTTTCAAAGATATACAAATAGCCAATCAGTACATGAAAAAATACTCAACACCATCAGTCATTTAGGAAATGGAAATCAAAACCATAATGAGACTGTTTCACACCTACATAGGATGGCTATAATCAAAACAACAGATAATAAGTATTGACGAGGATATAGAGAAATTGGAACCCTCATATGTTGCTGGTGGGAATGTAAATGATGCAGCCACTTTGGAAAACAATTTAGCAGTTCATCAAAAGTTAATTCACCATATATACCAGAAATTCCATTCGTAGGCATATACCTAAGAGAGATGAAAACATGCGTTCATACAAAAACATTGTACATGAATGTTCATAGGAGTGATATTCATAGCAACCAAAAAGTGGAAACAGCACAGGTGTGCATCTGATGAATGGATGAATAAAATGTGGCATATCCATACATGGAATATTATTTGGCCATAAAAAGGAATACTGTAGTGATACATGCTCCAACATGGATGAAACTTGAAAACATTATGCCAAAGTGAAAGAAGCCAATTACAAAAGACCACATATTGTATAATTCCATTTGTATGGCATAGAGACAGAAAGTAGATTAGTGGTAGCCTGGGGCTGAGAGTAATGGAGTGTGGAGGAGGGGAATGGAGATTGCCTGTCAATGAGTATGAATTTCTTTTTGGGGTGACGAAATGTTCTGAAATTGGTTGTGGTGATGATTACACAACTCTGAATATACTAAAAAACATTGAATTGTACATTTTAAATGGGAGAATTTTGTAGTAGGTGAATTATATCTCAGTAAAGCTATTAACAAATATTATTATGGATGCTGTCTGTGGTTTTATTGGTTTTTTACTCAGCTAAACTCAATAGCCTAGTTCAATGACTGATCTTGTTTACATCATTCTGAAATGTGTTGTGTGAACCAGCCAAGACTAATAACCTAATAGCATTGCCTTAACTGTGAAGCTAATACAAAATGAGAATGAGGATGTTTGAGTAATTTCCAAATTTTCTGATTCCAGATTCAGGGAAATTTTTTCATTTCTACCACATTGTTTTCCAAAGTACTGTACTAAGAGGGAAGTATTATTTAAAAAAAAAGTACGTGTTTTCTTTTTTTCTTTTAAGAGCTAAGAGATAATTAGCATTTTTAAATATGGGAACTTTTCTTTATCACTTTGATAGTTGGGTCCTAGGAAAGAAAGAAACCCGGTTGACTGAGGGACTCCAGTGAGCCTAACACTTGTGCTTATTAAGTACATCACATGTATCATCTGGTTTAACCCTTACAACAACCTTATGAGGTAGGCCTTGTTATCTCTATTGTACAGGTGAGGAAACTGAGTCAGATAACTTCTGTAAGATTATACGGCTTTGGAGTGATGAAGCCGGGATTG
Source organism: Equus quagga (assembly GCF_021613505.1). Classification (NCBI taxonomy): domain Eukaryota; kingdom Metazoa; phylum Chordata; class Mammalia; order Perissodactyla; family Equidae; genus Equus; species Equus quagga. The sequence goes on along the minus strand of NC_060280.1, from coordinate 36,292,558 downwards.
GAATTCAGGCTTCTAAGTTCCAAGTCCCAGTACAGTCTGGTTTGATTCATGAGGCGCCATCTTCAGTCTTCTCTTGTCCTGTTTCTTGTGCCTGGTTGCAGAAATATTTTAAAACTCCAATATGAAGCACCTTTCTATATGACAGATTAGATCCTCAGATCAAATCCTCAGGTTATAAGCTTATAATTTTAGATGTTATATATACAATAGATTTCTCCTATCTTATCTGGGTGTAGATATGGAAAACTAACAATCATATTTTTTTCTTTCCCTCACTTAGCAATGGTGACCTAGACCCCTGGTCAGGAGGTGGAGTAACTGAGAACGTCACAGACACCTTGGTTGCGATTACCATCCCAGAGGGGGCCCATCATCTAGATCTCCGAGCCAACAATGCCTTTGATCCCACGTCTGTGCTGTTAGCCCGCTCCCTGGAAGTTAGATACATGAAGCAGTGGATCAAAAATTTCTACGCCAGCCTGAGAAAGAAGCGCTGAGCAACTTTTGATCATTTTCAGTTTCTTTTATGTTGATTTCACTCACATTCCCATTCACTTTGGTTTTCTGCATGTAATTACTTTCCTTTGTTTATCAGTAGATGTGGCAAGGTGAAGGTTGAGATAGAAAAGAGGGTGATGGTGGCAACAGCAGCCATCCCACACCCCAGGTCCTCGCCATCTTTGTGCCACCTCCAGGAAGAATCTCTTTGTGACAGCTTTCCCACAGCATTAGTGGCCCTCACAACTGGAGCAGAGTTCCCAACTGCCTTTCGCAAGAGGGAGAGTCACTTCTTTTGTTTCTCTGAAAGCAGGATTTCTCTTCATTTTGAGGTTGAAGTTTCTTTGGCCCATTTGTCACTCTCCACCCCTGTCCTCCCAAAAGGAAAAGCTGAACATAGATAAAAATGATGTAATTGCAGCTGGTAGGAAGGATGTCCAATGCCAGTCCAGGAAATGGAAGCCATTTCTTTTGTACTTGATTTAATTGCTTTGAACTATGCTGTAAATAAAGAATAAGGCTGGACCTTATACCTGTGTGTTGCTTCTGAAGCTCACTCCAGCTGTTGAGAATGCTGTGCGCACTGGGCCTGGCTGTTTTTGGAAAGTCCTTTAATTTTCTCTCTTCTACTTGGCAGCTTTTCTTAGTTCTGGGATATTTGCCACTGTGGTACTGCCAGTAAGAAATCTGGCCTTTTTCTGCTCCATTTCTCTTTGTTTCTGAGGTCAGTTTTGTGGTAATTTGGTTTCACTTTACCAGTTTAGGAAAATGACTCTGTTTTGCTTTTCCTTTTACATCAGAGCAAGTTTTTATGTGCTATAGTCACTGATAATACTTCAGTAAGAAGCCTTGAAAAACTGATGAATCTCCTATTCAGAAGGTAGAATGCAGTTATGTTCGGCATTTTGTTTTTTAAATTTTATTTTCTGGTGGTTGCTGCTGCTGTCATTAAAGCCAGAAGTGTCAGGACACTAAGAGGCAGGTGCACGAGAACTTTTCTGTATGGCTTCCAAAAGACAAGCTGACTAATTCATGCAGGCAGCATATTTGACATTAATAAATGGCCGAGCTGTTCCTATTTCCAAGGGGTTGGCTTCTTTCAAGCAGTTCTTACACTGAGACTTTTCTTCAGAAGAGCTTTTCTAGGATAACAAATAGAGTTGGATCAAAACCTTTCAGGCGCACAGAGAGAGACTAACAGTTTCTACTCTGTTGAAAGATTTCTTCTCCCTTGTTTCTTTTTATTTTCTCTCAATAAATTTTTTTTCATCACCCAGCCTCGGGAACATTTTCTGTTTTTTAAAAACTGTACCTTGAGCTTGATCATTTCTAAAGCATTTATTTTTTTAAAGTGCAGATATATAGATATAAAGTTCATTCTTCTGTAGGAGACTGAACTATTTCCCTGACATCTGGGAGATACAGAAAATCTTTGCTTTCAGAAGCCTTCAGTTTTCATTTTAATGAGTTGTCCATCAAAACATTCGGTCACTATTTTCATTTCGGCATTGGAGAAAAGTCTGCTGGGGTGGGAATTTAAGGGTCAAAGCAATACTAGTTTTTATTCTTTGTCAACTAAGAAGTTATATAATGTAGGGTTTATGGGCTTAATAGAGGATATTCTTACTGTTTATTTTAGGGTATTTTCCTTGACACCTTTCTACTTGCTTAAAATCTTTAAAATACTTGCCACGTCACTTAATGTTGATTGTTTGGACGAGTTGCATTTTTGTGAGGGGAAAAGTTGCCAAAAAATGACATTTTCTGCAAGTATACTTTGGTCCTATATACGTGTTTTTCTATGTACATTTCATGAAAAACAGCAACCATAACTAGTTAGCCTAATTATAATATGCTAAAATTTAATTTTAAATTGAAAAAAAGAGTTGAAACTTAAACCTTATTATTTAAAGCATCCCTCTAATTAACAGATGATGCTTTGAAAGACCCAGGAGGAGAGACAGAGAGATGGGATGTTTTTTATTTTCTGTTTTTGTTACCTTAACTACCTGGAGTCAAATGAGTAGAACTAAAGAAATTTAGGGATTTTCCTGAGGAATCTGTAGCATCAAAAGATTATCCAGAGGAGCCAATATCTTGTCTAGTATGTTAGAGAATGAAGGCACGTCAGATATCATCCACTCCAACCACATCATTTGTGATGGCTGTGTGGCCCAGAGAGAAGGGACTTGTCTAAGGCCTCATAGTTCATTTTTGCCAGAACCAGCCTTTGAATCCAGGTTTGATTGTTGTTGTTGTTGTTTTCATTTTATTGGTGTGGTTTAATCTTTATTTGGATTCAAGCAACAAAACCTCACCAAACCAGCTTAAACAGAGGAGAGAATTTTTGAAACTTTGCAAGAATACCTCCAGGACTTGGGCCATTAGGAGTCTTGAGGGAATGGAACTGGGCTCTGGAAAGTCATTAAAAGTCAAGGCTGCTACTTTCTGTTTCTGTCACTTTCAGCAGAAGTCATCAGTTGTCAGCCTGTGGGTGAGATTTGTCCCTCAGAAGTTTATAGTTTGGCTAGCAATCTGAAGTGTGCATGTCATCAGAATTACCTGAAGGGCTTGTTAAAACAGTGATTGCTGAGCCCCACCCCAGAGTTTGTAATGTGTCTTGCGGTGGATCCTGGGAAGTTACATTTCTAACAAGTTCCCAGGTTATGCTGGGGAATCACACTTTGAGAAGCACTAGTTGAAAGGGTTCTGAATTTGAATTTTTTCAGACAGGGCATGCCCCTCCAGTTCACCTCACTCCTGTTGTCCTTCCTGATCCCATATGAGTGTGGGAACCTTGCCCATGGCTTCTCTTCCCATGGCTGCTTCATTCTCTGTAGACTAGCTTCAGTGCTTTCACAAGGCCCGTGATGACTTCCCAGAATGGTATCCTCAGGACCCTAAGGCTGCACCACCTTGCAATCCCACAACTCTCAGGTGGTTAGGAAGGGACAAGGTCGTAAAAACATGGCTTCAGAGATAGACTTTTAAGATGGAGAGGAGCAGTTCGGGCAGCTCAATATATATCTATCACACAGTGTTTCTTGGAACACTGGTGTCCAACAAAATGCCAATGCCAAGTAGGGTTATTGGATGTAAAGATCTGGAGCCCAGTAAGCCCATAGTTAAGAAAGTTTGGAAAATATTGGGTTAAACAAAGTTAAATAGTAGTTGTTTTTTAATCGGTAAATATGTGTTGTGATTCTCCACAATAATAATTGAGAATGCAAATTTTCCTACCCTTACAGAACATCTATAAGGTATAAGGTATTGTTCTGGAATCTGAAGAAAACAGTGGTGAAAAAGCAAGCAGAGTATCTGTTTTAATAAGGTTTACACTCTCGTAGGAGAAAGATATGAAGCTTTGACTAGGGTGGTAGAGGTGGAAATGAGAAGTGGATGAACTTGAGAGAGATTTAGTAAAGAATGTCAGTGGGATTTGGTGATGGGCTCTATATGAGGTATGAATTGGGCAGGTATCAAGAATGATGACTTCTGGCTTGTGCACTTGGATCGATTCCAGTGAAATACATACAGTGGAAAGGGAACGCTAGAAGGTGATCAGGTTTAGCAGAAAGATTATGAGTTCAGTTCAATTTTGTCATGTTGAGTTTTATGCACTTTTGAAGTAACCAAGTGGAACTAGCTGTCAAGTAGGGCTTTTGGATGTAAAGATCTGGAGCCCAGTCTGGGCTGGAGAGACATGATAAATAGATGGTGATCCAAGCATGGGATGTGAGCTCAAGGAACTAGTGTTCAGGAAATAAACTTCAGGAGCTGTTACTGTACTGTACCTACCATGATACATTCCTAAGAAATCCCCAAACATCCTAATTCTCATACAGCTGTAGTACATAATGACTCTACTGATCAACCCACCACTTGAGCCCTGGTACAGCCTTTGCTTAAATTGGGATCTACCTCTCTGCACTCATTTCCCATTCTTACTGCCACCTTTCACTTTCCTACTACCCTGCACTTCAACCACATCAAACCTCCCATCATTCTAAAATACTGTTCCTCTAATATTTCTTTCTCAGTACTACCCTTCAATATGTTTTCACTGGCAAACTTATGTGCATCTTTCAAAGCTCAGATCAACTTGATTACCTCCCTTGTGTAGTCTTTCTCAGCTTTCCTAAAGGGAATGGTTTCCTCATCTATGCTCTCTCAGGAAAAGGTTCACACCTAGCCTGTCAGCTAGAATGTAAATACCACCAGGGTGGGGATTATCTGTCTTGTTCATCTCTACATCTCCAGTATTTTAAATAGCGCCTGACCATCTCTAATTTAGTACACATACTCTAAACTATAATATTTTGCTAAATATTCTCACCTTCTTTTTAGGAAGAACAAGCTCTCTGCGAGTAGGGACTGTGTCTCATTCCTTCTAGTAATTAGCACCTAGCTTGGGGCCTGGCAGCCAGGTCTCAGTAGGCCCTTCATAAATTTATATGAATGGATACATTTCAAGGTGGAAAGGCCAATCTTTGTATCCATCTGTCTCCATAGCCAAGCACTTTTCATACCTCTGATGTGCTCACGTGACCTCCTGCCCTTGACTTTCCCGGATTCTGGGAAGGGAATCACCTAGTACTCAATACCTCTAGAACTTGGACTTCCTGATTTACACTCTCTTCAACTGCATGTGCTCTTGGCTCCTCCTCCCACTCTATCAGCCTGGCACTCTTTGCCCAGGGGTCTGAATGTAACTCTGCCTTGATGTTAGGTGGGAACAGAATACTGAGTAGAAACAGAGCCATTCGAGTGGGTAGATTTCTCTGAAGCCACTTTTCAACTCAAGGGGTTGAAGAAGGGTCTGGTTCCAGTAGATTTTTCCAATAATGGAGATGGGAGGATGGAATCTTACAATAGCAGAGCTGAAAAGCAATCTTGGGATCAATTAGTTCTACATGTGTGTTTAACACAGCTAACATCTTTAATAAGAAACTCAGGCCTGGAGTGTGAAAGTTACTTGCCCAAGGTCATACAGCTAACATGTTTATTATTCATTTATTTATTTTTGTCACATCTCTTTTCTGAAAGGATTTCAGATGAGCTAAAGGTATATATTAAACATAGTGTGAGTGGGACAGAACAGATTTGAAAGGGATAGAGATGTAAAATGGATCTAGGAATGCAAACCATAAAGCAGCGTTTATCAAATAGTTTCCAGCGATTGCTGGTAAGGCCAGATATTAGTGGGTGTTACATAAAAAAGGTGTACCTGATCAAAATGTTTGAACATGGTTGAAATAAATTTAAACAGGTTATCTTTTAATACAGAATCTCTCAAACCTTTGATGTGCCACGTGCATTGTGAATCAACAAGAATGCAACATTTCTCAAACTTATTTGATCCAGAACCTTTTTTCAACAACATTTGAGGAACTAGTGCTCTGCCAAACATTCATTGGGAAATGCTGCCATAATATTCTGAAGATAGGGGCCAAGAAAACTTGGCTCTAAGCTTTCTAGCAGCCGTCTGCAAAGAGGAAAACAAAGTCAGTTAAACAGTTCACACTGTGCATAGGATAAAATCACACCAGTCAACCTGGAGAAGCTCAGTCAGGAACTTCCTGAAAGAGCCTCAGAACAGGATAAGGTATAATGAATGAGACCTTCAACTTCTCTACAGATATTGCTAAGTTTCACTGTATTCACCTTATACGATCCTTCAGTATAGAGGAAAGTCGTAACACCTAAGTGTAACAATAATTCTATAATGAACTAATGAAATATACTACTGATGTATTTTTCTTTGCTGATCTGGCTTAATCTAGAAATAGATTTTACAGTATCTAGAGGAACTCTCACCCAAAATTTTTCCAGATAGATGTTTCTTGGCCAATTTAAATGCCTTAGTAGATAGTTGGGAGGAATGATGTTTTATAATACAAAGGAAGTACTTCAGACACCTGAATTTACTATCACCCTACTTGGCTCACAGGTTTACTATGGGGCCAGTGGTAGCTCACCAGTCATGTGGAGGCAGAACCAAGACAAGGAGTCAGGTGCCTCTTCTACTGCAGAGATGTTTGCATCTGTTACCAAACTTCCTCTATGGCTTTGGTGGAGTGGTTTTAACTGTTTTTCTTTGTTTTGTAGCTCCTGAAATCTAGAGGCAAATAGCCAAACAAAGGTTTACAGAAAACCATCAATCAATAAGTCCAAGGTATTAATCTTTAAATGAAACTTTGCTCAGGTGATATATAAAATGCTGTGACACTGAAGGTATACAATAAATGTCCTTGAATAAGTGCAATACTGTAGAAGTAGCCAGATGATTTGATAAATGGCTTCCTTTTCTCATCAATAAAGGCTATTGGACTATTTCTGTTTCAGAAATCTCCCTTACAGTTGACAGAAGATATTTCATATGTTACCATCATGTTACTTCTACCTGCCTTCAGAATGGAAGGTACAATATAAATCAGTAAGATACTCATCTGCTTTATATTTAAGGAACTCATGGAACCATCATCTCTTTTGTCTCCTTTTTTTGATGCCACAAAACCTTCATCTGTGAGAGTTTACTCTTTAGATTTTAGGTCTAAGCCAGTGGTTTTCAACTGGCAGTACTTTTGCGCCCCACGGGACAATTGGCAATGTCTGGAGACATTATTGCTTGGAGTGAGGGGTGGTTGATACTGAAATCTACTGAGTAGACACCAGGGATTCTGCTAAACCTGCAATGAAAGGACAGCCTCCTGCAACAAAGAGTTGTCTGGCCCCAAATGGCAATAGTGTTGATATCTACCCTAAATCTTCTCCATTGTGACTTAAGGCCTTTTCCTCAAGTATTACCCAGCAAAGGAAATGTAAAATTGATTGTTCATTCAATTCATCCCATACCCTTACACTCTAAACAACACAGTAGCACAATGTTTAGCACAGACAGGCTCTTCTCTAAAATTTAACAACTTTTATTTTGGAGACCAATTCTTAAGTTACTCCTTGAATTTCTCTTCCTTGGGCCAAATAACCCCAATGCTTTGGATCATTTGTTCATTTATCATTCATTCAAACATTTATTGATTGGTAACCCTATGCAGGTACAGTGGTAGGTAGTAAGAATAAAAAGGCAAAAAGCCCAGTTGTTTTCAAGAAGCTCAATGTTAATGAGGAGAGACAGTCAGAATGTGAGATTAAATACATTGGGCTTAGAATTTGTGGTGCATTCAGGATGCTATGGGAGTGTGAAGGCAAAAGTGAGGAATTCATTCCGAAGATCTGAGGAAGGCTTTAAAGGAGAAGTAACATTTGAACTGAGATTTGAAACATGGGAGTTTGCAGGGTAGATGGGGATTGGTAAGAAAGTCAATAAAAGCACTATTCATAAAAAAAAAAAAGTTATTAACCACCCATTGTATACCAAGAGTTAGGCACCAATCATGTTCCTGTGAAAAAAACAGACATAGCTCCTATCATTATGGGGGCTATAAAAAATAGCCAAGGAAACCTCCCTCTCATACTTAAGTCATACTTTATAGACCTCAGAACTCTGCTGCCTGCCTCTTCTCATTTGAGCCCCTCAACAACCCTGGGCGGGAGGCAAGGCAGTATTACCCCTATTTTATAAAGGAGGGCCATGAGGCCAAGAGAAATGAAATGACTCTTTTACCCCAACCACAGCCACAGATGTAGTAAGCAGCAGTTGTCTGATCCCAAATCCGGTGCTTTTCTACTGTTCCGTATTTCCAAATGCAATTTCCTGTGGCAGAGAGGCAAGCCCACTTCTTTCTACCCCCCTCCTTGCCTTGCTGTCTTCATCTCTGTCTTAACCTTTGTTTTCTGCTGGCCCCAATGGTGAAGTTTTCCAGGCTTCCCAGTTCCGATTGCTGAGGATTTGCCAAGGGAAGAAAGGAGTGAAAATTGCTGTCCTGCCACTGTCCATTTGCAAAATCATTTCTACCTCGATTTCCCAAATTTTTTAAGGAATAAGGAGAACTGAGATGTGGAACAGAAAAATCTCTTTTGTTTGTCTTGGTGTTTGATAATGTATGCAACCTCTCTGGGTGGTTTAAGCGGTTTAGGTACTTTCTATAAAAGGGATCTTTTAATGACAAAACTAATGTGATTATCTGAGTGAGTGTGAGAGGCTATTCAAGGCTTAAAGAAAATCTGTTAGAATAGCTGAATGTATCTGCTTAATCCTTTCTCTAATGTGGCTGAACAATGCTCTGGGAAGCCATTGGTCCGTCCTTTCTTCTAGTAAATGCCTGTCTCCAGAGGTAGGGACTGTTTGTAGCTTTTGATACCCTTACGCTTCACCTTCTCAGCTGCTCAAAAGCACAGGAAAAGGCTAGAGGAGCCCAAATCATTGCCAGAAACCAAGCATCTCCTCTGAGTGAGGGCAAAATGTACAGCGCACGCCTGCTTTCTCCATGGCATGTGGAGAAGCGAGGGCTCCGGTCCCCAGCGGGAATGGCATCTGGAGGAGCCCCATTCCTGGCTCCTGCTTTCATTGGGTGCTGGGTAAGGGATCACTTGTGCAAGCTTGAAATCTTACACCTGAGTTTTGAGAGGCTTAGCTGCTGCTTTTGTGGTGGGTGGGCAAGGAAAGAGTAAGAGGGGAGGAAAGTGATACAGAGTTGAGTTCTGCACCTTGCTCTGTGACTTTGGGTCAAAAGTAAATCCTTCTGAGGCTGATCTCTCCTTTGTGAACTGGGGATGACAGTACCTGCAACATAAATTCACTGTGAGCACCAAAGTGAAAATATGAACATGGATGTGTCACAGCAGATCTAGAACATTATCAGGCAACATGTTGTACCCTTTTATTTTTATTTTATCTTACTTTATTTAAAGTTTTATTTTAATTCTTGTTCCTATAAAGAATAGTCTTCTAAATGTATAATTCAATTTTTTTTTAAGATTGGCACCTGAGCTAACAACTGTTGCCAATCTTTCTTTTTTTTTTCCCCTTCTTATTCTCCCCAAAGCCCCCAGTACATAGTTGTATATTCTAGCTGTAGGTCCTTCTAGTTGTGCTATGTGGGATGCCACCTTAGCAAGGCCTAATGACTGGTGCCATGTCCGCGCCCAGGATCTGAACTGGCGAAACTCTGGGCCACTGGCACAGAGTGCACCAACTTAACTGCTCGGCCATGGGGCCAGCCCCCTGTATTCAATTTAACTCAACAAAACATTTGTTGGCTACTTACTATGTGTTGGGCATTGTGCACAGTTCTGGGAATACAGATATGAAGAAGTTTCTGAACTTTAAGGAGATCACAACCTTGTAGGGGAGGCAGGCGTATAAAATTCAGCTTGATAAATGTGCATCAGAAGTGATTAATTCTAACTTAGGGTCAATAATAATAGCTAAATCTCATACAGTGCTTATTATTTGCCAAGAGCTCAGCCAAATGCTTTACTTAAGTTATCTCATTCGATCCTTATAGCCCTAGGAGGTAGGAACTGTTATGCCTATTTCACAGACAAGGCTGAGGCTCAGTCGGATCAATTAAGTCACGTTTCCACAGTAAGTGGTGGACCAAATGAGAGTCCCAGATCTGTCAGACTTTGCAGTCTAAACTCTCCCTCATTGTGCTGTGCTGCATCTCACGTCAAGGAAGACTTCCTAGAGGAGTTAACCATAGCTGGATTTCAAAACAGAATTAGAAGTTTTCCAGGTGTACAGAGGAGAAAGGGCAGGCCAGGCAGATGGAATAGCATAAATTAAAGCACACTGGCTAGAAAAGCATTTGTGCAGAGAGGAACTAGAAGCAGTGTGTGATTAGTAGTGGAGTGGGGCAAGTCGGAAGAGTAAGGAGGAACCAGGTTGTCGCCTCTCACACTGTACTTTTGTGAAAAAAAGTGGGTAAATTTATATTTTAATTAATTACTTGATTTATATTCTGTTTGTCAAAAAGGGTTGTGCAGCAAATTGGGAACTGTTCGTACCTTTATGGTGCAGAATCATAAAATATACTTCAAATTTTAGAATCAGAAAGCTTTCAGGATGAAAGGCAGGTAAAAGATCATGAACTCATTCTGTGCGGGAGGAAATCAAGGCTGAATGCATATAAATGTCTTAATCAAGGTTATAAAGAAGTTTAAACAGCTGAGCCAGGAGTATTTGTGTTTTTTAGATGGATTGTGGAGTTAAAGTAGACATTAAGTGAGTTACAGGATTAACTCCAGGTGCATTTGTAGAAATTGGTGACTTGAAAAGAGGAAGAGATGCAGTAGATAATTCCAGGGAATGGGAATAAAGTCCTTAGCTAAAGTTTCCCACTGGGAAACTTCATCTCGGCTCTTTTCCGGAGAGTGGTGTTGGATATGTAAGTGAGTTTCTTGGCTGAACTGAAGCTGGGAATCCAGTTTGCCTGGAAGGTAAATTTAGGGGATAGCTTTCTACGTCTATTTATTAATTTTCTTTGGCTACTTTAATTGGGGACCTGGTACAAATGTGGCTAGTTCTTGTTCTCACTGAGCTCACAATCTGAAAGAAAGGACAGGCAAGAAAACAGGTAGTTGCAACCAACTGGAATTAGTCATATAGTAAGGAAGAGGATGCTGTGGCAGTCCAGAAGAGGCATGAGTAACCTGACTATGTTCTGGATGAGTGAGGAAATGCTTCCTGGGAAGAGAGTGACATCTAAGATAAGGCCTGAAAGATGACTAAGAGTGTGAAGAAGAGGAGGGCAAAGAGTGCTCTAGATAAAGGGAACAGTTTATGCAAATACGCCAAGGAGAGAGACCACTGCGTATGGGAAAATTAACTTGAATGTGCTATTACCATTTGGTATAGCCGAAGTGTAGTGTGTGCAGTGGGAGTGACAAGAGATTTGTTTTTCTGAACTTCCCTTCCCCAATATACAAGGTTACATATACAGGCAGTTTAGTAGAGAGTGTCACAACTCTGACAAAAGAGACTGAAATATATTTGGGAGTGCCACAGAGAGCAGGTGCTTATAAGCTGGAGGCACGCTAAATGATTGCAGAAAACAAAAACTCCCAATATTCTCCCACCTCATGTCACTATGGCCATCCGCTGACCTGAAACCAGTCTCCCCAAAGGGGCTACTTCTCACCTCTAAGACAGAAAACAAAGCAGCATGAAATCGATGCTCTGAATGTAAACTAGACAATTAAATGTCAGTGCAGCAGGAGGGGAGAGCAATAAAGTGAGCAGACCTGAGTGATGGTGGTAACCTGCTGAATTCCCAGGTCACAGAGTAATTTACCGACTGGTCCTGGGCCACTAGATAATTATCCAGACAGCCCCAATTCTGGTACAAAGCTTCCTGCTGCTCATGTTATTAATACCAGCAGCAACCAGCAGGCGTTGGTGGGAGCAGAGAAGAGCAAACCAAGTCCCCAGGCTGCTGAGTAAGTGTAGAGGCACCTGCCAGGGCCATCTGAGCTGGACCTCACCAACAAAACCAGCCCGCTCCAGCATTCAGCTCTTAGCCTAGCTGTTCTGTGGCCCCCAGGGAGAGGGTCCCTAAGCGTAGCCGAGGACTTGGGCAAAGGAATAAGACACCCATGTCTTGGAGGGAGTTTGACCAGCTTGTGCCAAAGAACCTCTGCCCTGTTCCCCCTTGGAGCTGGCTGGAAAGTGATTTTGAGTCCTCCCCAGAATAACTTAAATTAATATCCAGGGAGCAATGTCAAACACTTCTCTTTGACATGGCGTGGGAATTAGGCTTCACTGAGCTCAAATCAAGAGAAAGTGACGATGTCTGTTCTAGGGTTTAATCATTTGGGAGCTTAACCTCAGGTAACCCTAAAGGGATTTCAGGGGGCAGTTGGTATGGGAATGGGGCTTTCTTATCCGATATCCCTCTTTAAAATATGATAATATATGTAAAGTGCCCAGTACACAGTAGACATTTTCTATCAATGTGAGTGCACTTCCATCCTTCCTCTTAATAACGTTATCTAATGAATAGCCTCCTGACTGATCTTTCATCTTCTTTTACCTCTAGGACAGTGGTTTTCATCGAGGGGCAATTTTGCTTCCCGGAGAACATTGACAATGTCTGGAGAGACATTTTGGATGTCATAATTAGGGAGGGGAGAGCTACAGGTACTTAGTGGGTGGAGGCCAGGGATGCTGCCCAACACCCTACAATGCACAGGACACTCCCCCACCCCCAAGAAAGAATTAACCTGTTCAAATATCACTAGTGTCAAGGTTGAGAAAAACTGCTGTAGCAGATTCTGCACTCTGCAGCAAGAGTAAGCCTTTTAAATATAAGTCTTAAATCACTTTCTTGCTTAAAATTTCCAAATGGTTTAGTTATCATAAATGCATTCCTAATCATCACTCAATATGTATGGAGCACCTGCCCCGTGGCAGGCACTAGGCGAGATTGCAGAGATAGGTCTGCCTAGATCCTGCCCGTGAAGAGATGATTACAGAACACTTTCTGTCATCTCCAGGGTAAAGTCCAGTCAACGAGGCTAGAGAGGGCGTCTGGGTAAATGGAAAATGAGAACTTGTTTTGGGGACATGAGGAGTGATTCTGTCTGTCAGACATTCAGGCAGATTGGGCAGGAAGTTCAAGAAATAGCACTCTACATGTGGCAGAACTTTCTACACCTGGGGTGGGGAGTGCGGGCGGGGTGGCGGGGGGGGGGCGGGTACTGTGTTTCTTGTTTCAGTAAATAAAACTCCCAGCTTTTCAAGTCCCATGACTGAAACCCAGGCTTCCTTTTTGACCGTTCCCTCTTCCTCAGGCTCTCTATTCAAGCCTTTCTCATGTATTTCATGAGGGAATTACACCCCAATGCTAAAAGTATCCATCGTGTGCAGTGAATTAACTTTTTTCCATTGCATCTAGAAATGGTCCTAGCTATGTACCATCCTTAAGAGAATTTTTTAAAAAGTCATTCAAAATATTTTCTGTAGGTCTTAATTTTCTCGGGGGGCCTTTGTTGAGGAAGGTTGCCAAGCATCATGTCTCTATGGGTTTTGTTATAATTGAACTCCTTATTATGATCTTTAAATATTTTTTCTCTTCCTTTTGGAGAACTGGTTATTCAGAACTTTTGCCACTTTTTAAATTTGCCTTTTTTGCTACTGAGTTGTAGGAGTCCCTTACATATTTTGGATATTAATCCTTTATTAGTCTTATAATTTGCGAATATTTTCTCTCATTCCGTGGATTACCTTTTCGCTTTGTTGATTATTTCCTTTACTATGTAGAAGCTTTTTACCTTGATATAGTCCCACTTTTTTATTTTTGCTTTTGTTGCCTTTGCTTTTGTTGTCATATTCAAGAAATGATTACTAAAGCCAACGTCGAGAAAATTTTTCCCTATGTTTACTTCTAGTTGTTTAACAGTTTCAGGTCTTACATTTAAATCTTTTATCCATTTTGAGTTGGTTTTAGTGTATGTTATAAAATAGAGGTCCCATTTCATTCTTTTTGCGTGTGGCCATCCAGTTTTCTCAGCACCATTTATTGAAGAGACTGTTCTTTCTCCATTGCGTATTTTTGGCACCCTTGTTGAAGATAATTTATTGTAAATGTATGAGTTTATTTCTGGGCTTTCTATTCTATTCCACTGGTTGATATACTTGTTTTTATGCTAGCACCGTAGTGTTTTGATTACTGTAGCTTCGTAATATATTTTGAAATCAGGAAGTGTGATGCCTCCAGTATTTTTCTTTCTCAAGATTGCTTTGGCTATCTTTTCGGTCTTTTGTGATTCCATACAAACTTTAGGATTGTTTGTTCTATTTCTGTGAAAAATGCCATTGGAAGTTTGATAGATATTACATTGAATCTGTAGATTGCTTTGAATAGTATGGACATTTTAATAATATTAATTCTTCCTATCCATGAGCATGGAATATTTTTCCATTTATTTGTATCTTCAATGTCTTTCATCAGTGTCTTATAGTTTTCAGTGTATAGATCTTTGACCTCCACGGTTAAATTTATTCCTAAGTATTTTATTGTTTTGATGCTGTTGTAAAGGGGATTGTTTTCTTAATTTCTCTGTCTGATAGTTTGTTTTTACTGTTTGAAAATGCAACTGATTTTTGTATGTTGATTTTGTATCCTTCAAATTTACTGAATTTGTTGATTAGTTCTAACAGTCTTTTGGTGGAGTCTTTATGACTTTCTATGTATAAAATCATGCTATCTGCAAATAGTGAGAGTTTTACTTCTTTCTTTCTGATTTGGATGTGTTTTATTTCTTTTTCCCTCCGTAATTGTTCTGGCTAGGACTTCCAATACTATGTTAAATGAAAGTGGTGAGAATGGACATCCTTGTCTTGTTTCTGATCTTAAAGGAAAAACTTTCAGCATTTCACTGTTGAGTATGTTGTTAGCTGTGGACTTGTCATATATTGCCTTTATTATGTTGAGGTACATTGCCTCTACCCATTTTATTGAGAGTTTTTATCATGAATAGATGTTGAATTTTGTCAGATGCTTTTTCTGCATCCATTGAGATGATCATGTGATTTTTATCTTTCATTTTATTAATGTGATGTATCACTTGATTGATGTGTGGATGTGGAACCATCCTTGCACGCCAGGAATAAATCCCACTTGATCATGGTGTATGATCCTTTTAATGCATTGTTGAATTCAGTGTGGTAATATTTTGTTGAGGATTTTCACATCTATGTGCATAAGGGATGTTGACCGGTAATTTTCTTTTCTTCCTAACAGTGTCATGTTGTTGTCTATTTGTCCCTTCAGATCTGTTAATGTTTGCTTTATATATTTAGTTGCTCTGATGTTGGGTGCATATATATTTGCAATTGTTATATCCTCTTGATGAATTGACCCCTTTATTATTATATAATAACCTTGTTTTTCTCTTGTTACAGTCTTTGATTTAAAGTCTGTTAATGGCTCTCCCTGCTTTCTTTTGGTTTCCATTTGTGTGGAAGATCTTTTTGCATACCTTCACTTTCACTCAATGTATTTCCTTAAAGCTGAAGTGAGTCTCTTGTAGGCAACATATAGTTAGATCTTGTTTTTTTTATCCATTCAGCCACTCTATGTCTTTTGACTGGAAAATTTAGTCCCTTACATTTAAAGTAATTATTTATAGGTATGGACTTACTATTGCCATTTTGTTAATGGTTTTCTAGCTGTTTTGTAATTCCTTTTTTCCTTTATTCCTTTCTTGCTGTCTTCCTTTGTGATATGATGATTTTTGGTAGTGGTATGCTTTGATTCTTTTCTTTTATCCTTTGTGAATCTGCTGTAGGTTTCGCTTTGTGGTTACCATAAGGCTTACATAAAACATCGTATATTTATAGCCACCTATTTTTAGCTGATAACAGTTTAACTTTGAACACATACAAAGGCTCTACATTTTTACACTCCTCTCCTACATTTTATGTTTTCAATGTCACAATTTACATCTTTTACATTGTGTATCCATTAATGAACTATTGTAAAGTTTTTTTATACGTTTGTGTTTTAGAGTTAGAATTGATTTACCTACCACCATTACAGCATGAGAGTAGTCTAAATTTAACTATACATTTACTTTTACCAGTGAGTTTTATACTTTCATTTGTTTTCCTTGTAATAATTAGCATCCTTTCATTTCAGCCTGAAGAATTCCCTTTAGCATTTCTTGTGAGTTCTGTTTAGTGGTAATGAGCTCTTTTAGCTTTTGCTTTTCTGGACACTCTTTATCTCTCCTTCAATTATGAAGGACAGCTTTGCTGGGTAGAATAATTTTGGTTGGTAGGCTTTTTTCTTTCAGCATCTTGAATATATTGTGCTACTCCCATCTGGCCTGCAAAGTTTCTGCTGAAAAATCTGTTGATAGTCTTAGGGAAGGGTGGGTATTCCCTTGTATACAACAAGTTGCTTTTCTTTTCCTGCTTTTAAGATTCTCTCCTTGTCTTTAACTTTTGACAACTTAATTATAATATGTCTTGCTGTGGGTCTCTTTTATCTTATTTGATACTCTCTGGGCTGCCTAGATCTGGATGTCTCTTTCCTTCTCCAGATTAGGGAAGTTTTCAGCCATTATTTCTTTAAATAGGCTTTCTCACCCTTTTTGTCTTTCTTCTCCTTGTGGGACCTCTATAATGCATATATTGGTCCACCTGAGGGACCATGGACTACATGATGTCATCCATAAGTCCCTTAAGCTATCTTCACTATTTTTCATTCTTTTTTCTCCTCTGATGGGATGAATTCTACTGCCCTGTCTTTGAGTTTGCTTATCCTTTCTCTGCTTCATCTAGCCTGCTTCCTCTGTGCTGACCCCTGGCAGAATAGCTGGTTGAGAACTACTTCTTTGTTTGCTGCAGTCCTATGGGACTCATGAAAGGAGGCCTCATTGGCTATCAGAGCCAGGCAATCTAGGGACCCATCCCTTGGGTGATGGCCACAAAGCTGGTGCACAGATATGTGTACAGGCTTCTTCCAGGGAGATACTGGCAACTTGGAATAGGCTAGAAGGAGAAGGTAGAGGAGGTGTCCACCAGCTTCCCCAGTCCCTAGGAATGATCCCAGAAAGCCTGTAGGTTTGTGCTAAATTAGAAGCCTGACCCTCAGGCAGCAGCTTTCAAGTATGCAGATGGACTACTTTCAGGGAAAGACTGAGAGATAGGCATTTTTGCCTGCTCCCTCTGTGCTGAGCCCTGGGGTATAAGCTGCAGTTAGTGCTTGTGCGCTCATTAAGAACTTCTTCTCTGTCTGCTATAGTCCTGTGGGAGCCTTGAACACAAGTCCCATTGGCTTTCAGAACTAGATGTTTTGGGAGCCCTTCTCTCAGGTGAGTCTTAAAAGTTAGAGCAGTAAATGCAGGATTCAAACCCTTTGCACCTCAGGAAGAAGTAGGAGTTGGGAGTTCCCTCTCAAATGCTTGGCACTGTGTCGGGGGTGAATTCTATGGCAAGAGTGTGTTTCAACCTTTCCTATCTGTTTTGATATGGGTATTTTGCCTGATGTGTAAGTGTTGCTCAGCTAGTTTCTGGATTTCTTCCAGAGAGAATTGATCTGTGTTTAGCTGTATTTTTGGAGCATCCATGGGATGAAGAGAGTTCAGGAGCCCTTTATGTCTCCATCTTGGTTGACTTCCTGAATGTCCTGAGGAATTTTTAAAGAAAGAAAGATAGGATGAGGAGTGGGGGGAAAATATGTCTGTGTGTATTTTTGACTAGAGGATTAAGTGGTGTGTGTGTGTGTGTTAGGGGAAGGGAAAGGTGTTGGGTGTGTATGAAAGCCTTCCTTTTTCACTCAGAAGGTTGTTATGATGATAAAAATAGTTTTACAGTATTTTGGAAACCCTTAAGTGCTATAGAAATGTAGTCACTGTTATTGTTAGTGCTTAGAACAATATAATCCAGGCTCTTGGAGATGGTACCACATTGGGCCTAGCATCAGGATTTTCTCCTCTAACCCCCTCATACTTTGCTTCCTCCACGCTGCCTTCACAGGACTTTTCCTTGGCCTAGATGCAGATGGGAAGTACAGAATTTATGCCATCTGTCCAAGCCAAGACAGATTAGATAGGGAGGCAGAGGAACTTCCCTAAAAGCTATGGCCAGATACTGCTTGCCTCCTCACTCTCCTTCCCCTCGAAGCAGAGAGTGAGGGTCCTGGAGAAGCTTCTTGGTAGTTTGTGTTTGGCTCAAACTGAGAGAAGTTGTTGTATTGACTCCAGTCACACAGATGCTGCCAAAGGACATTGCCTTCTTAACATGCACAGCAGACAGGCAGTGAGCTGCAAGATAAGATGCTGCATCTCCAGATACAGGTGTAGGGGCTTTCTTGTCTCTAGCCTGGATGTCAGGACACCTGAGTTCAAGTCCAACCTTTACCATTCACCAACTGTGTGACCATGGGCAAGTTCTTTCATCATTTCTGGGCATCAGTTTCCTTAAGTATAAAATTAGGGAATAATATTTAGATTGCAAGGGCAAATATAAATTAGAAATAAGAGGTTTAATTCTCCCTGTTGAGAGTAAGACAAGAGCCTTCTCTTCCTCCTGTTTCTTGCAGAATTTTCCTTAGAAAACTTACAAATTCTTTCCCTGTCCCTTCGAGACTCTTGTAAATCTTTTAAAAGGCATCTTGCCAGTTTTACAACCCAGGAATGCCTTTCTCAAGGACCTGGGAACCATCTCTCTCTTTTTTTAATTGTGGTAACATATATATAACATGAAATTGATCATTGTAACCATTTTAAAGTGCATGGGTCAGTGGCATTAAGTGCATTCACATTGTTGCATAATGACACCACTATCCATCTTGTGAGCTCTCTCTGAAATGTGGTCATCAAAGGAGATAGCACCCCTATCTCCCAGCTTCTGTGGGAAGATAGGAGCCTACCTTATGTGGGTACCTTGCTCCAAGTTGTAAAACTACCTCCTTTCATAAAGATCTGAATTGATTTTTCCTTTGAATAAAGCCAGTTAGCAAACGCAGACGGCAACCTCAATTATCAGGTACAGCTAAGATGAACTACTGTGTGACAAATGGTGCTGACAGGTCCTCTTACCTGAGGACTAGTTATTGTTTATCTTGAGAACATGTATGAAATGGATTGCATCTGCTTGGTTATTGGTTTACTAAGGCTGGCCTAACAAAATACCACAGGCTGGGTGGCTTAACAACAGAAATTTATTTTCTCGCATTTGTGGAGCTAGTCCAAGATCAAGATGTTGGCAGGTTTGGTTGCTTCTGAGGACTCTCCTTGACCTGCAGATGGCTGCCTTCTCACTGTGTCCTCATGTGGTTTTTCTGCTGTGTACACGCATCCTTGGTGGCTTTTTGTGTGTCCAAATTTCCTCTTCTTATAAGGATACTAGTCAGATTGGAGTAGAACCCTCCCTAATGGCCTCATTTTAACATAATTACCTCTTTAAATGCCCTATCTTCAAATATTGTCACATTCTGAGGTGCTGGGGGTTGGGACTTCAACATATGAATTTGAAGGGAAAATATTCAGCCTATCACAGCTATTTAAAAAGGTGAGATTTCTTTCTATCTTTGTAATCTCTTAGTGAATTGCCTGTGATGTGGATCATAGCCTTATTCAATAATCAGATTGTTTTCTTTCTCTTCAACCTTTGTAGAGAAGTTTTCTGGGTTGGGAAGAGATTTCGTTTTTAATTATATTTCGCCAATAGTGTAAAAATTACTGAGGTAGGAACCAGTGTCAAAGGTTTGAGGTCTGGCCCCTATGGAAAGGAGCTGAGAGTCACTTCCTGTTTGGGGTCTCGATTTCTCAATCTTGATGGGCAAGTGGAAGATTATTCTTGATTGAAATTCACGTAGTTTCTCCAAATTCTACATCCTATGGAAATAAAAGCTCTCAACTGTTTTGTTATGAAATGCATTGGTGATTGTGGGTTGGGGAGAGGGGAGAGAGGAGAAGGGGGGAAAGGCCAGAGTGAAAGCTGCTCTGTACAGGAGTACGTTCTCCAAAAGACAGTGGTTCCAGTTCCCTCCAGACCCTTGTTAAAATATCTGGATCAATGAAGCTCCTTTTATCAGCCTTCCCCAAGGTACTCCAAGACGCATGCAAATTACCCTGGGCCTAATGACTCACTGTGGGATGGCAACAGGTTGATCTTCTCTAAACCAATTTCCCAATTTCTCTCCTTCCTTTTTGACGGTGTCCAAAGGGGAGGCAACTTTTTTGTTCTGAGTAGTCTTACTCTTCCTCTTTTGGTTTTCCTACTGGGTTGAATATTCATTTGTGCCCTCTTTCATGTAGTGCCACATAGCATGTGGATGACATGTGATCAAGAAGAGGGGTACAATGCACAGAAGCTGTGTTGCTGTGTTAGCTAACTCTCAGGTTCTGGGGCCCAACTACCTATGTTCAAATACAGGTCTGCCACTTTGTGGTTGTGTGACACTGAGCAAATTGCTAAAACTCTCTGAGCTTCCGTTTCCTCATTTAAGAAAACAAGGAGTTAATTTATGTAACATGCTTAGAACAGTGCCTGGCACAAAATAAATGTATAAAAAAAATCTTCAACTCGCTAAGAAAAACATCAACAATCAGGATATAGAATTTATAAGATAAGGAAATACAAGTTGCTATTAAGTATATGGAAAAATGATCAACTTCATTCATAATAAGAGATCATTTTTACCTACCAGATTGGCAAAGATAAAAATGTTTGATAACACATTACCTTGAAGAGGGTGAGAGAGATTAGACACTTTTATAAATTGCTAGTGGGAATGTTAACCAGAGAGCAATTTGGCAATAATTATAAAAAGTGAAACTGCACACATCCTCTTTTCCTGCAATCCCATTTGTTGGACTTTATTCTACAAACTCTAAAGTGACCTATATTTATATACCAGAATACCAGAATATTTAATAAAGCATTTTTTTTGGTAATGCTAAAATAGTGAAAAAGAAAGAACAACTCTATCTATAATGATATGGAACTATGTCTGAGATAAATTGCTAAGTGGAGAAAAATATAGGTACAGAACTGTGAGTACAGTATAATATCATTTGTGTAAATAAAAGGAACTAAACAAACAAGATTTTATTAGTGCAGAACATGTTTTGCAAGACAATATATTCTTTTTAAAGATACACAAGAAACTGGGAGTGAGCTCTGGAAAGGATAAATGGTGGTGCTGAGGGGCAGGTAGATTTCCTTTTCATTGTAATCTTTCATACCTTTAAAATTTTTTAATCATGTGCATGTATTTTCTAGTCAAAAAATAAGTACAAATGGTCAAAAACAACTATCTGTAAAAAGTAATTATAGCATATTAACTTTATATAGACCTGATTTGTCATTGGGAAAACAATTTGACCTTCTAGATTCAGGTGTTTTTGCAAAATTCAGCAAACTGAATCTGAATTTTAACTCAAACACAATCCGCTAAGTCAATTAACAAACCTATAATTTTTCAGTAAAAGGCTGCTCATTGTTTTAGCTTTCTTATCTCTAAACTGACAGCACGTGTGCTCACCTGCTTGACAGAGTTGCCAGAGGAATATCTGATGAGAGTTTCAACAGGAATTCATAAAGGTGATGGAAATACAGAAGTGGGGTCTGTGACAATTTAAGGATGCTGGGTCAAAATTAGCCAAGTGTCCTCCCTCCAGCTCATCACTTCCAGAAGCATAAGAGCATCTAAATTACCCCATTGGTCTTGGATTTGTGGATCCACTCAATCTGCTCTTTCATCTTTGCCCTGGATGAGCAACTCTGCCTTGTTCCTTGTAAGATTTATTTGAAGCATCACCATCTTCATGCCTTCTAATCCACTATCAGCCTTCTTTGACTTCTTCCTCTGCCCTCAACTCCATGTCCAATCCATTGCTAAATTTAGTTGCTTCTATCATCCCAATGTCTCTCCCATCTGTTACTGAATCTCCACTCATGCAGTCCATAGTAACAGCTTGATGTAGTTTCATTGGGCCCACTCCTTGGATTATCCTCCAAGCTTCCTTTACTTGGTGAATTGTTACTCGATTTTCAACACTCAGATAAATTTGGCCTCTTGATTAAACTGGTGCTGAAACTTCCCCTTGAGATTTACTGTACTGTGTATACTATACTTTATACTTATATTTTGTGCACATTTCTTGTAGATTACATAATATCACAATGCAATGGTCTGAATGTTTGTGTCCCCCCCTACCCAAAATCAGTATGCTAAAATCCTAACCCCTAATGTGATGGTATTAGGAGGTGGGGTCTTTGGGAGGTATGATGTCATGAGTGTGGAACCCTCATGAATGAGTACACAGCAAGAAGCCAGCAGTCTGAAACAGAACAGGGCTCTCACAAGAATCTGCCCACACTGGCTCCCTGATCTCGGACTTCCAGCCTGCAGAAGTGTGGGAAATAAATTTCTGTTGTTTATAAGCCACCTGGTCTATGGTAATTTGTTATAGCAGCCCAAACTGACCAAGACACAATGTAATTACTTGTTTTTCATGTTTGTTCTTCTCACTAGGCTGGGAGGGCTTCCAGACGAGGACTAACTCCCCTCCCCCTTTCTAAACTACCATTTATTGGTTAACTTCTACGTGCCAAGTACTGCATAAGAATTTTATCTTTTTTATCTCATTTCATCACTTCCTCAGCAACTCCTGGAAACAGATATTATGACATCCACTTTTGAGGTGGGGATTCTAAGAGCAGAGAGTTTAAGTGACTTGCTGAGCTGTGATTTGAATGTTTTCTCTTTATATTCTGTTGCATCATCCAGCTCCATGATCAGGCACATGACAGATGTTCAGTGCGGAGTTACTAACTGAATGTCCTGAGTGCAACCTCAGTTTAGACACCACCTGTTCGAGAAATCCTTCTGTAACCTAATGTTGCCTCTTTGGTGCACATGAACCCTGATCAGACCTCTGTTACCACACTTATCACCCTGACTGTGATCCTTCACCAGGCAGGTCAGTTTTCTCGGTCTCCTGAGTGGATGAAGCTTCCATTCTGGTGAGAGTCAGCAGGGCAGGAGTGGGAGGCTGGCCTGCTGAGCTAGCTCTGGAAGAAATGCTCCCGGAGCACCCAGGGCCGAGGCAGTTAATGTGCCCCAGTGGTGAGGAGGAAATTTCTTGTAAAAGCTAGCTCCCTTCAGAACAATGTGGCCTTTTATTTTTTAGCTTTGGAATGGAGCCTAGCTGTCCATGGAAACAAAGAGAGGAGAGAATCACTGAACCAGTCTCTCACATAAAAAACTGACCATGTCTGTCTTTGAAGTCTCCTTTATGTTGTTTAGAAAACTTTGGATTATAGGGGTGTTTTTTCTTCCTCAGTTCCTTACCCCACCCCAATTTTTTTTTTCCAGAGAAAAGACAGAACTGGGTGTAAGGGAACCTTTCTTTGAAACAGGGCAGAAGTCATTAATTAAGGCTCCCATTCATTCCTGCTGACACTTGCTCATCAATCAGATTTCCTCTTAGCATTCTGATGACCCTGCTGACCTGGAGTCCTCCATACTGTCTGCCAGACAGAATTGAAACTCAGACCACACACCAGAAAAGAGGGAGTGGGCTCTGGCTCCTGGCTTCCTGAGATGGAGGAGAAAGAGTCTGGGGACAAAGCTGGCTGCTAGGGAGCTCTTCTGAGTTGAGGTGAAGGTGAATAAAGAAGATATTTTCTTTGCGGAAGCAAGTGTTGCTCACTTCACTGAAGCAGTGATCTATGGTAGCTCTTCTCTTTCTCCCCTAACCCAGGGCCAGCCGTGGAGCTCGGAGCACAGCCAGCTGAGCCCGGGAAACGAGGCTAGCAGTTCCTCTCTGCCAACTCGGCACAGCTAAAAGAAGTTCACAACTCTAAGCCTTCTCTCAGGAAAGTACAGGGAGTTGTTCTGGAGATGACAGTGGCATTTGGTGGGAGGGCAGTCAGCATGAGGTGTGGGATCTTTATTTCATTACTCATGCATCATTCATTCATGCATTCATTCAGTAGTCATTTACCTGCCACCCACTATGTGGTAGGTATCATGATAGGTACCATGAATGAGGCAGATGCAATCTCTGTCCTCATGGAGCTTATAGTCTAGTTGGGAATATACCTGGAACTTTTCTTCAGGAAAAATTGGGTATTTAGGAGGACCTACTGTGATCAGATGCAGTTAAAATTCAATGAATATTTACGGATCTCCTTTCATGTATAAGGCATAGTGCTAGAAGCTGGGAATACCAAAATTGAAAAGAAAAAGAAAATGCCCACAACCCATGTCCTCAAGGAATTAACAGAGTGGGCAATGACAGACCAGTCAACAAGCTCATTAGTGTTCAGTGTGAGAAGTGCTATCACAGCGGTACGTACAGGATTCAGAGAATAGAGAATGGTTTACTCTATGGGGCTGCTTAGCTCTTTCAATGAAATGGGAAGGACTGGAGGGTTTTCAGCAGAGGAGTGACACAATCTGACACGTTTAAAAAGGTTTGGAGAGTAGATCTGGAGGTCAAGAGAGGAAATAGGGACATTGGTTTGGAGGTTTATTGCAATAAACTGGGTTTGGTATCTTGGACCAAAGAGGTTATGATGTGGGTGTGGAGAACAGGTTGGATTTTAGCTACTTTAAAAATACAGCCAGCAGAATTTGCTGATGGATTCAATGTCTGGTATTAGGAAAGAAGTCAGTGTTGACTCCAAAGTTTTTGATCTGGGAAATCAGAAGGTTGGAGTTTTCATTAATTGAGATAGAGAAAACTGTGGAAGCAGAGGTTTTAAAGGAAGATCAGGAGTCTGGCCTCAGACATGTTAAGTTTGAGATGCCTATTAGACTTCAAAATAGAGTTATTTGAGCAGTTGGATATTTAAGTCTGAAGTTCAGGGAAGAAGTTTGGACTGGACTTTTTTTTTTTTTTTTAAAGATTTTTATTTTTTTCTTTTTCTCCCCAAAGCCCCCCGGTACATAGTTGTGTATTCTTCGTTGTGGGTTCTTCTAGTTGTGGCATGTGGGACGTTGCCTCAGCGTGGTCTGATGAGCAGTGCCATGCCCATGCCCAGGATTCGAACCAACGAAACACTGGGCCGCCTGCAGCGGAGCGCGTGAACTTAACCACTCGGCCACGGGGCCAGCCCCTGGACTGGACTTTTAAACTTAAGAATTGTCAGCTTGGCTATTATATTTGAAATTATGAGACTAGAGAAGTTGACAAGGATGTGAGTACATGAACGACAGAGAGCAGATCTATGTCCTGGGGTATTCCAGGGTTTAAAGGTCTGAAAGGGAAGGAGGAACCAGCAAAGGAGACTGAGAAAGAACAGTATATATCTAATGCTCAAACACATATATCAAATGCTCCTGACTGGCAAAGAAAACGATGACTGAGAATTAGTCATTGGATTTGCTAACATTGATTACTAAAGACCTTGATAAGAGCAGTATTTATGAAATGGTAGGAGTGAATTCTTCTTTAAGGTGGGTTCCCTAGAGAATAGAAAGAGAGGAATTGGAGAAAGTGAACATGGACATATCTTTTCAAGAGTTGCTACGAAGGGGAGCAGAAAAATAGGTTGCTAGCTGGAATGGGATGTGGAATCTAGATATTTGGTTTTTTTAATAAATGGAAGAATTTCAGATGCTTTTTATGCAGATGGGGATGACTTTATAGAGAGATAGTAATCAATGATATAAAAGAGAGAAGAAAATTTCTGAAGTGATACCTTTGATTAAGGAGGAGGAAAAAGAATCCAGTATAAGGGTAGACAGGGTGGCCTTAGCTAGGAGTAAAGACTGTCCATTCTTAATAATGGAAGGGAAGGGAGAGAACGTGGGCGTGGGCACGGGCACATCTGTGAGGCAAATGTGGTGATGCAGCTTCTGGAAGTTCTACATGACTGTTTCTATTTCCTCAGTGAAAGAGGAAGCAATGATGGAAGAGGGGATGGAGGTTTAAAATGAGGAAAATGTATGAAATACTTACCTAAGAAAATGAGAGAGTGAATGGATCAGGGAGATGATTCCTGAGCAGCTCTAAGGGTCTGCTCGAGTTTAGGAGTCATGAGGCCACTCAGCATGGTTGTGCTTTTACCTCCAGGCAGGTTCAGCTGCTCAGGTGCAGGCTGGAAGAAGTGAAGAGGTGAATCTCGCTGAGGTTGGAGTTTTTCAAGAACAGTATAAAGAAGCAAGAAAGGGAAAAGATCATTGAAGGTGCAAGTATGGGACAAATTATAATGATGGATTGTAGACTATAAGCTGGATAAAGAGGGGAGTGAAGCCACAGTGGGGTGCTACAGTAGGGGATAGTGAAAATGACTAGGATCTATAAATTGTTGGCCTCTGTGGGGTCAAAGACTTGTTGGAATTGGGATACTAAAACTGGAAGGGTAAGAGGTAGTGGTGATCAGAAAGTGGCATGCTTGGAACTGAGATTAGGTAAAAATTGCAATTACTGGTAATAATAAGGTGTAGGCTTTGACTATGGGAATGAGTGGCTAGGTTGGGGTGTAGGGCAGTATCACTGGAGGAGATGAAGTCAAGAAACACAGAAGCCAAGACATAGGGAGGAACATCTATATGATTATTGGAATTATGTCTCTGTGAAATTACTGACTTATAACTAAGTAAAAGTAAAAGTGAGATGCAACCTCCAAGAAATGAGGAGGTATGAATTAAAGGTCAGTAGATGGTAGCAACAAAGAGAGGGCAGTGGGTAGTATGGTCTGGCGATATTATTTAAAGCTGAGAGTTTTAGGGTGGAAGGGGTAAGAGGCACCACGATGGGCAAGGAGAACATTTACCCCACCTGGGCTCTGTGGTAAAAGGAGTTTGGAGATAAAACAGCAACCACTTGAGAGGGTTGCTGGGGAAGCAATGTCCTCTCCCAGAGGTCAGATTTCTATCACAACAAGAAAGCAAAGAGAAAGTACAAGATTGAGGAAGTATGGGATTTGCTGGTGATTGGCTCTGACTTCCAGGGGCATGCAATGGAAGGGTTTCCTCGGACGTCTCCTGAGGTCGATGGCATCAAAAAAGTGGATATAGAGAGCCAAATTGGTGATGAGAGCCAAGAGGATGAGGATGCCCTAAACAAAAAGTGTCTGACTTAAACAGCTATAAAGGCCAAATGAGATTAACCCTGATGGGTCAAGGCAGACAGCGGTGTGAGGCTGTGAGCGTTGGGCAGAGGGAGAAGGGAGAAGTCAGGGTCCCATCAGGAACACAGAATTCTGGGAGAAGTGGTCTTGTCTGGATCAACCCAGACTCCAAGGCGCTCTTCTCATCTATATAGCACAAGGTGCTCTGAGCCTTTCTTCTGACTCTCTCGGTGGATCTTTTTGGTGAAACTGGGTTGTTCTCACTCGTTTAAAACCATCTGTGTTGATGTTATATGATCCACACCTGCTTTAGCTCTCCTTATGAATTGGGGTCTTGGGAAGTGGCCTCGCTGGCCCACCCCTAAATTTGGTTCTAGGAATAATGAATAACTCAGTTTGGCTGAAGATAATCACTGGATTAAAATAGACTATTTGTGATAGGATGTAAGTCAGCCACGATGTCTTTGCTTCTGAGATGTCTGGCAAAACACTACGAAGTAACATGTCGTTGAATCTCGGTGTGTTCCCTGGTTCAGGCCTGCTGGTGGTGCACATGTTCTTCTAAAATGTAAATTGGGGGTCATACTTTTTGGACCATTCAATTTTAATATGAGTTTGTTGCCTTGCAGCTCTTTACTCAATGTCATCATCTTTCATCGGAAGGGCAGATACTACCTATAGCAAAGTGTCCTTTATTTCGCTTTCAATTTCAGACCTAAATTCTTTCACGAATCTTTAGGAAGATAATAGTTTTGTCAGATAATAGTTTAGTCAGGTATTTTTGAAAGAAAAGATAGATTTCTAAAGATCTTAAGCTATCTCTATATATCAAAAGCAAAGCTTAGATTTCTTAACATGAACATGTAATTTTACCGAGTGGTTTTCAGACTTTTTGACCACAATCGACGGTAAGAAATATATTTTTTATCATCACCCAACACACACACACAACCACACACACACCCAACACAAACCCATGCACACACATACATTTGTAGAAAATAGAAACAAAAATTTCAGGAAATAGTATTGCCCTTACTTCAGGGGATGCCCCTAATACTTTCTATTCTGTTCCATTCACAGAAATGCTGGTCTGGACCCAGTAAATTGATTTTTCAACACATTAATAACTTACAACATATAATTAAAAAACTCCCATAAACCATAGTTCAGAGAACAGTCAGGGGACATAGGGAAAGGCTCTGACTCAGGAGACTGAAGAAATTCCACCTCTCTTAGCATTGTTAATTTTGGAAGGAGAAGAGAGACCAGGGAAGAGAAAGAGTAAGACAGACAGCCTCCAGAGCTCTCAATGCCCCCCTTTTAGGGTATAACCTTGAGGCGTGTGTGTGAGGGAGTATGTGTGTGCGTGTGTGTGTGTGTGTGTGTGTGTGTACCATAGAAGTCTTCAGATTGGTATGAGGGAGCTGAAAGTATTGGAACTAGTGGTCTGGGTCCAGGGCCTAGGGATGCTTAAGCCTCTAGGAGAAGTTGTGCATTTGGGTTAACACTGACTCTAACCGGAGGCAGGAGCTGTACAGTGTAGCAGGGGCTGAGAAATAGTCTAGACAGACAGTATAAGAGCACTGCTGGGTCCCTGGCCTGTGAGGAGCATACAAGGAATTCAGGTTTCTGCTTGGCTTGGTGACGGGGCTCAGATGCCTGAGAGGATGGGTGGACTAGCAGAGTTGAGGTTGAGATAAAGAAAAGATCAGATAGGAATAGGAATTTTGCAACCACAAGCAAATGACCAATAGTGTGAACTTTAAGAGAAGTAGATACAGGTGTGATATTCTAAAAGATTTGATGGGGTCAGCAACACTTCCATGTGTACCAGTTCAGGACCAGACATGAGGGTGAAGCATAAAGAACTTCCTGAGTTGGGCACAGATGTTAGCTTAAGGCCACTCTTCCTCAAGAAAAAGAGGAAGATTGGCAATGGATGTTAGCTCATGGCCAATCTTCCTCACCAAAAAAAAAAAAAAACAGAAAGAAGGAAAGAAAGAAACTTCCTGAAGAGATATGAGGACCCTCCTCCCCAGCTGTCACCGACCTATGTAACTCCCTCCTCACAGACCCATATGCCATAGATGGTGTGGGTCAAAAGAAGGAGGAAAAAGCCAAAAGCCTAAGCATTTACCCAGAAGACACCAAGATATGCAAAAGAGACTCTTAAACCAGAAGAGAAAGAGATACTATTTAGTTGAAAATTTGAAGTCCTCTTGGTCCTGCAACTTTTGGGGAAGATGGAAACAATTAAAGAAAAGGTGAAATGATAGTTTGTTAAATCTGTATCCCCATTACAGGAGTCCTGATTCCCAGAGGTTCTGTCTTAGTGACCTGGACAAACAGGATCATGCTTATCTTTACTTAACACCATCATAAGCTGGGCACTTTAGACGTTATGTCACTTAAACTTTACCTCGGAGGTGATTGCTCTTAGCCCTACATCACACAGAAACTTAGGACGCAGAAACTTAGAGATAAATGCTGTGTCAAAGGGCACAT
This sequence comes from Equus quagga, assembly GCF_021613505.1. Classification (NCBI taxonomy): domain Eukaryota; kingdom Metazoa; phylum Chordata; class Mammalia; order Perissodactyla; family Equidae; genus Equus; species Equus quagga. Next base: position 36,263,109 of record NC_060280.1, on the reverse strand, counting down.
AGCTGGTAAGAGACAGTACTGAACCCCAACCTGTCAACCTTCGCAGCCTCGTGTTATACCTTGCAGTGCTGTGGTGACCTAATCACGCTGCTGTCCCGGCAGTGCTGCCCCTCGAGGAGCCCTTCAGTCACACTGGGCAAACATGGTCCTTCACGAGAAGGAACAGCAACAAGGTGATTGTGAGATGATATACAGTACTTTATAGTTCATAAAGCTCGTCACATTTCTTAGTTGACCTTCACGAAAACTTTGAAGCAAGTGTTCATATTATCCTCCCTCTACAGATGAAGGAACCAGACCTTAGAAGTATCAAGTAAGTTTCCAGAAGGCCCACAGTTAAGGGGTGGAAGGGAGACCCTCAGCTAGAGCTGTTTATTCCTGAGAGACTCACATAGGCCTTCCTATTGATCGGACTGCCTTCCTATTTAGTTCAAGGACAGGAAGACAGTGGCGGAACATTCTGTTAACGTTCCTGCCTTCTTCCCTGCAGGTGGGATACAGGCCCCTCGTCTCTCCTTCACATCCTTCTTATCCTCTGACTGCTGGTTGCCGTTTTGTGTCTGGCTGTGCTGTTCAGGACAAGTGGAGTCTGAGTTTTTGACAGGTGATAAATGGCAATGGTTTATTTCCCTTTCTCCAGTCTGAGGGGTGGCAACCACTGCAGCAAGGAAGCAGCTGCCTCAAGCTGGGGTGTGGTGGGAGGGGGGCTCCGAAGATGCTTGGCCACAGGCAATGCAGTTACACGGGCTTCTGCTTCCAAATCCTTTGAAAGAAGGTTCTGCGTGAACTCAGACCTTTCGCACCAGCTGGTTTAGCACATTTTCCTCTATGGTTTTGAGGAGTCAGAGAAGATGAGGAATAAGGGACAAATGCCCCTGTGCTGACTAGAGACTGAGCTTGGAAGTCTTGAATAAACTGGCTTCCACATTTAAAAAAAAGCTCTAAACGAATTGTGAGCCGAAGAGCTGATGTGACTCTTATCGGTCTGCTGCCTGCTGACTTTGGCTGGGAGATAATCACCATGGTTAACAGGGATCCTGGCAGCCAGTTATTCATTCCTGACCATTCTCACTCGCCATTGTTTTGACATATAAAACCCTGAAAGAATATCAAATCTCCAATGCCTGCAGCATTTGTGCAGTTGTGTTTTCTCTTTATGAACCACAACTTCCTCATCCTTTCCCCACCTCTCCCTTCCTGCCTGCCCCCCCACCCTCACTACCAACTGCAAGGGACAAGGAGGAGGCTGAGCAGGTGGCCTTCCAGACCTGGTAGCCTCACCCTAACCACAGGAGCTCTGCTACCATCTGCTTTAGGAAATGACCTGCTGGGCACCATTTACTCTGAAGGGTTCCTCTGTGAAACAGTTGAAAACCATATGCTCTCAGAGGTTCGAGATCTCCAGCTACAAGTTCTGATAGGGGTGAGGCAGTTGCATTCAGGCTTCCTGTTCGCCGTCCATTATATAAGTAACTGCAGATTATTGTTAGCCCTTATTATCTGTCTCTTTCCTCCAACTGTGACCACCGGAAAGAAGGTGAAGAAACCCTGGCACATCCTGTTTGTGCAGCTGATTGAATTAATTTTCTTAGTCAAGTCCTGAGTCTCTGAAGGTAAAACTAATTTGCCTGTCAGGAAAACTCTTAAGTTTACTCAGTTTTGGTCCAAATTTTGTTTGGTTGCTGGGACAGTTTTGAAGCTCCACAGATTAACAGCGTCTGTGTAATTCTGTTCCTTTAACTAACCTGGGCCCACTTACTCAAATACATAGTGGGAGGATACAATAGGACTCGCAGGATCAGCTCTTGGTCTCCAGATTCATTCGGGCATCACCATGAGCTTCCTCCAACCCACTGTTTCTTGCTCCCTGTTGCCTAATTTGACTCTCATCGATCCCTTGGCTCTCTTCAGTTGACATACTATTTTGGACTTGTTTTTCTGTCACAATGTCAGCATTTTCCTCTAACATATATATATATATATATATATTTAAAAATTCACTCTCTGGATCCATAGATTGCAACTGGGCATAAAAATGTTCCCTTGCTAAAACCCCTACTCCCATCAGATCTTGAGGGGTAAATTCTATGGCAGGCTTCTGCCTGGATTTTTGTCAGGGGGAGAGAAACAGGAATGTGTACACATAAGGCAATTCCAGAGGAGACAGTAAGATCTCTGTCAGGAATGGGAAATGAGGCTAGTACATGAAGTCATTCATCCTTACCAGGCCCTGAGGCCGGCAATCAAGATGCAGCTTTTACCTTCATGGTGCTCACAGGCCAGTGGAGGAGGCAGCTTCCCAAGCAAATAATTCCAACCCAGTTCGTTCAATGTCATCGTAGATTTTGTATCAAAAACCAAAGGAAGGAGATTGTAAGCTCTAGGAGAACAAAGATCCTGTCTATCTTATGCACTGCTAGTTTCCTGGAACTTAGCATAGTGCCTGGGACATTATAGTATTTAATATATATTTGTTTAATTGAATTGATTCATTTATACCAAGTATAGCCAACGGTTTGATTGATTCACTCAATTATTTAATAATTTATTCAGTCATTTATTCACTCCTTAAAAAGTGTTAGCTATTTTTAGGTAGTAAGGAAATTTATCACCATTTAATATGAATGTAAAGTTATTCTTAAATAACAGTTGAAAGAATTTTGAGGGGCTGGCCCTGTGGCCGAGCGGTTCAGTTCGTGTGCTCTGCTGCGGCGGCCCAGGGTTCCACCGGTTTGGATCCTGGGTGCGGACATGGCACCGCTCATCAGGCCATGGTGAGGTGGCGTCCCACATGCCACAACTAGAAGGACCTGCAACTAAGATACACAACTATGTACGGGGGGCGGGATTTGGGGAGATAAAGCAGAGACAAAAAAGAGAGAAACTGGCAACAGCTGTTAGCTTAGGTGCCAATCTTTAAAAAAAAAAAGAAAGAATTTTGATAAATATAGCAGTTGAAAGTTATGACTGTGGGCATACCTACCCTTTATTAAATAATCACTGCATGCTGATTCCTCCCTAGGCATGTAGTATCATTCTCCTTAGGCAGGTAAGAAAATAGAGGTTTATAGAGCTGAAATAACTTGTCCGGTTCACATAGTGAGATTCAAATCCAGTTCTGTCTGCCTGACTCCAGAGCCTATGGTCATTGCCTGCCCGACACTGCCTCTGCTACAGGGTGTGGAACCTTAGTGTCAGGCCCTGGAGAAGTGGATGGAGCTGGATTTAGGCAAGGTGGAGGCTAGAGGAACTAAGCTGTCTGTAGGTTTGATCCTTGAGGGGGATGGCCAAGAGCCTAAGGGGTTCTGATGAACTTGATTTGATCAGAGCTGGTATTAGGCGGCAAAGATTTTTATCTGGTCCCAGGCAGTGGTGATACTTAGACAATAGAGGCTGGGGATAAGGCAGCGACAGGATTTGAAATAGGGCTATAGCTGGCAGCAGGTTGGGAGACAGCGATGAGAGAAATGGGATAGGGCACATCCCATTGAGAGAGAAGCCTCCTCGGCAAAGTTGGGAAGGCCTTGGAACCTGGGTAAAGCAGGCTAGATTCAGGAAACTAAAGCGTAAACCAGGAAACTGCTGAATTGCATTGAATGCTGCTTTTTAGGGCATACCTCTCATTTCCTTTTTTTGCTGATATCTTACCAACACAGCTGCAATGTAGTGCAGTATAAAGAATCGTAAACTTTGGGCTCCTTTCTTTCTACTTGCTAGCTTTGAGTGTTTTATCAAGGGGCTTCATCTCCTTGGATTTCATTTTCCTGATTTTAAACATGGAGATTTTAACATTGGCCTCACTCTGTGGTTATGAGGATCATAGGAGAGTTTGTGAAGTACCACACTGTCTGGATGCTGATGCTCTGTATCCACTGAAGTCTTATTCTTACATGTTACATTTTCATAATACTAGGCCTTGAAATTGTGTGAGTGGATAACAGACCTGGAAAGCAGAAGTTGTTGGAATGGAACATGTCAGTGACTGTCGAGCATTGGGGCATCGATTAAAAATGGGCTGCAATCTTTCTTGGGGGAGGTGGTGGAGTTTAATGGAAAATAACAAGGAATGCTCATAAAGCAGCTCTTTATGCAGAGAGGAGCCAGTTTTTGCCATGTTGCTAAGGTCCCAATTGTTTCCTGGCTGTTTTGTGTGCCTGTGTCAGCCATTCTGTGGGTTCCTTTCAAGAACTTGGTGATACTGGCCTGCAGATAATTAGATCAGTGTCATCACTTTCACTGTCCCCCTTTTATTCTACTGAGACCATTTGCATGAAAATAGAAGTGGGTGATATTCCTTTCCCATTAACAAGGCTTAATTTCTTACTGGGATGTACCTTGGGGGAGTCATCACATTTGGGGGTTTGTAAAAAGTCCCAAGCCAATATGTGCATGAGCCTGCTTTAAAGAGGCATGCAAGACTCAAATGTTTAGCTAAGCAATCCACTTCCAAAATGACCTCCTAAAAACTTCCCAACATGAGGGGCCGACCCTGTGGTGGAGTGGTTAAATTCGCGCACTCTGCTTCGGCAGCCCAGGGTTTCGCCAGTTTGAATCCTGGGCGTGGACATGGCACCGCTCATCAAGCCATGCTGAGGCGGCATCCCATATGCCACAACTGGAAGGACCCACAACTAAAATACGCAACTGTGTACCGGGGAGCTTTGGGAGAAAAAGGAAAAATAAAATCTTTTTTTTTTAAAAAAAAACAAAACTTCCCAACATGATACAGAAGATCTTCATCTGAGGTTAGTCAGGATGCAGCTTGTTCAAGAGAAACTTTTAGGAAGCCTATGTTCTGTACTGAAATTGGTTCTGATGTTCATAAACACATAGGTCTTCCCTCAGCTTAGGGCTTATCAAAGAGCTAAATCTAACAAAAACTTCAGTTTGCAACAATGAAGTTTGGGAGGAAGATTCACATATTTGTCATGAATTTGCTATAAAGTAATGGAGGTGTAGTAGAAAGAGGATAGATTTAGATGTCAATCAGAACCAGGTTTAAATATTAGCTCCTTCATGTACTACTGGTGTGATCTCAATGACCCTGTTTTCTCATTCATAAAATGAGGATAACCTACCTTACTACTATCATTCTCGTATATAAAGATGTGAATTGCGTAGAAAAGGCCTAGCAAGGTAAGAGGCACTGTTAATTGCTTATCAAATATTAATTCCGTTCCTCTTTCATCTTCCCTTCTTCATATTCCTTAATAATTGATAAAGAGATAATGGTATCGTTTTTACACCAGATTTCCTGGATCAATGGTTTTACACATGAACTGCTTCCAGTACATGTAAAATCTATGACATAGTGTGGTTTGTTTCAGTTACATAGGTAGGCTCTGGTTTTGTTTTCTGCCTATTAAATGTAAGAAATTTGCCTCCAAAAAATTCTCCCACCCAGATAATTTTATGGGCAATTTCTTTTGATGACTACTCTTCCAGTGCTAGGAGAAGGAAGACAAAAAAAGGGAAATTTTCCTGAGTCATTTATGAAGCTAGCTTTATTCTTACATCAGGATAGATATTTGATGTGTCAGTTTGTGTTTTCTTTCTCTGCATTTACCCCCATTTTCCCCCCTTTGAAGCTGGCAGCCAGTCCCTGTGTCTCTTGCCTCAGGATCTGTGGTAAGATAGATAGCAAGGGCGCTCTGCATCTTCCTTTTCCGGCTCTTGTTTTCCAAAAGTCTAAGCTTTCTGAAGGGATCTTGCTAGGTGTCCTGAGAGGTTGGGACGAGGGAGAGGGTCCTTTGACAAGCAAGGTTGAGAGGAGAGGTTCCAGGAGACTGGGAAAGGGATAAAGATTTATGGGAAGACTGGGTCCCTTGAACAATGGCACTCTGTTCTGTTCCTTGGCAATTTCCCTCTCGCCCTGCATCCCTAAACTTCAGTGAGTTCCTAGTCTTGTCCAAGGTTCCTATGCTATAATTAATTTAAAAATAATAATAGCTGACTCTTATATAGTGTCAGGTACTGTTGAAAATGTTACATAGTGAAATTCATTTCTTTCTCACATTAACTCTATTGGTTAAGTATTATCATTCTCCCGATTGATTTTATAGATGAGGAAACTGAGGCTCAGAGAGCTTGGAAGGCATGGAGACAGGATTTGAACCTGGGGAATCTGGCTCCTGAGCCTATTTTTATAACTGTTTTTCTGTACTTCTGGAAAGAGTAGAGACTCTGGCTTGAATGGGCCTGCAGGTTATATGAAACTGTGTCTCAATGAGAATGACCTATGACTGATGATTGGGGAGCTCATCCAAAGCCCTGATGCCATGTAAGACTCCAAAAACTTCCAAACCTGGGGAAGAGGTAACCCCAAGGATGACTGAGGTTAAATTTTCTGTCTGTAGAGCTTGATGGAAGCTTGGTATTGAAGTTAAAATGATTTAAAGAAAATAAATGTGTTGTTTTTTTGTACATTGAGATTTTTATCTGCCAAACTCTGATACCAGAATCTGGAAAAGGGAGAGTACAAAATATTTGTATAACCTTACTTGAAATATTAACATCAATAAAAACTTGCACTTAATTGAGTGCTCAGCGTGTGCCATGATACATAATATCTTATTTAATCCCACAGTCTTGTGTGGAAGGTACTAAGTCTTAGGCAAATTAAATAACTAGTTGAAGAACAGATAGCTGTTGAATTGTGGAGTCAGGATTCAGATCAAGGACAATCTGATTTCAAAGCCATGCTCTTTTCCAATATGAAGCACTCTAATGCCTTCACACTGCTGCCACTAGACAGAAACATCCTTAATAGAATAAACTAGGTTTAATTTATGACCATATTAAATGATGAATGCGTCATATAACATGTGGTCTAACAATAGAAATACTAGGCAAATCCAATATTAGGAAATGTAATAATGTAATGTATTGCAATAATAATGTAATGTAATGTAAATGTAGTTTGTTATCACCTATAAATCATCTTGATTAAAGTTAAGACATCATTTAAAAAGAATTATATGCCATGACCAAATGGGATCTATTCCAGTATGCAAGACTGGTTCAACATTCAAAAATCAATTAATATAATTCATCATATAAAGAGGCTAAAGAAGAAAAATCATATGATCATATCAATAGATGCAGAAAAAAACATCTAACAAAATCCAGCACCCATTCATCATAAAAAATCTCTCAGCAAACTAGGAATAGAGGAGAACATCAGATTTTGGAAGAAGACAAGGATGTCCCCTCTCACCATTACTATTCAACATTGTACTGTAAGTCCTAGCTAATCCAATAAGACAAGAAAAGGAAATAAAAGGTACACAGATTGGGAAGGAAGAAATAAAACTATCTTTGTTTGACATGATATGATTGTCGATTTAGAAAACCTTAAATAATCCACAAAAATACTCCTGGAACTAATGAGTGATTATAGCAAGGTTACAGGATATAAGATTAACATACAAAAATCAGGGCTGGCCTGGTGGTGCAGCAGTTAAGTTTGCGTGCTCTTCTTCAGCGGCCCGGGGTTTGCCGGTTTGGATCCTGGGCGCAGACCTACTCCCTGCTTATGAAGCCATACTGTGGCAGGCATCCTATATATAAAATAGAGGAAGATGGGCGAGGATGTTAGCTCAGGGCCAATCTTCCATAGTAAAATGAGGAGGATTGGTGGCAGATGTTAGCTCAGTGATACTCTTCCTCAAACAAAAACAAAAACAAAAATGAATTGCTTTCCAATATACCAGAAATGAACAAATGGAATTTGAAATTAAAAACACAATACCCTTTGCATTACCGCCAAAAAATTGAAATACGTAGCTATAAACCTAACAAAAAATGTATATGACCTATATGAGAAAAACTACAAAACTCTGATGAAAGAAATCAAAGAAAGTCTAAATAAATGGAAATATATTCTATGTTCATGCATAGGAAGACAATATTACTAAGATGTCAGTTTTCTCCAACTTGATCTATAGATTCAATGCAATCCCTCAAAATTCCAGCAAGTTATTTTGTGGATATCAATAAACTCATTCTAAAGTTTAAATGGAAAAGCATAGGAACCAGAATAGCCAAAGCAATACTGAAAAAGAACAAAGAGCGTTGTCACTATCTAACTTCAAGACATACATAAAGCCATAGTGATCAAGATATTGGCAGAAGAATAGATAAACAGGTCAATGGAACAGAATAGAGAGCCCAAAAATAAATCCATGGAAATATAACCAACTGGTCTTTGACAAAGGAGCAAAGGCAATTCAATGAAGAATGGATAGTCTTTTCAACAAACGGTCCTGGAGAAACTGGACATCCACATGAAAAAATATAAATTCAGACACAGACCTTACAGCTTTTACAGTATCTATGATACAGAAACCTATACAACTTCTAGAAAATAACAGAAGAAAATCTATATGACCTTGGGTTTGGTAATGACTTTTTAGATACAACACCAAAAGCATGATCTGTGAAAGAATATATTGATAATTTGGAGTTCATTAAAATTAAGAACTTCTGCTCTGTGAAAGACGCTGTTAAGAGAATCAAAAGACAAGCCACAGACTGGGATAAAATATTTGCAAAACACATATCTGATAAAGGAATTGTATCTAAAATAGGTAAAGAAACTCTTACAACTGAACAATAAGAAAACAAACTAAAACATGGGCAAGATATCTGAACAGACACATCTCCAAAGAAGATATACAGATGGCAAATAAGCATATGAAAAGGTGTGTTATTAGGTAATTGCAAATTAAAACAACAATGAGATACCACTACACACTCATTAGAAATCTGAAACACTTGTTACAGCAAATGCTGGCAAAGATGTGGAGCAGCCGGAATGCACGTTCATTGCCGGTGGGAACGGAAAATAGTACAGCCATTTTGGAAGACTATGTGAAAGAGAAAGAGGCCTCTTTCAGATAAAGACTGGGCTCCTTGGACTGTTGCCTCATGCTGGGCCCTGGGGATGGTAACCAGTTAAGAACTCTTTTCTTCATAGGTTATAGTCCTCTGGGACTTGCAAGCATAAGCCCCGCTGGCCACCAGAGCCAGGCAATCAAGAGGTGTCTCCTGTGTGGCAGCTGCAAAAAATCAGTGTGCCAGAGGAGGGTACAAGCTCCTTTTCAGGAGATACCAGTGAGCTGGAGTGAGGCAGAATGAGACCACAAAGATGACACTTGCCAGCCTCCATCCCCAGAGAGTACTCCAGCAGGCCCTTAGCTGTTGTTAAATTAGATGTCTGCCCCACAGGCTGATACTTTGAGTAAGCAAATCAACTTCTTTCATGTAAAGTCCAGGTGCCTATCAATTGGCTCCTCTATGCTGGTCTCTGGAGTAAGCCCCAGCCTGAAAGCTCTTTAAGAGCTATTTCTCAGTTTGTTATAGCTTTGTGGGTCTCACGGATGTAAGCTCCATTGTTTTTCAAAGCCAGATGTTTTGGGGGCTCATCTCTCAGGTGCAGGTCTTAAGAGTTAGGATGTCCAACGTGGGGTTCAAATTCTTTTCTCCTTGGGGAGAAGCTCTGGGTTTTGAGTTCCCTCTCAATTGTGGGTCACTGTGCTAGTGGTTAAGGTTTATGGTGAGATTATGTCTCAGCCTCTCCTACCCACTTCGATGTGGGTTTTTTCTGGTTTACGCCATGGGTAGGAGTTGCTCAGCTAGTTTTTAGGGTTCTTTTTCAGAGGAAATTTTTCCATATATAGCAGTAGATTTGATGTGTTTATGGGAGGAGGGGAGTTCAGGATCTTCCTACAGTGCTATTTTGAACACTATTACCATTTCTATTGGATGATGGAGTGGTACTATGTATGTTCAACTTATGGCTTATCGGGGCAGACAACACCCACTTTATGATGGGCAGCCCAGGTCATATGGTAACTTGGTGGCCCAGGGTTAAGCATTCAGTCTCTGTGAAGCCCTAGTAGAAAGCCAAAACTGTTTCCCAAAAGATGACTAGTTATCCTCAGAGGATGGCAGGGCTTTGCTTCAGAGTTCTAAGGGTCTGTGCTGTGATTTTATTTATACATTGATAAATTTGAGTTGTTTCCATTTTTTGGGTATTATGAATAATGCTGCTATGAGCATTTTTGGACAAGTTTTATGTGGGTATATATTTTCATTTATCTTGGGTATGTACACAGGCATGGATTTTTTGGAATATATGGTAACTCTATGTTGAACAATTTGAGGAAATGCCAGACTGATTTCCAAAGCTGCTGCACTATTTAACATTCTCACCAGCTGTATCTTAGAGTTAGAATTCCTCAAATCCTTGCCAAAAAATATGTATTTTTCTGCTCTTTGGATGGATTATAGCCATTCTATGGGTGTGAAGTTGTATCTCGTTATGGTTTTGATTTGCATTTCCCTTATGGCTAATGATATTGAGCATCTTTTCATATGATTATTGTTCATTTATAAATGTTCTTTGGAGAAATGTATATTTAGATCCTTTGTTCATTTTTAAAAAGCAGACTTTATTTTTTAGAACAGTTTTGAGTTTACAGCAAAATTGAGTGAAAGGTACAGAGCACTCCCTAAATTCCCCCTTCCCCAGCCTCCCATACTATTAACATCCTACACAAGAGTTTGTACATTTGTTACAACTGATGAACCTACATTTACACATCATTATTACCCAGAGTCCAGAGTCTACATTGGGGTTCACTCTTGGTGTTGTTCATTCAGTGATCTTTAAGAAATGTATAATGACATGTGATGTGGGCTCAGTGAACTGAAGAGTCAAAAGAAAGATTTCTTGGACTCTCAAGGTCTAGTGGTAGTGCTATTTTATTCAGAGACTAGTGTGAGGACAGGACCCATGGGCAGTGAAGAGCTGCAATGGGTTGAGGGTAGGGCTAAATTTATAAGGCATGGATATGTGAGTTATTTTTGCTAGATAAAGGAAAGATCATGTAAAAAGGTTGTTAAAGTGGTATCAGTGCAGGTGGGGTCTGGTTATTGTGTGGTTGTATAACTTTAGATATGAATCAGTTCAGGATGTCCTTTACTTCCCGGGGGATGATATAGATCAGCATGTAGGCCAGAATGCCTTGGGCTTCTCTTCCTGGGGCAGCCTTGATATACATCATAAAATGCCCCCCGAGCCCCTTTGGCCCTGAAATCCTTTGGGGATGTGGATGATGGTCAATCTTCCATGACTGCTTCTGGCTGTACAAGTTCATAGAGCTGCCCCTAAATGGGGGCCAAAGGCGTATAGGCAGGAGGTTCAGTGGACTGGAAGGTTGCACCCAGAGAGTCCAAGGCAGACAAGATATACAGATCCTCTGGAGACGAGAGAATCATTTGATGAGAAGTGGCCCAGGAGACTAAAATATGTTGACACGTGGAAGACAAACAATGAAACAGACAACAAATTTTAATAAGAAATACAAGCAATATGATTAACTGAATGAATAAAGATTTGATAGTAGTCTGGAGACCTGGACCTCACCAGGAGTCCAACTAATCATTTAGGGGTAGGGTAGGGTCAGCCATAGATTTAATTTGATGACTTATATTGGATAGAAGGCCAGAGATATTTTGATGGTAGTCAGGAATATAGACACAACATTCAGTTTTTATAATGGAACAAGTGCCCCCCCCCCCCCCCCCCCCCGTGCTACCATCAAGACATCCAGTGCCATTTGGTTTTGGAGGACTGCCTTACTCATTTGGGATACTTCTAAACTGAGCAGCAAAAGGCTATGTTGTGTATTGTTCAATGCCTTCATGGTAAATTTGTTTAGGGCTTCCATGTACCAGATGACACTTTTGATTCCAATTGGGGAAGGAAAATTGAGGCAAGTTGATTATACCAGTGGAAGACAGAATGGGTCCAGCTTTGTTGTAGCTTGGCAGGAGAAGATATAGTAAAAGTAGTTCTATCTTGTATCCAAATGAAGCCTAGGGTGCATCATCCAATCCATCCAAGCAGCAGCCAAGGCCATAGGTTGGAGCCACATAACCATTGAGTGCCGTTAGGGGCTAATTAACATGTGCTGGGCTGTCTATCCCAGTCAGTCCCAAATTTGATATAGTCCATCTTGTGTGTATCAGTAGATTGGGGACCTTACCTTAGGAACTTATTGTCTGGGAGCCACCTGTGACAAGGTGAATCTAGCTAGTATTTGGGCAGTACAGTTGAAGGAAAAGGTTTGATTGTGGCCAGGGAGCTTCCAGGTATCAGAGATGGTTGACCACAGGAGATATTATGATTAGTAATAGATGAATCTTGTAAAGAGAAGAGCTAGAATCTAATATCCATGAATGTGTATTATGGCTTCTACTGAAACATAATTTTTCTCTCTAAAATCACCCTCATTTTCTACAAAAGCTAGCCAAATTAAGATTAACTGGTTTGCAAAATAAGTGTAGTCTCAATAAAACTTCGTCCAATTATTTCCATAAGTGCAGCAAGAATAGCAATTGATCATATAGGCTCTTTTAAATATGCTTTGCTGGAACTTTTTATAATGAATCTCAGATTGAACTTTAAAGGCCTCTCAAGGCCAGGAAAGCCAAGCCAAGGACTTGTCACCAGATTTTGCCTGCAATACCTACAGACTTGGGTGGATTCCTCTCTTCTGAAGTTCCCTCAAAATATTTTGAGGTTCCAGGCACCTGCCAGATAAGTGATCTTCCTTATTTACCAGGTAGGATTGCTGGAATCCCCGTAAAAAAGGTACCAGACCAATATTTCCAAGTGGCTTTATTCCAGAAAGTCAAGCTTTATTCCCCAAAAGCTGTCTTGTCGTATCTCAGACAGTATCTTTCTCTCAAATATGACATTCCAGTCAAATCCTTGGTAATATAACCAATGTTTCCAATTGTGTCCCGTTATAAGGAGAACAGATTCTTATTGAATTTATGCAAATAACTATATTGCAATTAAAACAATATTCACTCATTAAGGGTTTCCAAATCCTGGAGGGATCAGGTAGGGAGAAAAATAAATAAAAGTTTCAAATCTTCTTACAAAGGTGTAACTTATCAAATTGATGTGTCATGGTTAGCATGAGAGAAGAAGAGAAAAGACTTTGTTAAATCCAAGAAAACAAAACAAAACCTCAAAAAATCAACAGTATTTCAAACAAAAGTCATAATAAATTATAATCATCCTCATCAGTTCATTCAGTCTGCTGTAATCGATTCTTGATCTTAATCTTCTATCAGCAGTTTCATGAGATCATCAGTTTCTCTGTTAGAGTTCTGTAATTTCTTACCCAGTTCAGTTTTATGATCTGAAAGTTTATCAGAAACCTGTATTCTAGAATCCTGTGTCAGAATCCTTTCCATGAATTTCTCTGAAGATGAAACATATTTGCAAAAGCAAAAAGCATCAGAGTAAAACAGCAACTATCTGCAAATGACAAAAGACTCAAAGGGCAATTGACAAAGAAACTTGGCTACTTCTGTGACGCAACACTTCAAGATAATAACTAGAATTATGGCTGACAACCAGGACAGATCAGAATTTTAGGAATGTTATATAATTTTAAAACATTGATATCAATAACATTTATCCACATAATACCACCTAAGAAAGTTTATCATCACTTATTTGACAATGCTTTGCAGGTAATTTAACAGACAAAATAAGCCTAATTAGTTTGGTATTTTCCTCCTTATAGGAAGAGACAGAAAATTTCTTTGAGAAGTCTCAGGGGCCCTCTGAAAATCCTCAGAAAAAAATTCTCTTCCTTCTTCCAGGTCAAAAGAAAACCTTTATTCAGGGCTTGAATACATATACATATTTTTTATTCAATATATATATTCAAAATATATATATTTTGGGAGAGGGCTTGTCAAAAATATCAAAATGTTTTAAAACACTCGTTCAGATAGGAAACAACACTCACTGTGAAACAATGTTCAGGTATCCATTCAAAGTGATAACAGAAATAGTCGAGGGCAAAGAGTTAAAATACTCAAAGAAAAAACCTTAATAGTGAGACCTCAGTCTTTTTGAATACAGGAAATTATTTTAACAAAACATAAATTTTCTGTCCTTTAGGTAGACTTACTCAAAAATAAAGAAAAACTTTTTATAACCTCTTTATCAAGAGCAGACCAAAAGTTCAAGAAAATTATCCTTTTGAGAGAGAAAAACAAATTTTAATCTTTGCTCTAGCTTATTATTATTTTTTTAAAGATTGGCACCTGAGCTAACATCTGTTGACAGTGTTCGCTTTTTTTTTTTTACTTCTTCTCCCCAAGGTCCCCCAGTACATAGTTGCATATTCTAGTTGTAGGTCCTTCTGGTTGTGCTATATGGAACACTGCCTCAGCATGGCTTGATGAGTGGTGCCATGTCCACGTCCAGGAGCTGAACTGGCAAAACCCTGGGCTCCTGAAGCGGAGCACGCAAACTTAACCAGTCAGCCACATGGCTGGCCCCTGCACCAGCTTATTTTTGACATTAAAACTCATTTACTCAATTGGATTCACTTCAATCTTAGCCAACCTTACCAGACATAAAAATCCTTTCAAAATTTCTCTTTCTACAAACCTTCTATAACTTTCTTTTTACACTCAGAATTTGTCCCATGCTTCCTTCTTCCCTTCTAGTATGTTAGGACAAATTTATCTTTCTTAACCCAACAAACAAAAATACTTCCATTCTTTATACCTTCTCTAGTGAAAACTTACATCTTACTTTCCTTGAATACAAACGTTTTCCTTATTAATTTTTAGTAGCTTTAATTACACATATTAATTAGAGTTTTCAACTCATACCGACATTAGTGAAAACTAAAAAACTAAGCAATTATGAACCATCTTTTACATTAGCATTCTGTGGTTTGGCAAATTTATAAACACTTTTTAATAATTTCTAGAACCATAGAACAACTACTACTTCATAGAATGACCTTTAATAAAAAACAAGGTATGTTTACTAATAGACCCAAACATATTTTAGTTTCTCTGTAATAAGAAGCCAAAAGTAGATAAACCAGATTTAATAACTAACCTCTAATATTCTATCATCTTATTTGGAAATGATCTAGATACTCAATGAATTTTTATCATTCAGTTTAACCTAGGTCAGCACGTCCTATGCTTCCCAGGGGATGATATAGATTGGCTTGCAGGCCAGAATGCCTTGGGCTTCTCTCCCTGGGGCAGCCTTCATCCACATCAACATGTATCCACCATTATAGTATCATATGGAATAATTTCACTCCCGTAAAAATCCTCTGTGCTCTGCTTGTCCATCCCTCCCTCTCCTCTACCTCTGGTAGCCAGTGATCTTTTTATTGGTTCTGTAGTTTTGCCTTTTTGAGAGTGCCATACAGTTGCAATCATCCAGTATGTAGTCTTCTCAAATTGGCTTCTTTTACTTAGTAATATGCATTTAAAGGTCCTCCATGTCTTTTCTTGTCATGATAGCTCCTTTCTTTTAGTGCTGAATCAAATTCCATTGTCTGGACGTACCACAATTTATTTATCCATTCTTTATAATTTTAACTCTTACATTTAGGTGGGGGATCTGTATTAGTTTCCTGGGGCTACTGTAACAGAGTACTACAAATTATCTGGCTTAAAACAACAAACATTTATTCTCTCACAGTTCTGGAGGCTAAAAGTCCAAAATCAATGTGTTGGCAAAGCCATGCTCTCTGTGAAGCTTCTAGGGAAGAATCACTCCTTGCCTCTTCCTAGTTTCAGATTGCCTCAGGCATTCCTTGGCTTGTGGCAGCATCACTCCAATGTCTACTCCATCTTCACATGACTGTGTTCTCCCTCTGTCTCTCTGCATCTTCCCATTACATTGTCCTCTCTGGTCTCTGTATCTGTGTCTCTTATCTTCTTATCATGCCAGTCATGTTCTGTTAGGGCCCACCCTAACTCAGTATGACCTCATCTTAATTTACATCTACAAAGACTCTATTTCCAAATAAATTCACTTCCATAGGTACTGGGATTGGGTTCAAACTTTATTCTTTTGCATGTAGATATCTAGTTGTCCCAGCACCATTTGCCAAAAAATCTATTCTTTCCCCATTAAATCATCTTGGAAGCCTTGTTGAAAATCAATTGACAATAATATACAGGTTTGTTTCTAAACTCTCAATTCTATTCCTTTGACCTATATGTCTCTCCTTATGCTAGTACCACACTGTAATGATTACTGTAGCTTTGCAGTAAGTTTCGAATTGAGAAGTATACGTCTTCCTATTTTCTTGTTCTTTTTCAAGATTGTTTTGTCTTTTCTGGGTCTCTTGAAATTCTGTATAAATTTTAGGATCAGCTTGTCAATGTCTACAAAGAAGTCAGCTGAAATTTTGATAGAGATGGCATTGAGTCTGTAGAACAATTTGGGTGATATTGCCATTTTAACAATATTAGGCTTTCTGATGCATGAACATGGAATATATTCTACTTATTTAAGTCTTCTTAAATTTCTTTCAACAATGTTTGGTAGTTTTCAGAACATACGTTTTGCGCTTCTTTTATCAAATTTATTCCTAAGTATTTTATTCTTTTTAATGCCATTATAAATGGAATTGTTTCCTTAATTTCACTTTTGAATTGTTCATTGCTAGTGTATAGAAATACAATCAATATTTTATGTTGATCTTGTATCCTGCTATCTTGCTTAACTTTTTTATTGGCTCTAATAGTTTTCTTGTGGATTCCTTAGGATTTCTTCTATATAAGATCATGTCATTAGCAAATAGATATATTTTTTCCTTTCCAATATGGATGCTTTTTATTTAATTTTCTTGACTAATTACTCTAGCTAGAACCTCCAGTACAATAGTGAATAAAAGTGGTGAGAGTGGACATTCTTCTCTTTTTCTTGATCTTAGAGGGAAAATCATTCACCATTAAGGATGATGTTAGCTATAGATTTTTGCAGTTACAAATATTATCTTTAGATTTCATGTGTAATTTCATAGTGAAATTAATTTTCAGAATTTTTTATGACTCTGAAAATATAGTTCATATACTGATCCGTGTGGTAAGTAGTAAAAGATCTGTAGAGACCTGTTTCTGTGTATACATCCCACACACTGGAAATTCTCAGAAATAAACTTAAGAAGGCTGGTTTTCTCAAATTAGGTCAACAAGACTCTTGAAAGAAACTGCAGTTTTGTCTAGAAATACATAGGAAAAATAGATAGTTACAGATCTTGGAAAAGAAGAAATAATTTCAGAAAATAAGTATTTAGAAATATCTTCCGCTTAAATATAATCCTATACACAAAGGCTATGAGTACATCATTAGATAAGAATATCTAGTGTTGTTGAAAGTGGGAGTAAAACTCTGACAAGCATTTCTAGTGAGAATATAAATGGCTATAGTCATTTTGGAAATTATTTGGCAATGTCAATTTAAAAACTAAATTCATCATTGAAGCATCCCAAGAGGTTCAGGAGGTGTGGGAAGAGGTCGCTGGATAGGAACTGAGTCCCTCTCTGTGACCCTGAACCACTGCCTGACTGTGAACACTTTACTCTCCACTAAAATTTTCTCCTCTCCCTATAAACATCCAGCTTCTCAGCTCTGCTGTCCCAGTCCCGGTGCCAGGAGATGAGATCCTAGAAGTTTTGAGGTATTAAGAGAAATATGAGCTCCAGAGTCTCTGTGTCACATACAGACACACAGACACACAGACACACAGACACACACACACACACACACACATATAATTCAAGATGGGAGGAGACATATACTGATATGAACAGACACAGAGAGGCAATAGAGAGACAGACAGAAGCTGGGATACCTAGACACAAGGAGAACAAGGGTGTTTGAGGAAGATGAGGAAGGAACAGATACTTACTATGATCTTCTAACAGTTTTTTTGATTCCCCAGAAATAGAAACATGGGTGTATGACTAATGTAGAATGAGACATATATGATAGGGATGGGACTGGCAGGAAGAAAAAAATTAAAGGCAGAAATGACAGTTCCTTTACTTCCCAAGTTCAGTGGTATTAAAATCAAGAATAACTAATCCTAAACATTTTGGTGTGGTCACAGTCTCAGTTTCCCTCAGTGATCTCTGGGGAGCATGTCAAAATCAAAAGGAAAAGAATATACTACCTTCTGTGAACGTTTTCAAGAACTGTGAGGGTTTTACCTCATTTATAAGTGAATAAGCTAGCCTGTTACTGTTCCCTGGATGCTAACAGAAGACATGAGACTGCTAGATCAGAGACAAAGGGCTTTATCACTCATGGTAAAGCAGTAACCAGAGTTTCATGTTCATTTACATCCAACTACTATGTCCTCCAATACCATAGGGGTGATAAAAAGAGCCCATAATGGATGCCTGCACGTGCAGTGGTTGCACTATAGGAGAGGAACACTGAATTTAGGGGATTCAATGCTTTTATAATAAGTGGAGGCAAGCTTGCTTTTTCTCCAGGGAAGGCATTATCTTCTCTCTCAAGGTTGCTCACTGCAAACAGGGCCTTGAGAAATGATCCATGTAGAGAGAAGTCGGGGCATTGCATTTTTGGCATACCTGGCAAGAATATGAGTGAAGGGGCTGGGACTATGGTGGGCAAGAGAGGCACCTAAGGATGCAAAATTAAGGAGGCATTTATGCTCAGGGTCATGCAAGTGCAGGGACAGCATTTTTATACATCTGAGAATGAGTGCCTCCTTAAATTTTGTGTCCTAGGCACCTCACTTACTTCACCTTTGTCCTGGGACTAGTGCATGGATACTCAGGACCCACGACTTGCTTCTCGGAACACAAGTACCTAAAGGTAGAGATGACCTTTCATAGGGTCATAGAAGTCACAGGAGGAATTTCATCTGTAAAAAGAGAATAATAGACAAAATTACAGCTATGATAAAATAACTGGGACTAGACATGCCCTCCTGGAATAAATGATTATAAAACCAGATGAAATATATGAAAAAAACCTATTCCAAACATTAAATAATAGATGGCACAAGATTGTGATCATGCAGCAAAGAGAAACAATACAATTCTGCCAAGCTTCTGTGTTGAGGAAATTTCCAAATTGCAGAACAGAGAGGAAAATCCCATGGACTTGGCTGCCTTATTGAGATGAAGAGACAGAGATCAGAGTTCACGGAGGTTGAAGTGGGTAGAATTTTTGGAGCAGAATGCCAGAGAAAAGGAACTAAGTGAAGAGAGAGCTCCAGAAATCTACATGGGAATTCTCTTGAACTGGTTGCTGAACACTGTGCTATGCGTTCACAGGGTGAAACTCCACGAGGCCAGCTATAAGCTGAAAAGTTCTCAGAGCTCACATGGGACCGAAAGACATTAGAATTCCAGCTGGTCAGAGTGGAGAAGACTTGTTCCTTAGTAGAGAACCCAGAAAGATGAAGACAGTAATAGTGCGAAACTAGCCCCACAGTGAAGGCTACATCCAGTAGAAAATAGCTGTCAAAAAGGAAAGTTAGAAAAAAGATTTCGTTAGCAGATGAAAGCTAAGAGAATTTGTTGACTGTGTACCTACACAGCAAGAAATGTTAAAGGGTCTTCAAGCAGAAGGATAAGGACACCAGATGGAAATATAGATCTACACAAAGGAATGAACAGTGCTAGAAATGGTAAATATGTGAATAAATATAAAACAGCTTTTTTCTTGCCTTTAAATGTCTTTTAAAAGATGATTGACTGTTTGAAGGAAAAATAACAATGTATTATGGTGTTTATAACATATAGAAGTAAAACATATGACAACATAGCACCAAGAACAGGGGGAATTAAAGCATTTGATTATAACATTCTTACACTAGTGGTAAAGTATTATAATGTTGGTTCAAGTCAGAGTGGAGCAAGTTAAAGATGTATTTTGTAAACCCTAGAGCAACCACTAAAGAAAGGAAACAAAAGACACAATTAATAGGTCAATATTAAATATAAAACAAAATACTAAAAATACTTGATTAAGTGAAAAGAAGACAGGAAAAGAAGTGAAAAAAGGAAGAAAAGACTAATTGTAAATAAATAGCAGAGTGATTAAATTTAAGCCTAACCATATCAATGATCTAAACCTGCCGTGTCTAATGCTGCTAGCCACATGTGGCTATTGAGCACCTGAAATGTGGTTGGTGCAATTGAAGAACGAAGTTTTTAATTTACTTTTAATTAGTTTAAATTTTAAAATGGGTACCTCCATTATTGGAAATCTTTCATGTATATTTAGAACAACTTGGGAATGTGAATCTACTTTTTCAACTCTAAATTTTATGAAATCTAAATACAGGTCAACTATTTCTGATAAAAATTTAGTGTCTTGATTGAGAGGTGCAGTAAGTATAAATGTATACTGGATTTTGAAGACTAGATACAAAAAATATATATACATCTTGTTAATAAATTTTTACATCAATTAATTTTGAAATAATATTTTTGATATTATACATTAAATACATTATTAGCATTAATTTCTAATGTTTATTTTTATTTTTAAATGTTGATACTACATAGTTTAAAATTACATGTATACCTTACATTATAGTTCAATTGGAAAGTGCTGACCTAAACATCTACTTAAAAAGCAGGGATCATTAGATCATATAAAAAGTAAAACTCATACACAAACTTTCTGCAAGAAACTCATTTTATATAGAGATCAAAAATAAAAGAATGGGCAAATATATGTATGTAAACATTAATCATAAGAAAGCTATAGTGGCTATATTGCTATTAGATAAAGTAGAATTGAGCACAAGGAATATTACCAGGGATCAAGAGGGACATTTCATAATGACAAAAAGTGTCAGTTCATCAAGACAACATAAAATTCAAAAATGCATATATACCTAATAACAGAAATTCAAAATAGATAGAGAAAATTGACAAAACTGAAAAGGAGAAATAGACAAACACACATTTATAGTTTAAAATTTCAATACTTCTTTCTTAGTAATTACTGAAAGAAGTAGACAGAAAATCAGAAAGATTTTTGAAGACTTGAAATAATACCATCCCAATTTGACCTAACTGATATTACAGAACATTCCACTCAACAACAATGGAATATACATAAGTTTTTATACATGCATATAGAACACTTACTAAGATAGACTATATACTGGGCAAGAAAACAAGTCTCAATAGACTTAAAAGGATTAAAATAATAAAAATTACTTTCTTTGACCACAGTGGAATTAAGAGATATCTTGAAAATTTCCAAATATCTGAAACTAAATAATACACTTATAAATAATCCATGGGTCAAAAAAGATAAGAAGAGGAAATTAGAAAATTTTGAACTGAATAAATAAAAACGCAACATATCAAAATTCATGAGATACATCTAAAGCAGTCTCTAGAGGGAAATTCATAGTATTAAATACTTAAATGCTTACATTAGAAAAGAAGTCTAAAACCAATCACTTAAGCTTCCACCTTAAGAAATTAGAAAAGCAAAAGCAAACTAAATACAAAAGAGGAAGGATATAATCAAATTAAGAGCAAAAGTCAATGAAATAGATTAACAAATAAAAAATTCAATGAAATCAAAAGATAGTTCTTTGAAAAGATCAATAAAATTGATAAGTTTCTGGCTAGACTGATGAAGAAAGAAAGATAAAACACACAAAATTCCAATACTAAGAATGAGAGAGAGGACATTATTACAGATTCTTCATTACACTAAAAAGGTAATACGGAAATGTTTTGAATAGCTCTATGCCAAATTAAGAAGGTCAAAATACAGAGTTTATTGAACCAATTTAAGACATATAGCAAGAAGCAAAGGGAAAGAGATGATCTAGATTAACACAGGATACTTTGCAAGCACATTACATAAATCTTGTGCTATGCAATGCAATGTTCGTATATTGTCTTTCTCTGCCTTATCAACTCTCATTGCTGATTGTGTGGTTATAAGGACTAGAAGTGATGTTGAACAGTGGGGCTCAGTAATGTGTTACCTGGGGCCAACACACACACTTATGGGGCAGGTATACCTAGCATAGCTGTAGCTCTTTGATTGGCCTAATCTAATGGCTATGAATTTTATCCATGTTTCTTAGGCAAAGGATGTATGGTGCCAGAAGGAGTATTACCCATGGGTGGTCAATTTAAGACCTCATAAACATTGAGTGCCTCATATGCCTCATGCATATTTAGTGTATCATGAATATTTGGTCCTTCCATCCCTACTCTATCCTTTTCTATCTTCTTCCTCCTTCTCCCACAACATTAATAAGAATAAGAATAAGAATAATAAAATAACTTTTCATTGAATGCTTATGTATTGGTGCAAGGCAAGGATGCTTTTTGTTAATTATTTCTTTTAATCCACACAGAAGTTGTATAAAGAAAAGTTTATTTTCCATATTTTATAGTTGAGGGATTAAAGTCTCATAGATGTGATTTCCTTTAAGCTGAGCCTTTGCTGATTTTAATCTTGTTTCTAAGCAAGGAGGTGAAGGCTCGATAACTCTGAGAAGGGCTGTTTGTGTATTGAAAAAGAAGAATATCTTTAGCTTTTTTTGTGCCTTTTTTCTGTGTAAATAAAATCCAACGATTTGGAGAGTCCACAGTAACAGAAGTGCTGTCAAAGCCAAGACAGCTGTGAAGAGTGATGAACTGGAAGACTCAGCAACTGAAGTAAACACGTCCTCCAATTTGTTTCAGCGAAGAGAGTTGTTCCCACTTTCACTTCTTGCTTAGTGAATCACCAATCGTATTCCCTCTAACAGTAATATGTTGTAGGTCCTCCCTCTATCTCCATTTCCCTTTCAAATTATGGTTAGTTAGTAAGTTCAAATCTCCATTCAAATATTATCTTACCCAGCCTACTTGTTCAGCAGATAAATTTAAGCAAATAAATTTATTTCTTCAGGGGGCCGGCCCTGTGGCCGAGTGGTTAAGTTTGCGCACACCACTTCAGTGTCTCGGGATTCACCACTTCAGATCCTGGCTGCGAACTTAAGCATTGCTCATCAAGCCATGCTGTGGCAGTGTTCCACATAGAAGAACTAGCATGACCTACAACTAGGATATACAACTATGTATTGGGGCTTTGGGGAGGAAAAAAAGAGGAAGATTGGCAACAGATGTTTGCTCAGGGCCAATCTTCCTCACCAAAAAAAAAAAAAAAAAAAAGAAAGAAAGAAAAACAATCCTATGGTGAAGAATTCCAACAGCAGATACTATATGCATCCAACTTGTACTTCCAAGACTTAAAAAAAAAACTTATATCTTCAATGCAAGAGAATAACTGTAACAGAACGTAACATAATTGAGAGTATTGACAAAAGAGTAGGTCAGGGAGTCAACCTGTGGAGTTTAGACAGGGCTAATGCTGGTAGCCTGGGACAGCTTGGAAGACTCAAGGGACTAGGCATCTCTGTGAGGCTGAAGAGCTTGAATAAAAAGAGGTAAAGTGTAAAAGTTGGAAGAACTGCAAGTTGTGGTTGAAAAGTGAGATACTGAGGTTTCATGCTTCAGAACTGAAACATTTTCACTTTTGGATCAAGCCCAGGGTCTGACAATGGCAGTGGATGATGGAAGTGAAGCGGATCTCTGCACTTTCCCCACTCCTGGAACGCTTTTCACCTTTCCCTTTACCATTCTTAGTGGCCAACTTCTACTCAGTCTTCAGGTCTCAGGTGCAATATTATCTCAAAGAAGACTTTGTTGAGAAAAAGTGTCTAAAATAAGGAAATTAGGCAAAAAGGTAATTCCATGCCTTTTCAATGACATACTAAAACATTATCTAATAAATTTGTCTAAGGATCATCAGACTTAGGGAAATAAAACTTTTTAATGGTTTTATTGCCCCACAGGACATTAACTTAGCACTCTTATTTTGGGATTCTATTTTTTCACTAATTTTGAACTAGCTTTGTTATCCTATTCTTTCCCTCACTTATGAGTTAATTAAAATTATGGCACTGATTTCTAGGTATTTTTATGAGAATTATATTTTTAACATTTTGGAAATTATACTTTGGTTTCTTCTCTTCATCTTCCCATTATCCATCTCTCCTTTGTGTTCTCATAGCATCCTGTGCTTACTCCATACATTGTATTATAACTGTCAGTTTCACTCATTCAAAGAATATGCATTAAATTCCTCCTAGGTGTCACATACAGTGATAGGTGCTAGTGATAGTGTGGGGAACAAGGCAGATATGATCTAGTTCTCAAAGAATTTTTCTTTTTTCTTTTTTTCTTTTGAGGAAGATTAGCCCTGAGCTAACATCTGCCGTCAATCCTCCTCTTTTTGCTGAGGAAGATTGGCCCTGAGCTAACATCTGTGCCATCTTCCTCTATTTTATATGTGGGACACCTGCCACAGCATGGCTTGGTAAGTGGTGTGTAGGTCTGCACCTGGGATCCGAACTGGTGAAGCCCAGGCTGCTGAAGTGGAACATGTGAACCTAACTGCTGCCCCACCAGGTGGGCCACCCAAAGAACTTTTCTGTTGCACAACCTTCTCCTCCTACCAGAGTGTAAGTCTCATAAGTATAGATACTATGTCTCAGCCATTCAGTGTTTAGCATTGTACTGGCCCACAAAAGTTGCCCAATAAATATCTGTTGGATAAAAGTGTTGATGAATGGGCGGCTGACCCCGGCCTGGGAGCATAGTGGTTAAGTTTGTGCACTCTGCTTTGGTGGCCTGGGGTTTTCCAGTTTGGATCCTGGGCATGGACCTATGCACTGCTTATCAAGCCATGCTCTGGAGGCGTCCCATGTACAAAACAGAGGAAGATTGGCACAGATGTTAGCTCAGCGACAATCTCCTCAAGCAAAAAGAGGAAGATTGGCAACAAATGTTAGCTGAAGGCCAATCTTCCTCACCAAAAAAAAAAAGTGTTGATGAATGTATAACAGTGGAAATGTGGCATTCACAGAACTGAGATGCTAGTGTGTTAGATGAACTGTCTTCCTGGACTAAGGCAATGGCAGATATTAGGGTGGAGAGGTGGACTACAACCCAGTCTTCAGTAAATGAAAAGGAGTGACTGGTTTGTGACAAAAATCTTAAAAAACAGGAAGTACTTACATGATTGGAAAAGGATCAAGGGCTGGAATTGACCCTGGAGATTGAATGCAATGCAAGAAAAGTAAGATCCTTAGGGGAAATTTAGGTTTTAATTAAGGCCAGAAGGTAGGTGGAATTTGAAGGAAGAGATGGAAGCTGTCATGGGAGTTATTTTCAATGGAATAAATTTATAGAGGGCACAGAAGAGAACAAGTTTGGGTTGAGGGAACTGGGAAGAGTGAGAAGTTGATTGGAGTTAGAGAAGGAATGGAGGTGAATTGCCTGTACCACAACTTAAAATGGATCATATAAAAACTCTCTCTTTCGAGCTCTGTTTCATAGCACTACCCTTTACCCCCCCCGCCTGGTCTCATGGTCATTCTTGCCACTCATTGATGGCACCAGGCCCCAGATTCCATACCACTCTCCAGGCCAAGATCTGTCATTATCCTTTAGTGAACTTAGTGTCCACATGGACAAGCTATCCAAAACCTTTGTCTTTGTCTTATTGAACTCTTTATCAACAAATGTTCATTGAATGCTTTCTTTGTTCCATGTACTATATTAGGCAGTGAGTTGAGAATAATTGAAAAAAAGAATCATGCCTTCCATCCTCATGAAACTTACTCTATACTGAGTGACATCGACATTATTATCAAGGCACAAGAAAATATATAATTGCATTTGTTTTAGTATGAAGGTTATGAAAACTACAAAGTACTATGAAAGAGAATAAAGCCGGGACCTAATTTGGCTGGAGCGGCAGTAAAAGAAAACCTCTTTAAGGAGATAATATTTCATCCAATAGTAGAAGAGTAAATAAGAGTTATCCAGATGAAGAATAGAGAGAATAATTGAAAAACAACCACATAGAAACGGGGTACAATGTTCTGGTGAAAATAGGTCTGGGCTAGGAGACAGAGAGCCTGAGTTTGGTGAGAGTTTGGTGCTCAGCTACACCAGGCTCAGTTTGATAAATTGTCTTAAACAAGTCTTATTCTCTTTCTACATGTCGGTTTCTCTGACTTCCTCTTTGGAATGTAAGCAGACATTGTAATGGCAGATACACATTATTTTCACACTACTTTTATTTTAACCTCCTTCTAAGGACTATGGTTGCTAGATGGAGGGCCTTTATAGTTCAGCTGAGGCCTTGATAAGTTTGGATAGGCAAATGTGGAGGTAGGAGTTAGAGAAAGCTGAATTTTCCTTTAGAATAGAAGGAAAATAATTCAGTGCTAGGCACCCTAACACTGAATTATGTGAATGGGGTAAGATGCAATTTAGAAAGAAAGGGATAAAGCAATGAAGAGTGAGCCTGGGAGGGGACGAGGGGGACTGGAGCTAGGGACGTAGCAGGATTTTGGTGTGATCTCTCCACATCACTCTCTCAAACTGTAAATAAATTCTTCTAAGAGGAAGGCCAGAATAGAGTGTTCCAGTCAGAGAGGGCAGCATGTGCAAAAGTCTGATGTAAAAACAACATTGGTGCATTTGAGGAAAAGGTCGAAGCCAGTGTGCGTAGAGCTCAGTGAGAGGGAGGGAGATGAACCGGGCTGACGTTTGAGAACTAGGGAGAGGGCAAACGCTGCTGTGCCCTGTAGGGCCTCACTTTAACTCCACGTTTCTCTACCTCTCATGGCCATTTCTGGACTTGTCCTCACCTAGAATTGCCCCACATCTGACCTAAATTCAAACTTTTAGCCTTCCAACGTCAATATGGCTGCCTAAGTCAGTGCATTCCCCTTCTCTTCTTGGAAATAAAATACCAGTACAAAAGAACCAAATGAAAAACTGCAAAGACCAGACTTCAAAATAGGTGTAAAGTCAGCTAAAAGCAGCTGTGATCACATAGAAGCTATGTGGGAAAAGTGAAGAGAGGCATGGAGAAGGGTGAGAAGACTACGCAAGGACAAATATCAGAAAGCACTAGCAAAAATACGCTTACTGAAGATGAGGGGCATACTTTGAAGGTCAAGAGCTACATGCTTGTTTGTAACAATGGGCCCAGGAACTGAGGTATGCAACCCTAAACCTACTTTTGTTTAGAGTATCAGAGGAGATGGGATATGCAAATATTCACACACAGCAGCCATATTTGAGAGAAGAAGACTTTGTGTCTGTGGCAGCAGTTGGATTATAAGAATCAGCTATTCTGAAAGACTACACTGGCCTCCCTCCCTCACGAGAAACTCAGGAGAATTCAGTGCATGTAATAATAAGTAAGACAAAAATAACTGGCATAGCAACAGTACAAAGATTATACATGGAAAAAGGAGGAAAAGGATAAGCAAGATTTACTAGAAAAATGTTGGCCATAGAAGTGGTGAATACTGTGGCCAAACATTTAGCTATGAATTTAAAAACTATTAATGAGCCAATAGCCTCTATGAAGGAATACCACAGAGCAGAAATGCAAGAACTTAAGAAACTATGGCGAGACAATAGGACCTGCCAGAAATCAGGAAAGAAGGTGGAAATATATATATATATATATATAGCAAGACATGTCAAAATCATAACTGTGTGTCAACAGGAATTTGATCTGTGTTTAGGCTCATAGTATTTTTGCAGCAAGCCATGTAGGTAGAGGGAGAATCCAGCAAAAAAGGTTGAGGAGAAACTTTGTAAAAGGAGAATCAGGAGAGATTGGCCTATTGGAAGTGTAGCGAGGAGGAAGTTTGAAAGTGGCTTGTGGTGAAGAATGCTATGGTTTGAATGTTTGTGTCTCCTCAAAATTCATATGTTGAAATCACAAGACCCGATGTGATGGTATTAGGAGGTGGGGACTTCAGAAGGCTTTGCCCTCATGAATGGGATTAGTGCCCACACGAGAGACCCCACAAAGCTCCCTATCCCTTTCTACCACATGAGGGCACAGGGAGAAGTTGTCAGTTGGCAACCTGGAAGAGGGCTTTCACCAGAATCCAACCAAGCTGTCACTCTGATGTTGGACTTCCAGCCTCCAGAACTGTGAGAAATAAATTTCTGTTGCTTATCAGCCATCCAGTCTGTGGTATTTTGTTAGACCAGACTGAATGGACTAAGACGAGAGAGTCCAATTCCATGGAGAGGATAATAGGATCAAGCCTGGAGAATTTGGTCAGGAAAGGAAGAGAGGTGGTACAAAAAAAGGGAGGGAAGTTGGGTCGTAGCAGCAAGGCTGGTGTGGGTGTGATGGAAGATAGCAGGACCCAGCATACAGCGTGAGGGCGACAAATCTCCCAGAGAACAGAACACATCAGATTCTTCTGAGAAGGTTCTCTGAATAACAGCAATGTTGTTACCTGGAACAGGCCACCTTTGTCCTGGGTATGAGACTAAGACACAGCTGGAATTTCCTCTCCCTGAGAGTCTGTCCACTGGACCTCTGGCTGAGGGAACCGGTCCTCTGAGTTGTACTCTAACTAGATTTCTCTGGACTCAGTGACCTCCACGTGGAAGTGAGGATTTGAGCCAAGAACTAGGAAGAGGAAGAGAGAAAAGTCAGGTCCTAAGCTCATTTTCCTGCATACATATCCCTCCCCTGCTTCTGAAGAGTTATTGCTGCTCACTAGACCCCAATGCACAGAACAGGAAACTCAGTCTCTGAAGAAGTCTTGGCTACAATAATGGGGATCTAGACTCCTGGGCTAGAGAAGGAGTCCAACACAGTTCAAAACAAGTGGCCTTCGCCTGTTTCTTGACTCTCACTATGAGTCTCTTTATTATCTCTTATTTAGCCCCAAGCCATGAAGGTGGTCTGCTCCAGGCAGTGATATATGGAATAATGGGGTGAGCTGGAGAAGAAATGGCCATCTCCCTTTCTCCTATGACTTTTCCTTTATATTTCCTAGGAACACGGATCAGAAAAAGGAGCACATCTCAGAATGAACTCACCCCTGTGGGATTTCAAGGGGGAGAAAGGTGGCATTACCTGCCACTTTCAGCTCAATAACTATCATTATAGAAGCAGCCATGTTGGAACCCACAGGGATACTGCCCATTGTCAGAGAGGCGGACGTTGAGGATTCTCAGGACCATGATCCCCTTATACATGACTTCTTTCACAAGCTCTGTCCTTCCCAAATACTCCTCTATGGCTTCTTCAGTCTGGTCCTTCCCATCCTTGTACAGGTGCACCACCTGCGAGGGCAAGGAGTGGGCCCAGCTTATCTGCATATTCTTAGCACTTTGAGCACAAGGGTAGCTTGGCTTCACCACCCAGCATGGCCACCAAGGGTTCATGAGGCCCCTGGACTTGAAATGGTCCGAAAAGAGAATAGAGATGGCATCAGGGAGCACTGGGGGCAGGATTTGGGCAGGTGAAGAGGGCTTTGATTACACTCATGATTGGCCATTTCCATCCTCACAAAGTCCCGGGGACAAGGTCTGAAAGGGATGGCTGCTGGATCTTGGGAGTCTCTTTTCTGACCTGAACATACGCATGGAGCTAGGAGGAAGCTGGAGTTGTTGGAAGGAGGAGGTGCAGGCCTAGACTAAGATGAGGCAAGCAAAGTGCTCAGGGCACAAAATTGAAAGAGACACTCACTCTCAGGGGTGCAAGTGCCAGGGCTGGCAAGATCTGGAGAGTGAGTGCCTCTTTAAATTCTGCCCCCTAGGTGCCTCACTAATTCATCCTGTGGGGAGGGACCTGAGGAGTGTGACTGCAGATGCGGAATAGATGTGCTAGCTCCTTCAGGTCAGAGTCTGTCCTCGTCTGTAGGAGGGAGGGATCACACAGGAACTCTGATGGCTCTGGAGTGGATAGTTGGATAACTGTGTTGAGAAAGAATCTGAAGCAGCTCAGTGGGAAAGATGTTTGAGAATCATTAACAGTATTTGCATTAAGCATGGAATCATAAAAATGGGAGTATACAAGCTATTTTTGCCAATCTTAGTCTACATTATCTGGAGGATCTAAGAATTTATGCTGCTTTTATTACCATCTCAGGCTGCTTCACCTTCTCTCAATCTTTGTCCCACCACATGCATGTTTGTATTCATGTATACACACACACACGTGCACATGCACACACATCAGCAGGCCTGGATGAGGAGATACAAGTAAGAATGCCCTAGTACAGTGCCTGGTACTTGGTAAGTGGAATAAAGTTAAGTTCTTTACTTTTCCCAGGATCTCATAGCATTTGTATTTTTGTCAAACTTTTCCTTCCAGCGTCCCTTCCTTTTTATTTTCCCTTCCCTTTACATTTCAGAGAATCAGAGACTCTTGTAAGAATTCCCACCTGCAACCAGTACTTGCATCCGGAGGCAGAGGCAGAGGCAGAGCGAGATGAGGCTGCCATGGTAGCTGGAGAGACTTGCTGCCTCCTCAGGTGACTAAGGTGGAGCGACCCCAAGGCTGTGTGCTGGTGACACAGGGGAAGAGGAGGGACACACTGTACTGAGGAGGGAGATAAAAAGAGAACTCTGAGACTTAAAGGGCGGAGAAAGAAAGGAATGCAGGAATCTCACTCCTGGGAGAAAAAGGACACATCTTATCTCTGGGACTAACGTGAGGGGCAGAGTAAAATTCTTGCTCCTTTTCCTACAAGTATTGAACCCTTGACTTTTCGGACTGCTAAGGGGCACTCACGTTTCTGGTCTCGCTGTTCCTTATACATATCTTTGCTCCACTCGGCCTCCCTCACTGGCTCCTCTTCCTTACCCCACAGCTTCGCTGCTCCTCCTCCAGGGCCCTGTCCTGGATCCTTTTCTCTTCTCACCTTATATGTTCTCCCTTTGTGATTTCTTATAGGCTCCCGGCTCCACCTACCTTCTACATGCTGATGACTCACTCCAAAGTGTACATCTTCTGTCCATAATTTCTGGGGATCCAGTGGCGGCAACCTGCTTCTAGAGGGACCAGGAGCTTCGGGACCCCTCTGCCTTGGACCAACAGGAAAAGCAGGTGGCTTCTATCATCTCCTGCCTGACTCCCTCCCCCTACCTGGCCGAGACAGGCTTCCCATATCCCCTT
This sequence comes from Equus quagga, assembly GCF_021613505.1. Classification (NCBI taxonomy): domain Eukaryota; kingdom Metazoa; phylum Chordata; class Mammalia; order Perissodactyla; family Equidae; genus Equus; species Equus quagga. Next base: position 36,232,220 of record NC_060280.1, on the reverse strand, counting down.
CTAGAACCCGTCAATTAGTAGTGGTTGTGAGGAAGGGGCTGTAACACACCTCAACAATGACTACAACTTAGAATTTGGTGGCCATGGCTGTGAAGTTTGCTGTTCAGGGCCCAGGGCTTAGAGATCCTGCTCCTCAGACAGTATCTGGGGAAGGGTTGGCCCAAAGAATGGAGGGAAGGAATTCGAAAGGCCAAGCTTTTTTCAGGTGGAGGGGAAATATGCTTTATATGTTGGGGAATGGATCCTGAGCAGGTGGAGGCATGTGGTATAACAATGCAGGGTCTTAAGGACCGTGGAAGCAACTGCAGAGATGGAGCATACAGTCATGAGCCACATAATGACGTTTTGGTCACCACTGGACTGCATATACAATGGTGGTCCTGGAAGATTAGTACCATATCGCCTAGGTGTGTAGTAGGCTATACCGTCTATGTTTGTGTAAGTACACTCTATGATGTTTGCACAACGACGAAACTGCCTAATGTCACATTGCTCAGAAAGTATCCCCTTCGTTAAGCAGCGCATGACTGTATATTACTTCTTTATGGAGTTAGGCAGCGTTTCTCAACATTTCTGATACTATGGCGCACAGAAGAAATGATGTTATTTGTTGGACTCACTGTAGTAAACTGGAAAGGGATTAGGTTTATAGCTTCATCGAAAAAATTACATTTTCTCTATATTATATCATTGTAAGAAAAAAGAAAGAAATTAGTAGAAAATACATTAAATATAAATTTAGAAGGTATAAACCTAAAAGTTCTAAATTTTTATAATTTTTGAAGTTGCTTCAATAAATACAGCTTTTTGATTTCCTATTGTATATTTGAAATGACTATAGATAACTATCAATGTTCAATTATAATTATTAATGATAATCTCTTCAATTTCTTGATAGTCACCACTGGTGAGATATTATATTTGCACAAATAGGTGACACAAGTTAAAAAATATTTTTTATTCTCATTCTTTTAATTGTATTTAAAGAATCTAACAGCTCTTTCTTTTCTATCATTTACAAATGTAACGTTGAAATTTCTTGTGAAAGTTTGAATGGATTTAAAATCCAGTTGAATTTTTTCTAATTCAGTGCTTCAAAATAATGTTTTACTTTGCAGAATGTGCATGCAATGTTAAGATGAACACTTTGCAGTTAGTTTGCACATATCAGCTGCAAATTGACAAAAATATCTAATACAAGTGAGGGCAGAGTTTTGGGGCTGCTGTTTTGAGCTCCACCAGGAATCCCTTGCTGACCTTGTTGGCCCCCCAGTCTCCAACTGGCTCCAGGTAGGGCCGCATTTGGGTTCCTTGAGCACTTTCCCTTGAACTCTTCCTGTTGCTCTATGGGCTCCTGTTCCTCGAAGGGCAGCAGCCGTCAGTGCAGTTGGCTGATGACTAAATCTAGGTGGTCAAGCAAGCAGAGTGAGTAGTTGCTGTCACGAAGAACAGGTTGTCAGATTTTACTCCTCACATTTGATTCTCATCTTGAAGGGCTCAAGCAGTGGGAAAACTGTGGTATAAGGCATGCTTAGGGATGAAACATGAAGTCCTACTGGTATCTCTCCTAGTACATTGTAACTTTAGCTAGGGAGGCGTGGTTCCAAATCTCTTGAAAGTGTAGGCAATGACAGGTTAGTGACAAAATTTTATGGCAACTATCTCGCCAGGGCAAGAGAAACTCAGCTGGATCTTCCTCCACAGGACAGAGCTGGCTCCCCACCAAGGGCAGGGAGGACCGCTGTTTGTGGAAACAATGCAGAGACCTAGGAAGCCATTGAGAAAGCTGACAGAGAAAGGTGGGGAGGATCTTAGTAAAGGGTTCCAGGCTATTAGTGCCGGGCTCTTCAAGTAGCTAAGTCTTAACCAAAATCTCTTTCTAGAAACTCACTGCAAAATTAAAACGTCCAATACCATTTCTCCAATAGTTCCTTTGTACTTCTTGCACATTATACACCATATATTTATGGTGGAACTCAAGGGAAATGTCTTTGTAAACAACAGGAACAGGACTTACTGTTCTGCAAAGTCTCAGGAGGAGCTAGAGGATGATGGAGACTTAACCACGTGGTTTGGGGTTCTCTAAAGCTACTCTCAAGGAGCAGCACACTTACCTCTAGTTAGGGGTCTTCCTTTCTAAGAGCCGGAATTTAGAGCACTCAAGCACACTTTGACAGCTGTCAACGATACTTGTCTGGATCAGTATGATGTTCTTGGTAAATTCCTTCAGGGAATGCACTTGTTCCATTCCTGGTTACTTCATCAGGCTACATCAAAGTCATCATCAAGTGGAAAACGGAGTCAGAAGGAGGATTTGCCATAGCACACTTTCACTTTAAAATGGTCCTCCCGCCACCCTGTATGCCAGTGTCTTCAAAGCGGGTACACCATCATGGATAAATTTTTCTTTACAATAGCTTGATTGAGATATAATTCACATACCTTGAAATTCACCCTTTTAAAATGGGCAAATCAGTGGTTTTTAGTATATACAGAATTTTTCAGTCATTACCATTATCTAATTTTAGAACATTTCATCACGACAAAAAGAAACTCCATACCCATTAGCACCCTTTTCCCACTGCATCCTCCTTAGGCCCCAGGCAACCACTAATCTGTTTTCTAGCCCATCACTGCTTGGGCTCTGACCTTACCAGCCTCCTCAGTTTCCCTTTACACTCTGCCCCATCACACTGCCAGCACAGATGTCAACTTGGCTCTGCCTTACCTGAAAGCTTTAGGACTGGGTTGTTCAGGAAGGGAAGAGAAGGGAAAGAAAGGAAAAGGAAAAAGGCATGGGAGAGGAAGGAAAGATTTTGCGTTGGTTTCTAAAATAAAAGAAAGACAACTGTGCCAAACAGAATGGGAAATAAGCCTCTCCAATCAATTTTAAGAAAGAATACATGTGGAATCTGAGGATATGGACATTTATCTTGTTAACACTGCCCCTGTCTGAGCACCCTTGAAGAGTTTTCCCTCACCCTCGTGTGTATGTACACTATAGTTTGAAGACCACTGATCTAGGGGTCACAGACTGAGGAATGCAATGGAAACACGTAGGAAGACACGTCTCACCTCGGAATCCTGACAAACAAGGCCCCAGTTACCATAATTTCTTTACCCTAACCTCTATGGTTGTATCCCCTTTTTCCTCCTTCTGTCCTCCTTGATCCTGCTTTCCTGTCGAAAAGCACAGCTCTCGCCATCCACACCTCCTCAGTGCAGTAAAACCTTTTACATAATACTGACTTGGCCCTTTCTTCAAATTTCCTCCTTCTCCAACTTTGAGACTGACCTTCTTTACAGGTGGGGGCTCCAGGAGAGACTTACCTTAGTCTCTGCTGCGGATCTGGGTCTTTAATGATCTGTGGTAGCTCTGCTTAGAGACTTTTCTCTCAGGAGCTCAGGGCTGGGAGCTGTGAGACTGTCTGGGTAAAGGAGGTAAGGCTAGAGGTGCTGAAAGGAGAGGAGCTTCCAGAGAATGAGACTTTGGACTTGAGCTGGGACTGTGTGTGTGCCATATCTAGAGTGGAAACAAGTTCTATGTTCCATAATACAATATTAGATAAGCTTTTTATCCTCACTATTTTAGAATATGAAACTGAAAATGAAAATGAGAGAAGTAACTTGACAAGTTACTTCTTGAAAGTAAAAGAGCAGATAACTAGACAGATTGATGTCACCTACATTAGTGATCAACAGCCTCAGCTGAACCTGAAGCATGTTCTGGCAATCATATGAGGTTCTTTGAATGCGTTCCTTCATCTACTTTCCATAATGACTTTTCATACGTTTTTCTCTCTCCTCAATCCTCCTATCTCACTCTGCTTGTCTTCTCAGCTGCCTCCTCACTTCACTGACCAAAAGAAGCCCTGCATGGGAACTTTTTCATCTCCTGTGCATCAGATCCACTCATCTATACCTACTCTCCCCAAAATAAAGCCCAACTACATCTACTTGTAGTTTTCCCTTTTCGGTTGTGATGGAGAAAGTAGCCTTCTATCTCCATGCCTTAGCCCTTCCTATCATTTTGTGAACTCATAATTTGTGTATTAAATCCTTTTCTGCTTGAACTATCTAGAGATGTTTCCATTTACTACATTTTATGCTGACCAAACACTAAAGTCCCAGATTTCTCATCTGTTCAATGGGTATAATAATAATACTTACAACATTTGGGAAAGATGGATCCTTGCCTGCGTTCCACAATTTGGAGGTCTCATATGTCACAAACACATACAAAAATGTATTTATAAAAGACATGTAGACAACACTGTCACTTGGTAATTGGTGCTCAGTAAGACTTATACCCTGAAACATCCACTCTCATAATTAACACCATTCAGGTCCCAGGGAAACACGCTTCCATATTTTTGTCCTATATCCTTAAAACAAAAGACAGGTGCTTCAGAATGTGGTAAAAGTTTGTGGTTTATATTGTGGGTTTTTGTTTGGTGCCAATGTTAAATAAAGTTTTATTTAAGACATTACATTTTCCAATTACAATACAGTGCTTATAAAGTGCAATGTTATTTCCTTTCTCAGTGCACGTATTCCATATTCAAGTATCAAGAATGCCCAGCTGTTTACTATAGCAGCTTAACTTTAAAACTGCCATGGGATTTGCTACAAATTTGGCTCCTTTGATTTTTTGCATGGAACAATGTTAAATCTATGCTCAGATTGGCTTAATCAACCTCTTAAATGGTGGGCCCAGAGAAGGCACCACCAGATGGTGGTGTTTTCTTATTGTTGAGTTTTAAGAGTTCTTTGTATATTTTTCATGACTGCCCTTTGTCAGATATGTCTTTTGCAGATATTTTCTCCTAGTTTGTGGCTTGTCTTTTCACTCTCTTGACAGTGTCTTTTGCAGAGCAGAAATTTAATTTTAATAAAGTACAGCTTATCAGTTATCTCTTTCATGGATCCTGCCTTTGGTATATTATCTAAAAAGTCATCACAAAATCCGAGATCATCTAGGTTTTCTCATCTGTCATTTTCTAGAAGTTTTATAGTTTTACATTTTATATTTATGTTTATGATCCACACTGAATTAATTTTTGTGAAAGGTATGAGGTCTGTGTCTAGATTCATGTTTGTTGCAAGTGGATGTCCAGTTGTTCCAGCACCATTTGTTGAAAAGACTGTATTTTCTCCATTATACTGCCTTTGCTCCTCTGTCAAAGATCAGTTGACTATATTTATGTGGGTCTATTTCTGGGCTCTCTATTCTGTTCCAATGATCTATTTGTCTATTCTTTTGCCAGTACCACACTGTCTTGATTACTGCAGCTTTATAGTAAGTCTTGAAGTTGGGTAGTGCCAATCCTTTGACTTTGTTCTTCTATATTGTGTTGGTTATTCTGGGTTTTCGCTTCTCCATATAAACTTTAGAATCAGTTTGTCAATATCCACAAAAGAACTTGCTGGGATTTTGATTGGGATTGCAGTGAATCAGTGGAACTGATATCAAGTTGGGAAGAACTGACATCTTAACAATATTGAGTCTTCCTATCCATGAACATGGAATATCTCTCCATGTATATAGCTTTTTGGCAGCTTTCATCAGAGTTTTGTATTTTTCATCATATAAAAACTTATCAAACTTGTGGGCGTAGAGTTGTTCAGAGTATTTCTTTATTATCCTATAAATGTCCATGGGATCTGCAGTGATGTCCCCTATTTCATTTCATATATTATTAATTTGTTCCTTTTTTCTTTTTTCATAGCTAATCTGACTGGAGGCTTATCAATTTTATTGACCTTTTCAAAGAAGCTGCTTTTGGTTTCATTGTATTTCTCTACTGATTTCCTGGGTTTAATTTAATTGATTTCTGCTCTAATTTTTATTTCTTTTCTTCTGCTTTTTGTTTGTTAGTGCCGTTAAGTCAATTCTGACTCTTTGTGACCCTGTGTACAGCAGAGTGAAACCCTGCCCTGTCTTTTTGCACCATCCTTTCATTTTTGCAACTATATCTTCTGCTTATGTTGGATTTAATTTCCTCTCCTTTTCCTGTTTCCTAAGGTAGAAGCTTAGATGATTGATTTTAGATCTTTCTTCTTTTATAATATATTCATTAAATGCTATAAATTTCCCCCTAAATGCCACTTTTGCTGCATCCCACAAATTCTGATAAGTTGTGTTTTAATTTTCATTTAATTCAAAATATTTAAAAAATTTTCTTGTTATTTCTTCTTTGGTGCTTATGTTATTTAGAAGTACGTTGATCAATCGCTAAGTATTTTGGGATTTTCTACTTATCTTTCTGTTACTATTTTTAGTTTAATTCCATTGTGGTCTAAGAGCAGACATTATATGATTTCTATTCTTTTAAATTTGTTAAGGGTATCTTATGGTCCAGAATGTAGACTATTTTGATAAATGTTCCATGAGAGCTTGAGAAGAATGTGTATTCTATTGTTGTTGGACGAAATAGCCTATACATATCCATTATATCCAGCTGATTGATGGTGTTGTTGAGTTCGACTGTTTCCTTACTGATTTCCTGCCTACTGAATCTGTCCATTTCTGATATAAAGGTGTTGAAGTCTCAAACTATTTCTCCATGCAGTTCTATCGGTTTTTGCCTCACGCATTTTGATACTCTGTTGTTAGGCACATGCTAAAGACTGTTTTGTCTTCTTGGAAGATTGACTAGTTTATCATTATGTAGTGACAGTCTTTATTGCTGATAACTTTCCTGACAGTCTGCTCTGTCTGAAATTAATAAAGCTACTCTTGCTTTCTTTTGATTAGTGTTAGCAAGGCATATTTTCTCCATCATTTACTTTTACTCTATATGTGTCTTTATATTTAAAGTGGATTTGTTGTAGACAACAGATAGTTGGGTCTTGTTTTTTTATTCACTCTGATAATCACCGTCTTTTAATTCATGCATTTAGATCATTGATGTTCCAAGTGATTGATATATTTGGATTAATAGCTAGCATATTTATTACTGTTTCCTGTTTGTTGCCCTTGTTCTTCGTTCCTATTTTTGTCTTCCACTCTTTTTCTTCCTTTTCTAGTTTTAACTGAGCATTTTATATGATTCTATTTTCTTTCCTTTCATATTATATCAATTTTTCTTTGTTTTACTTTTTTTAGTGATTGCCCTGGAGTTTGCAATATACATTTAGAATTAATCCAAGTCTACTTTCAAATAACACTATACTATTTCACATGTAGTGCAAGTACCTTATAATAACAAAATAATTCTAAGTCCTCCCTCCTATTCCTTGTGTCATTGTTGTTCATTCATTTCACTTATACCTAAGCTCATGTATCTATATCTATATTTATAGCTATATGTATCCATATACATGTGTAAGATATATACAAAGCATACATATTCAAATACATTTTTGCTCTTATTATTTTGAACAAACTATTATCTGCTAGATCAATTAAGAATAAGAAAAATAAAAGTTTTTATTTTACCTTCTCTTATTCCTTCTCCAATGTTCTTCCTTTCTTTATGTAGATCCAACTTTCTCATCTATATTATTTTCTTTCTTTCAAAAGAAATTGTTTTTGTATTTCTTGCATAGCAGGTCTACTAACAACAAATTCCTTCAATTTTTATTTGTCTGAGAAGGTCCTTATTTCTCCTTCACTTTTGTAGGATACCTTTGCCAGGTACAGAATTCTAGGCTGGTGGTTTTTTTCTCTCCACACTTTAAATATTTTACTGCACTCTTTTTTTGCTTGCACAGTTTCTGAGGAGAAGTCAGATGTAATTCTTATCTTTTCTCCTCTACAGGTAAGGTGTTTTTCTTTCTTTTGGCGTCTTTCAGGATTTTTTCTTTATCTTTGATTTTATGTAGTTTGAAAATGTTGTGGCTGAGTGTGGGTTTTAAAAAACATCCTGTGTAGCATTCTCTGAGCTTCCTGTATCTGTGATTTGGTGTCTGACATTGATTTGGGAGAAATTCTCAGTCATTATTGTTTCAAATATTTCTTCTGTTCTTTTCTCTCTCTTTTCTCCTTCTGGTATTTTTCTTTATGCATATGTTAAATCTTTTGTAATTGTCCCACAGTTCTTGGATATTCTCTTATGGTTTTCTTTCAGTCTTTTTCTTTTTAGTTTTGGTTTCTTTTGAGATATCGTCAAGCTCAGACTTACTTTTCTCAGCCATATCCAGTCTACTAATAAGCCTATCAAAGGCATTCTTCCTTTCTTTTCAATGTGTTTGAGCTCTAGCATTTCTTTTCGGTTCTTTCTTAGAATTTCCATCTCTCATCTCAATGTAAGATGGGCTTACATTGCCCATCTATTCTTACATGCTGTCTACTTTATCCATTAGAGCCCTTGGCATATTAATCATAGTTTTTTTTAATTCCCGGTCTGCTAATTCTAACATCCCTGACATATCTGAGTGTCGTCTGATGCTTGCTCTGTCTCTTCATACTGTGGTTTTGCCTTTTGGTATGCCTTGAATTTTTTTCTTCGTAGCTGGACATGATGTACCAGGTAAAAGGGATTGTTATAAATAGGGCTTTAATAATGTGGTGGTGAGGCGTGGGGGGAGGGGAAGTATTCTATCATCATATGATTAAATCTCTGTCTTTCAGTGAGCCTACGCTCCTGGGCTATGAACTACACAAGTGGTTCTCCTCTTTGGTGGGACAGGATGACTATCTGGAGTTGAGTATTTCTCTTTCCCCAGGTAGGTTAGACCCTGGTTAAATGGTTTTTCCTGAGGGCAGACCTTGTTAAGAATGGAATGGTCTGGGGTATTTCAAGACTATTCCTTTCCCCTACTCTTGCTGGAAGTATGAGGGCATTTTTCTCCACTATTCACTGTGAAAATCTCGTAGAACTCCTGGAGGTAAAACTCACAGAATTGTGGCATCTCCTTATTCGTGGGGTCCCCCTGGACTTTTTCTCTCTCAGACTTGTCCACACTGACCTGCAGCACTTTGTCAATTACAGTTCAGGTTATCTTACCCCAACACTGGTTTCCATGGAGATTTCTGCTCAGATAAGTAGTGAATTTCTGTATTGGCCGGGAGCAGTGGTTTGCCCTGTGATCTCATATCTTTTATGGATCTAAAAAGAGTTGTTGATTTTTCAGTTTTCTCAGCTTTTTACTTGTTTGGATAGAGTAGCAACTTCTAAGCTCCTTACATCGAGGACCCAGAAATCTTCTAGTTTTTCGTTCATAGCTGTCAGTTAAATTATTTGGTTCCTAAAAGAATAAATCTAATCTCTTTTCCAAATGATATACTTTAAATATGTGAAGAAAGCTATGGTGTTGTTTCTAATTTTCCCTGGGCTAACATTTTCCTTTCATTGTCTCACATTCCCTTTTTTCACTTCCCTTATCTTCCCTTCCCTTCCTTCTCCTCTTTCTTCTACTCCCTTGTTAAATATTTATTAAAACTCTACCTGTCATACATTCTGTTAGGCACTGAGGATAGGTTTTTTGTTTTTCTCAGAAAGATTACAGACTGGTAGGAAAAAAGGCACATAAAATTTTATTTATTAAAATAAATAGAATTAAGGGGCTGGCCTGGTGGTGCAGCTGTTAAGTTTGCACATTCTGCTTTGGGGGCCCGGGTTTCACCAGTTCGGATCCTGGGCGCGGACCTAGCACCACTTATCAAACCATGCTGTGACAGGCATCCCACATACAAAATAGAGGAAGATGGGCATGGATGTTAGCTCAGGGCCACTCTTCTTCAAATAAATGAATAAATAAATAAATAGAATTAAGGGGTGTTCTAAAGCCTATAGAAGCATACTTCCTCCTGTGCTTTTATTTTGATCACATCACTCTCCTGGTCATTTTCCTTTAGACCAGCTATAAGATGGTAATATTCTCTTCAACTTTTTGTCTGGCTGTGGATGAATATGTGCAGATCCAGAAAGTCCTCCTATCTCCCATTTTAAGGCTAAATATCATTTGAATAGGTTGAGGATTATTCGTGTAGAGATAAGTCATGACTGGAAGAGTGCATTTGAATGCCTGATGTCATGTGTAAAATGGGACTGGTCTAATATGTATTTTCTAATGAATATTTACCCCACAGTTAAATATCAAAATGTAGTCAGGCCCACACAATCTGCACAGGATGACATAGCCATTTTGGACTCCAGCAATATTTAATGGAAGGTGAACGAAACTTTGTTTGCTCTGATGCAGGTATAGACACTAACAACCATCAGGGCTCACACTGGGCAAAGTCCATCCCAGAAGTTGTCACAGGCAGTTTTATTATAAACCCAGAATTTCATGGTGTGGGGAGCCCATGATTTATACTGGTCAACCGTGACTCATTAATGGTAGATGGACGAAGAATAAAACAATACTATTTAGTAGGTCACCATAGTTACTATAAAAAATGAACACATGCACCGATTTATTTTTTTTCAACTTCAGGGTATTTTCAAGGTGGCTTTGAATTGCCTAATGCAGAATCCTAAAAAATTAAATTGGTGGCTTAGAATTCAAAATGAAAAATAAGGTAGACTCCAGAAAGAGAGCATAAAACTTCTTAGAAAGGAAGTTTTGCCTATTCTACATGGCTTTGCAACTGAAGATCTGTGTTTGGATTCCAGTGACCCTGAACAATGAGGGTGGAAGTGGGCCTTTATTTATTTCACATTGCCTTTCAGATTTCTCTTTAAATTCCCTGTGATGTCTGACTTTGTCGTTTTTGATGGTCAAATGATGCTTAAAGATGAACACCAGAAAAGATCTTGACAAGGGTAGTGAAGCCTGTAACATACTAACAGATTCTATACAACCATTTGAAAACACAAAGGATAAGGGAGCACGTTAAGAAGAATTCCCAGCTCACAGCAGCTTAGCAGAGAATAGCTAAGACCACCACACAGTTATTTTACTGCCAAAGCTTTTGCTTCTTGCACCTGAGAGTTATTGGAAGCTATAACATTCCATATGTTAGTAGAAGTTCTGTCTCACCGTGCTAAGAAGTGATATAACTCAGAAAAGGCTGAAGAGAAAGCTCTTCGGAGCACTTATGCGTACTGCCGAGAATCTCAAATCTCAAAGGGAGGCTCCTGAGTCAGACGTCAGAGCACAATACTCAGATCAAATATAACTCTGAGCTGTAGGGTGAGGAGAAACAATTGGATCTCCTCCCAGAGAGATTTCTGATCCCTGAAAGAGAGCAGAAAAATGGAAAAGAATGGCTCTTGGTCTTTCAAATGCTCAAAGAATGAAAGAGAAAGCCTAGTCTTAAACAGAATACTTTTAAAAATTAAAAAAAAAAAACAGAAACATTTCTTGTGGCACATCACAGAGTCCCCTCATATTTTCTTTTCAAAATTAGGTCGTTCCTCTGCTCGGTCTAAGAGCCCGAGCCTCACTCGGGTGGTGCATAAAGAGCCGCTCTGCCGCAGGCCTGCGTTCGGAGCTTGAATGTCTCATTCCCCGTCACGAGGAAGTTTCCTGGACATTTTAAACTTTTTAAAAACTTCAATTCAATAAAAATGAAGATTTTTCCTTTTAGGTCACCATTTCTTCTGGCAGACTGAGTCTAAAGTGCACTTTATTTCCCTTTAATTTAACAGCTCCAGCAGCTTCTCCAGTTAAATCGACTGTTCATTATTGAGCCCCATTTATGAAGGGGCTGTGCAGTGCAGTTTAATGAATCCTTGGCACAAAGCTCCCTTTCAGGACTGGGAAAGAATAGGGGCTGTTCAGGCCCTGTAGGGCTGTATGTCAAAGCCAGCCCATAATGCCTGTCAGGCAAGGGCAGAAATTCCCACTGATATAAGAATGTGCAAGAAATCAACTTTCACCACCGACGAGCAGATTATGACACGATCAGGAAATGAGACTGTAGGTTTCGAACAGTGACACCTGTTTGAACAGAGCGATTTTCCCATCCCTCGATCACTGTGTGGTTAGGGTGGGGGCTGGTAGAAGCACCAGCACAGCCAAGGCCTCAAAGCCTTCCAGGGTCTTCTGAGATGGGAAAGAAAGACCAAAAGACCATGTGGGTGGGGGGACCTTTGGGCTAGGCCCTGTGCTAAGTGCTTTCACATTCCTTTTTCTACTTTAATCCTCATAACAAGCCTATGAGGATTATTTGCACGTGACAGGGGAGGAAACTGAGGCTCACGTGATTTTCTTTCTGGTTCAAGGTTACACTGCTAATTGGCCATGAAAAGGCAATGATGAGATGGAACATAGGCCTGTCTAGCTCCCGGGTGTCTGTCTTTTCTAGTGCTCTGAAATGAGGCCCATCAATAGATTTGGTCCTTTGGAAATATCTAAGCTCTAGTCACTAGGAATACTTAAAAAGGTTTTAATTGCATGGGGTATACGTTGAGTGCCTACTGTGTGCTGGCATATGTGATATACATTGGGAATATAGGCAGATGAGCCATGGCATGAAGGTTTCAGGAGCAGTAGTTACAGGCTTCCTTTAGTGCTAGGCAGCTCTAGGTTTGAATCCCAGCTCTGACCTTATGTAATGTTCGTACCTTCCAGACCTTGGGAAAGTTTCTCTCACTAAGCCTGGGCTGCGCTGCTCTTTCCCCAGCCTCCACCCCAGCTACACAGTGATCAAAGGACAGTGGCCCTAGTGACTCTGGCATTGCTGACTACTCTCTGAAGGGTAACATGGTCCAGAGGATTTCTGCAGAAAGGATGCCTTTCTGTTACATTAATACCATGAGATCCCTGAGTTTTCAAGATGAGTGTGTGGATTGGTTTTCTTCCAGGATCATGCAGCAGATTAAGTCTGCTGAAGTATAATTTTTAAAAGGTAAAATCATGACTCTCAGCCAAATATATATCCCCAAAGCCCCACCCCCCGTACATAGTTGTGCATTCTAGTTGTGAGTGTGTCTGGTTGTGCTATGTGAGACGCTGCCTCAACATGGCCTGATGAGTGGTGCCATGTCCACGTCCAGGATCCCAACTGGTGAAACCCTGGGCCACCGAAGTGGAGGGAGCGAATTTAACCACTTGGCCACTGGGCCGGTGAACTCAGGCAGATATAATATGAACCACATGTAAGAGATTCTACTTAATTCATGAATTAGCGAGGGAACCACTAACATGTTATGATTGGTTCAAAGAACATTTAAAAAGCCAGGTATATATTATGCAATTTTGGGATGAGTTTATTGGGTTATATAAAAACCGGGCTCTAAATCTTTGCGGTTATCTGTTCCGTGGATAGAAATTATTTGCATATCTATTAGACAGAACTCTACCAAGCAATAAGTAATTTTACTTTATTAAATATAGGACCTTCAATCAATAGCAAATGGTGAGAGAAATTAAATACATTCTTCTAGATAATCTCTGGGTGGCCTTTGTTCCTGTATAACATCGAAAAAATGTGGGACCCACCTTTCTGCCTCATTTCCATGTTTTGGATTTTTCCGATAAGCCCTATATTTTATAGACAAGTACATTTGGACTCACTTAGAGAAAGGAAATGATTTTCCCACATCATAGTGAGTCATTGGCAAAGCCAGAAGTAAAACCCAGGTCTCCTCTCTCCCTAAGAGTGTTCACTCCGCTTTACGGCTGTAGAACCGCATAGCAATCCTGTTTCCTCCACTAGAGACCAGAAAAGGAAAGGACTTGCACTTTTCTGATTGCAAAGAGTGAAGGGGCATTTATTCCCAGGGCAGCTTTTAAATGAAGATCAATTATATGTGGAAAGAAGAAATGTATGCTAATTGTCCCCTGTTACTAAGGTACAAATTAGGAAGTTAACCTCAGGTTTGCTTCTTATTAATGGCACAGATAGTTTGTTTCCTTGGATGGGGATCCCTGGAAACAGACCCTGAGATGAAGAGTTGTAGGCAGAAGCTTGATTGAGGAGCACTGCTGAAAGATCCATCTGTAAGGAAGTGAGGAAGTCAAGATTAGGCAGAAGAAGAAGCTGATACAGCTGATCTTAGGGAAGGCTCTAGAGCTGGATGGCCTTTCAGATTTGGCTCAGATTGAAGCAAGGGGAGCCTGGCCACTGTATCCTTGCATCAGCCAGTCATTGTTCTCCAGTACACTTGGGAGGGAGGGCATGACCTTGGGCAAGGCAGTTTCCTTCAGCTGAGGGCAATGCTTGGGGAGGGGTCCATCTGTTAGCCATCAGCAGACAGCAGATTCAGCAGCCAGGGGGTGGGTTCATCAGCTCCCAGAGGGGGACTGGGCAGAGCACCATGGTATTCACTATGTCTAGCTTTTATTACAAGGTTAACGTAATAAAAAGATTTCAACTCAAGGGCCAACAGTGATGGATTAGTAGTGTCAGGAGCACTATGCTCAGAAGGGTTCTAGGCTCATTTGGGCTCAGTGGAAAGAGTGTGGGGATTGATTAGTGATGTCTGTAGAAGAATGAGGCACGATACCACATTTCTTCTTGAATTTAATGGTGGTATAGGGTGACTACACCACAGTTTGCCTGGGACTATCCTGGTTTATACTTGAGCTTCCAGGGTAATTATTAATAAATAATCTTACCTTTTATTCTCAAAAATGTCCTCCTTTAGAAGTAGATTTTTTTTTTTGGGAAGTTTAGCCCTGAGCTAACTACTGCCAATTCCCCTCTTTTTGCTGAGGAAGACTGGCCCTGAGCTAACATCCATGCCCATCTTCCTCTACTTTATATGTGGGATGTCTACCACACCATGGCTTTGCCAGGCGGTGCCATGTCCGCACCCGGGATCCAAACCGGTGAACCCCGGGCTGCTGAGAAGTGGAACGTGTGAACTTAACTGCTGTGTCACCAGGCCAGCCCCCAGAAGGTAGATTTTATGGCCATCCTAAGAAAGAGGTTCTTGTCAATTTTGCTATCCCTGCCTCTCACTTCTGAAAAGTGTTCCCTTCTCCCTTGACCCCATTTGGGACAAGTATCCCAGCATCCTTAGTGTATTTCAGGTTTCAAAGAACATAGGCAGAAAGAGTTTTCTTTAGCAACTTTTGCTTCTAGCTTAGCAACACAAAACTCTCTCAAGGCACAGGTGTGAATGTCCCTGGCAACCTTCCTAGAACAGGCAAGGACGAGGTGGAGTGTGGAGATAGGAGGCAAAGTACAGGGAGAATAAAACAGATTACAACCACAGAAAATTATTCTGCTGCATGGTAAAGCAGAACTTTGCAGATATAGCCACCGTCTGGTCTGGCTGAAGGTAAGTTGATCCTACATTTAGAATCAGAGACTCTTAAGTCTGGAAGGGAATGCTGAAATCATCTATCCATTTTATAGATGGGACAGGCCAAGGCTTCACTCTAGGTACTTGTTGAGCAAGGATCAGGACCCTGTTCCTTAAGCCTCCCAGTCTAGTACTTCTTCCACTGGACCAAATTCTGTTCTCCAAGGAGAAATTAGCAGGGTCTGTAGCAGTGACAACAACATGGAGGCAGCAATTTGGCCTAGGATAAAAGAGAAAGATTGCTCTCAGACCTGGGATGGCTTGGCAGAGGGGCTGGCGAGAAAATTGCTATACGCAAGAGCATGGGCATTATTTTTCCTGTGTAAACAGAGCATGGCATCAGGTTGGGGGCCAGAGTCTTCTCTCGTGCCAGGAAAGTGACAAATGCTAAGAACTGCTACCAAGAACAAGGCAGTGTGCCACACGCCATGGAACACAAAGTTAAATAAGCTACTCTGCTCAGAAATGTCCACTGGTTCTCTCCATTTTCATTAGATCAAGTCTAAGTTCCTTCGCACAGCAGTCAAAGCACTTTTTCCAGTCTTATCCTCCCCTGCTCCCTGCCTCACGCCCTGCATTCCAGCCACACAGTACTGTTTAAATTACCTTGATACTACCCTGCAGTTTTGTACCTTCATGTCCTGGCTCATGAGGATTCTCTCTAGGATGCCTTTTTCTTTTTCTTTTTTTTTTGCTTAGGAAGATTCTCCCTGAGCTAGCATCTGTGACAGTCTTACTCTATTTTGTATGTATGTGGGTCGCTGCCACAGCATGGCTGCCGGTGAGTGGTGTAGGTCTGTGCCCAGGAACCAAACCAGGCCAGAAATAGCACTGAACTTAATAACTAGGCCACAGGGCTGGCCTCCTTCCTTTTTTTTCCCCCAAATCTACCAAAACTCTACTTATCCTTTATAGTCCAACTCATCCTTCTTTACGAAGCCTTCTCTGAACTTCTGTGTGCTCCACTGACAATCTGCTTGTACATCTATTTAAACACTGTCCTGAGGACAGGAAGCACGTCTAGGCCATTTCTCCATGCCTCAAACATCTGCTGAATGAATAAATAAGTGACATGACCTTTGGACTCAAATAGATCACTGGGAATATGTCTGTCTTCTCAGGCCAGGACTTAATTATGTGTATATCCTTGTGCTTAGGATGGTGCCTAGCACATAGTAGGCCCAGCAGATATTTGTTAAGTGGTGGAGACAGACAAGTACACAAAAAGCTGATTCAAGGCAGACTGGGCGTAGGGCTAGCCTATTTAGATTTGAAGCTAAACACTGTCAGTACCAGCTGCCTGACCTTCGGCAAGCAGCCTGAGCTCTGTGAGTTTAGGTGTCTTCGATAAAATGGGGATTGTATTAACTCCCACCAAAGGGTTATTGTAAGGATTAAATGAATATATGTGAAAGTGCCCATCACTGCTTCAAATGTACTGTGGGAGCTCAATAAGCTCTCGTTGAGTGAATGGATGCAGATGGATAAAGAAGTGCCATAAAAGAGAGAAAGTATCCAGGGAGCATGAGGGAGGAAGGGATGACTGCCTGAGTTGGTGGTAACAGAGATTGGGGAGGGCTTTTTGAGAGAGGTTAACATTTAATGTGGGTTTTGAAAGCAGAATAGTGTCCTCAGAAGGCACAATGGAATTAGTGATACCCTGGTTCTACTTTACAGACATATAATTTGATACATTTTCTACTGCCCCAAATGCTATGCCCAAGAAAAGTCACCTTAATAATAATGAGGAAACACCAAGCACAATATAGCAAAACTAGCCGTAGGCAGGGCAGTCTAAAATCAGATTCTCTTTTCATAAAAGTGATTTCGAGGGTTTTAATGGGGGGATTGAAAGATAATTGTGGTAGCCCAAGACTTGAAAGCTACCCCCTTCACTCAATTCCTTCTTGATGTGGTCAGGAAGTGCTTTCCGGAAAGAACAGGCAGGTTTAATGCAATTACGCGGTGTTGGCCCTCCCCAGATTGGCCATGTGCTAGGCAACTCCAGCTGGCCTCACACAAGAGAAAGCAAACTTCAGCTGCCCCTCGGGCCATTGTTTTAGCACTCTGCAGAGAAGTGTTCCAGCGGCTGATCGGAGCTGCTTAAGCTGTTTAATTGAATGAATTCAACCTCATATAATAGGATCTAGGCCTTTAAGCATTTCTGTCTGGCGCACCGGATATTGGGCTGAGGGCTGCTCAGGTTACCCTGCATGGCTGAGGCCCTGGGTCTCTTGGGCATCTGCACTCGGCGCATTTTGGTGTAAACCTTTGTGGGCTCAAAGCAGCCTTCTGCTGTGCTCTGACGGAATTGCTCCACATTGATTCAGCTTAAGTCTAGGGTCTCTAAGAGGAGTAAGATATTTGAATGAAGTCTGAACAAAAGAAGATTCCACGTGGAGGGTCCTGTATGGTTTTCCTCATTTCCAGGAAAAGGAGGGGGCACAATTGCTATTTGGAAATCAAGCCCTTCAGCGCCATCCTGGACTCACATGCTTGTTGCTGTAGTGGCCTGGCCTGAATTATAACAGAGGAGAAAATGGTCGAAAGGCAGGTTCATCTCTGTGAGCCATCCTTCACATCAATGCCAGAGCGAGATTGCTTTCTGTTTTCTATGTATAATTTACAAATGCAGACATGACAGATTTTACGTGCACAGTTACATGAGTTTTGACAAATGCATACACTGTGTATCCACCACCTCAATGAAGATGGACATGTCTGTCACCACAGGAAGTTCCCTTGTGCCCTCTTCTTGTCAATCCCTTCCCCTGTAGTCAACCACTGTTCTGATTTCCAGCACCATGAAGTCGTTTTCCTCTTCTAGAATTTCATATAAACAGAATCATACAGAATGCACTCCTTATGTCTGGCTTATTTGGCCCAATATAATGTTTTTGAGATTCATCCATGCTGTTGCATCAGTGGTTTGTTCCCTTTTATTACTGAATAGTATTCCATTGTGCGTATGTATATATGATAATCTTTCTAAAATGAAGAAGTGACCATTCTCTGTACTTAAAATCCTTCATCCACTCCCCATTGCTTATATAAAAACTCCCAAACTTTTTAGTGTGGCATTCAAGTTGTCCCTTCTCCTCTGACCATGGCCTCCTTCTGGCCTCTCCCGCCCATGCAAACCGTATTCTGTGTGAACACCTCGCTGTTTTGCTAGCAGTCTGTCTCCCGCCTCTGAGTGTTCTCACCCGGCTGTGTTCTCACCTGAAATGTTCTTTGTCCCTTTTCTCCGTGGCAGTTTCCTCCCCAGGCTTCAAGTCTGTGTGAAGGCTTCCCTCACCTCCTAGCCAGTTATTTTCTGTCCTCGGTGTTGCCCCAACCCCTTATACTTCCGCTATTATAGACTGGCTATTGGGGTCCTTGAGACGGGATAATGCACAACTTCTCTTGGCAGTCCCAGGATGAGAACAGTGTCGTGCTCTGTGGAGAGAGGATTTTAAGATAGCAGATTGATAATGTCCTTGGTTGGATAAGGAATAGGGTTGTTCAGCATTATGTAGAACAGCTTTAATTGCCCACATAAATCAGGCTCTCTTCACAGTCCATGAAACTGCCTGGAAGAAGGTGGGCAATCGAGGTGGATTACCTCACCTCCGATTCCACCTCTTCAGAGATCTAGTGTCCATCTCTAGATCGCTCAGGGGGCTCTTTGTCAAGCTTTTGACATTTGGGAACCTCTTAATGGGAATTCAGTACATATGCATGCCACTATTTTTTTTTTTTAGATATAATTCACATACCATAAAAATTCACCCTTATAAAGTGTGTGATTCAGTGGTTTTTAGTATATTCGCAAAGTTGTGTAACCATCACTATGACCTAATTCCAGAACATTTTTATCACCTCAAAAAGAAACCCCATACCCATTAATACAGATCAGCAATTTTAGGCAAATGAATAAAATTTTTAAAAATTAATTTTAGATTATAGCAAGACAACATAGCTTTAAAAAGTAATAGAAATATATCAGATGAGTCAAAGGGATGAAATCATGTGTAGCTTTTTCAGCAAGGCGACTATATCCAGATGAGTAACAGATTGCTTCAGCTGTAGGTCAGATTCCATACTAGACGACTTTTCGTACTCTCTAGTTATACTAAATGAGAAACTCTAACTGGTTCTGTTAAGCAGTTCTGGATATTTGGATCAAACAAGGGTCTTGGTCATTATACACCCAAAACCATCCTTCCCTCTTCTTTCTGCTAACAGACCACTGATCTGTTAGGTGCTAGGCAGAGATCCTTCCATCTCAGTAAGTGTGGATGCCTTCCCAGCTCCAGGGGGTAAATTATGATTGTCCTAAACAAATCATGGTAATACCCTTCCCCGTGGTCATTGAGTGGTATAAGGGTAAACACGTAATCCAGTTTTGGCTAATGAGAAGTTTTTCTGGGCAGGGCTTCCCTTTCTGTATACAATCATAAAGACTCCTGAGAAAAAGGCCCTTTGCCCTTTTGGAATAGAGGTGTGATGTCTGGAAGCAAATTAGCTACCTTGCAACTATGAGGCACCCACATAAGGATGAAAACTAACACATTAAGGAAGATGGAGCAGAAAAGCAGAGTCTGGGCTCATGGTGGTAACAATGAGCAACTGAACTAATGCCAGAATTTGCTCACGTTAGTATCTCTTTCTTTACACTATCTGTCTGTCTGTCTATCTATCTATCTATCTACCTATCTATCATCTATCTGGTTTTCTATGACCACCAGCACAATTATAAAGACCCAGAAATTATAGAGATTTCTAACTCAACATCCCTTGAGATGTTAATTTTACAAGCATTACATGCTTAGACATTTTAATTTGGGAGATCATGGTGAATGGACTTCCAGTTCCACCTTTGGCTACATTTGGGTCTTTGCTGTTATGTGCCGTCAAGTCATCTCTGGTTCCTGGTGACCCTATGAATGAGTGATGTCCACAAGGTCCTGTCCTCAACAGCCCTACCCAGCTCCTGTAGACTCATGCCCATGGCTTCCTTTATGGAGGCAGTCCATCTCATATTTGGTCTTCCTCTTCCTCTGTTGCCTTCTACTTTTCCCACCATTATCATCTTTTCCAAAGGATCCTGTCTTCTCATGATGTGCCCAAAGCAGGACAGCCTCAGTTTTCTATAAAGTACTTTTTAATGCTCCATTGCAGTATGTTGATAAAGTTTTGAATTATTTCTCAATAATGTGCTTTTAATTAATCATCACCTAAAAGAAAAAAAAAGTCAAACCTTAGGTACTCAAGCTGCTTTCAGCACACTTCTATTCGTAAAAATCCTGCTACCTTATCCTTAGCAGAAAGCAATCTTGATATTTTAGCTTTTAATGTGATTAGTCCTGGCTATTCAGGATACTGAATATGTTGCTAAGATAAGGCACTTGAGAAATACTCTTGACATTGTTACAAACATCCTTATTAGCATTATAGTGTCATTATTTCTACTTGGAATAGAGTAATTGTGAATTAAGTGAAACAGCTCATACAGGATAACTTTTTAAATTAAAAATTTAAATTTGTCATTAAAATAAATATGTGAATGGTTTAGAAAGGAAAATAGTATTACAATTTTCTTCCCCATTATCCCTAACTCTCACTTTAAATATCCTAAAACGATTTCTTCTTTCTATTTTTCCCTGTATAATTCAAAATAATCTTATGTGGCAGACATGGAGATGCACTGCTCAGAACCCTCTTCAAGAAAGGACTCACTGCGCCAGCCCC